>NC_091191.1:9153595-9388595 GCF_040958095.1 Procambarus clarkii
ACGTGCTAATGCTATGTTACGGTTGGTTTTGAAGATGTGCATCTGTGTAACTTCCACGGCGCGGCTGCTAGCGCCTGGTTGATCAGGTATCCTTTGGAGGTGTTTATCCAGTCCTCTCGTGAACACTGTGAGGGGTCGGCCAGTTATATGTCCCTTATGTATAGTGGAAGCGTGTTGAACAGTCTCGGGCCTCTGATGTTGATAGTTCTCTCTTGAACACTCTGAGGGGTCGGCCAGTTATATGCCGCTTATGTGTAGTGGAAGCGTGTTGAACAGTCTCGGGCCTCTGATGTTGATAGAGTTCTCTCTCAGAGTACCTGTTGCACCTCTGCTCTTCAACGGGGGTATTCTGCACATCCTGCCATGCCTCCTGGTGTAGCCTCACTGGCTCCCGATACCACCTGGTCTAGCCTCGCGGGCTCATCCTCAGCCCTTCACCTTCTAGCCTACATCATATGTCTCATCTAGGAAGTCTGCGTCTGTACAGTCTACCAATTTCGTTATCAGTGTCATTGCTTCATTGGTGATCCTTAGTGGTTCTCATATGTCAAGGGGACCACCAGTGGTTCTCTTGTGTACTTGCCTGACAGTGACTACGGGTAGTGAAGCTGTGGTTTTCAAAGCGGTGGCCCTCTTTCCCCAGTGCTCCACTACATATACCAGTCACAAGGTCAAGCTCACACGGTGAACTGGTGGCGGAGACTGGTGGCGGAGACTGGTGGCGGAGACTCGTCCGTAGAGACACGAATCAAAGTTTCAAGAGTGGAAGAGCGAGTCTCGGGTCAGGCTCCGGAAAAGAAAGTTTTGATGGAGCGTAAAGTGTTGACGACAGGAAGTTGTGCAGGTTATAAAACTACTCGTTAATCTGGCGCCACAACTCTCTAGTGGAGGGTACTGGAGTACCCTCCCATCTTCCTGTTTAGAGAGTACTTTTTGTAACTATATGCACCATAGTAGGGAGGGTAGAGTAGAAGAACTCTACTCTTTGGGGAGTAGAACAACTCCCAGAACCCCATCAACCAGGTATAGTACATACATTGATGCAAGAGGTAATTAGTAGAATTCTGTACTATTCATTTATAGTCCGAATAGAATAAAGCTAAAAATCAAAGTTAAATATTACGTATTTTTACAGTGGTGGGGGGGGGGTAAGCGTTTAGTAATAATAATAATAATAATAATAATAATAATAATAATAATAATAATATAGCAGCATAGTTCTGGAGTCTGCTTCTATTCCTTGTTGATGAGTGCAGTGTTATCATCCTGCTGGGACCTCACGGCTTCCTTTGGACATCTAACATTGATTGATTGATAAAGATTAAGCCACCCAAGAGGTGGCACGGGCATGAATAGCCCGTAAGTGGTACGTCTAACATTGACAATAGTTTTCTTTTATATTGCTGCCGTGAAATCCAATTGGACGGGTCTACGTAAGAATGAAAGCAAGCGCTCGTGGACAATAGGTAGGAATTCTTCAGAGTAACAACGTACTTGTATAAACGTCTGAGGACTAGAGCAGCCGACGGATCGCTTACTGCCCGCATCGCCTCAACAGATAAATCAAGAATTCGTCGGTGAATGACAAAATGACATGCAAGATTAATCCAATGAAAAGGAATTGGGAGAAGTGTGAGATAACCATTGAGTTATCACGGGTAGTGATCGGTGGTGTCCTTTGTGCGTTGGCTGCGTGATGGCGGAGTTTGCTCGGGGAGGAAATAACGAGAGCGGCTTTACTGCCGCCCATCAAACGCTCACCTTCCTGATGTTATCGTCCTTCTGATATTGGTATCTTGTAATACAATGGCTTTTGCATCTTGGATTAGTCAAGCTTTACCAGAGTTTATTGCTTCTGCTGTAATTTATCACCGACAGTGATGATCTCCAGTGTTTGCCTACGTGCTTCCTCAGGCCAATCTGAAATGAAATTGTGTGTTGGTCAGCGTTTTGCTCGGCGATCTTCTCTCTCAAAACCTTCGGTGTAACGATGCGTGCAAAAGCCAGTTTGAAACATTTATAGCCATAAAGTAGAGGACGGTATAGCCAGGCATGGTCAGCTCAGTGACGGTATAGCCAGGCATGGTCAGCTCAGTGATACTAGCAGGCAGTAATATTGATAGGCCATATCAGTATTTTGGCGGGCCAAGGATGGTGCATCGTTAGTTCCGGTTTTATTGAGGGTAGATAAGCAACGTTGGTTAGCTCATGCTACGACACCGGTAATTTAGGTTAGGCCAAAGTAGCTGTGACTAAATGTAGACATCAGCAGTAGAAGATAGGCTATATTAAACCAGCTGTAGCTAAATATAGACCACAACAGCAGCAGCTTAGGCTTGAGACTATAGGACCTTTGGGTCGTGAGACTCTTGGATGGACGCACTTCGTAAACAATAGCGAAGGCAAGGTGTGTTTACCGAGGCGAGTCCCCACACTGCAAAATATTTTTTCCATGTGTTTTCAGAGTGCGGGAGGGCGGGAAGACCAGAGTTACCTCGCATTCCCTCACAATCCCAAATAAATCTCAAGTCTTCTTCTGACTCTCCCTCCAGTCTTTCCGTATCCATGCCTTCGTACTCCGTTAATTTTTATTTGGCGTTCCCATTTTTCTCTGTGGGTGTTTACCCTCTTGGGGGACTTTGTGGTTGCTGTTCACGCCAGACCTAGCGTCTCTGATTTAGGTTTTATAGCTCGGGGTAGTGTGATGGTTGAAATTGAAATTGAAATAAGTTTATTGATGTAAAATACACACAAAGGGATGAGGTAGCTCAAGCTATTCTCACCCCGTTCAGTACAACGTGTTAATACATACATCCGCGTGATGGTTGGGAAGGTGGGATTATGAATTGTGTTTAGTGCCCGCATGCTAACCTAGATGTACTTCATCTAGTGGTACATTATAACAATTATAACGGAATTAGAACAGTTGATTTACCGTTGAGAGGCGGACCGAAAGAGCAGAGCTCAACCCCCGCAAACACAACTAGGTGAACACACACACTCACTCTCTCTGGCTCTCTCTCGCTCTCTATTGTGTACATTAATATAATGATAACCTCGGTAAACTAACATGGACTGGATTCCCAAATGCGCTCATACACTCACACAGTCTGGGAGGTTCCCCCCTATTCCTCCCCTCCCCCCCACCCACGAGATAAAGAGTGAGACACTCCCACGCTCTCCAGTACTCGAGGTGTGCACCTGTACACGTGTGTACACACCAGCATAATTGGGCAACACTTCAACGCCTCGCACTGAGACTACGACAGGAGACGAATTCAGGCTCAAATAATTTGTACTGGTGTTTACCCTGGTGCCCAGACGTCTTTCTTAACTAAACCATTCATCATTGTAGGTGGCAGGTGGTGTAGTGGAGGTGGCAGGTGGTGTAGGGGAGGTGGCAGGTGGTGTAGTGGAGGTGGCAGGTGGTGTAGTGGAGGTGGCAGGTGGTGTAGTGGAGGTGGCAGGTGGTGTAGTGGTTGTGGCAGGTGGTGTAGTGGAGGTGGCAGGTGGTGTAGTGGAGGTGGCAGGTGGTGTAGTGGAGGTGGCAGGTGGTGTAGTGGTTGTGGCAGGTGGTGTAGTGGAGGTGGCAGGTGGTGTAGTGGTTGTGGCAGGTGGTGTAGTGGAGGTGGCAGGTGGTGTAGTGGAAGGCAGAGCGCGACATTCATTACAATAACTCTCACGCTGGTGTGTTGTCATCTTATTGTACACGCTTGGAATCTGACCTTTTAAGTATTGTTTATGTTCATATTATTAAAGAATGCGCGTCCCGGTTCCAGACAGTATAACTGGATTCCTTTGAGGCGGTCCCAATACCTCAAATCCCCTATGGGCAGTATAACGCATCTCTGTATATCTCCTTTTATCTCCCTTGTGGCCTGCTTTGAAGGAGGAAACGAGTATACAGGAGTACTTGAGACGAGAGAGTACTAGAGTACACATTATCTGTATTTTGGCTTGTGTAGGTGTACGACACATGCACGTCACTCTATCTTATTGGTGTTATAAACGTGATGTATTACGTCTTGACTGTTTTCTTCTTCAAGGTCCTCAACTTCTTCACCGCCACAAGTTGAGCTAATATTGTTCATAGGTTCTCGAGAGGAGAGGAGCAAATCTCAAATAACTTCATGGAAGAACGTAATGCACTTGTGTGCTGGAGCAAATGAGTGTTCAATCAAACTATGATATATGGGGAGGTAGGTGTTGGGGGGGGGGTTGATAAGACATCCTAGTGAGATGGGGAGGCAGCAGGTGTGTGTGTGGGGGGGGGGGGGGTGACAAGACATTCCTCCTCACCTGTGTGAAGACTCTCAATGATACTCTCACACACTTCCTCTCATTGTTCTTACCTCACTCTTAGTCATGTATTCTCCCTCTTACCACACTCGATATTCCCCCTCCATCATTGTTGCGTGTGCCACCACCATCACCACCCACTCAATGCTCCATCACCACCTCAATGCTCCATCACCACCTCAATGCTCCATCACCACCCACTCAATGTTCCCACATTATCTCCCAGCATCCCTCGATGGATGCTGGAATATATTCATCTCGCCACGTCTCTGTTCCAGGCTCCTGTATGGCTCATCATGGCTCGGATCTGCTAGGCAGCATTCCCCCTAAAGCTTGGCACACTGACTTTTCTTCAACATTGAGGTATGACAAGTTGTCATACCTGGTGGTTGACTCAGGTTAATTTTCTTGATCTTCCTACAGGCTTCTGTTCACTGTCTCGCGAATTCATCGTTTCGACTTTGCAACTTAAAATATTTTAAATTTAATTACATAGCCTAGTAATTTATTTTTGTTTTATGTGTTTTTATTTATGTTGGCAGTGTTGTAGCTGGAGGATTATGAAACAGGTTTGTTAGGTACCTTAAAGAAAACGAGTATTAAAAAAGTCTGTGAAAAAGAAGGCAC
Source organism: Procambarus clarkii (assembly GCF_040958095.1). Taxonomy (NCBI): domain Eukaryota; kingdom Metazoa; phylum Arthropoda; class Malacostraca; order Decapoda; family Cambaridae; genus Procambarus; species Procambarus clarkii. The sequence continues at coordinate 9,158,522 of NC_091191.1, forward strand.
TAATAAGAGCTACAAAACTCCCGCTCACTATATGAATAATACATTCAAATACATTCATTGGGTTGCATTTTTGTCTTGAAGAATATTAATAATGTATCTTGTGTTAGATAAGCCTGTCGGCGGGACCGAGAATACCTTCTCTCTCTCTCTCTCAAAAAAAAAATACAAAACATATTTATTAGTTACGTGTGTGTAAATATGAATTACTGGTGTTGCATACTAGGCAATCTTAGGGTATATTCATCTTAGTGATGATGTCCTTGCACTTAATGAATCGTCATGTCCCGTGTTCGAGCAGTGACGAAGCTTTACACCAGCTAACACAGGTTTTCATGGGCTTTTTCATAGGTTCGAACGCCTATGTTTAGGCAAAACTCCGCTTCAAATTTGAGGAAGTTTGTAATGGCGAGGCCGGGCTGCATCAGCACGCGTATCCGCATTGTTCTTAGCGGTGGCCGGTGTGCCTCTAGCCCAACCCGTCCTGCGGAACTGATAGTACTTTCCCGGCGGTGTTGGTAGCCCTGGGTGTGGTTGGCGTCCCCGGGGCCCTCACACTTCATGCGAGGCGTTGGTAGCCCTGGGTGTGGCGGGAGCCTTACACTTCATCGGGTTAAGTCCGGGGAAACCTGTGACCATTTGTTGTTTTTTCGTGGGCGTCCAAGTGGCGAGAGGAGCTGCATCATCCTCACCTGTACCCCAGCCCCCTAGCCTTGCTGCCGCCCGCCGCCCTGCCGCCCGCCGCCCTGCCGCCCGCCGCCCTCCACCCACCGCCCGTAGCCGTCCTGCCGTCCGTGGCCTGCCACCCAGCCTTAAGACAATCCCAAGCCCTAAGCAATCAGCACCTTAAGCATTTATGCGAGAGCTTTGGTTTATATTGTGGGCGAGCGTTGTCAAGTGTTCTGGTATTCGTGGGCGGTTTCTTAGTTCTTGGTTATCAGTGAGGGAACCTGACGAACGTCTCAAAGCTACAGTGTGGGAAACTTGTGATGCTGCTGGACTAGAGCCACACCTTGTGTCCGGGTGTGGTGCTGGGCTTGAGCCACACCTTGTGTCCGGGTGTGGTGGTGCCGGGCTAGAGCCACACCTTGTGTCCGGGTGTGGTGCTGGGCTTGAGCCACACCTTGTGTCCGGGGCCGCTGTTGGGTTACATATATCCTGGTGGTGTTTTGTTTATAAACATGAGGTGCGGGGGTAGTGAGGGAGAGGGCGAGGAAGGTGGAGTCGTCCCACTGTTGTAGTTCTCTTGAGCTGGCGAGTGGGAGGTCTGGGCCGACCAGCTCCACATTCTGCGCCACATTCGTCTTTGTGGGAGAACAGTTAGTAGTTCAGTTCATTTGTAATGTACCCCATACCTATCCTGTGGGCGGTAGTGGTCCCTAAATCCTTTCTGTGGGCGGTAGTGGACCCAATATCTATCCTGTGGGCGGTAGTGGACCCTATACCCTTTTTATGAGTGGTAGTGAACCCCATACCCCTCTTGTGGGCGGTAATGGATTTCTGATCCTTCCTGTGGGCGGTAGTGGACCCTATACCCTTTCTGTGGGTGGTAGTGGACCCCATAACTCATCCTGTGGATGGTTCTGGACCCCATACACTCTCCTGTGGGTCTTAGTGGATCCCATATCCCTCCTGTGGGTCGTAGTGGGAAAGGTTACAGAGGCACATAATGGGCTCAGGAACTGAACCTCAAACTTCATTTAGCTAAAAAATTTAGTCTTGATAAGCCATCTACACAGTTTTTAGCGAATTATTATAACAATGGGTTCGAGAACGCCCACAAGTACAGTCTCTAAGGCAAGCAAATTACATTTGTGGTGAGCTAGTTTTATAATATATTATGTTTATTGTAGACTTTTTCAGCCCGTGGCCAGCGGTGGAACGGTTACAGTCGCACTTATGTACTACTTACAGTTAGTAGACTGGGAATATTTAGCTAAACTTTCTGATTGTAGATCATTTTGAATTAAATATTTAGACATTTTTTGAACATACGTTATAGAGCTGTATCAATTCGTGTATCTTTTCTCACTCCATCACATAGTGACGGAGGGTCCTACCTACCTTGTGTAGCCTCCGGAGATCAATAGCTCCGCGGCCCGGTCTCCCCTCCCGGTTGATCAGGTATCCTGTGGAGGTGTTTGTCGAGTTCTCTCTCTCTTAAACACTGTGAGATGCCGACCAGTTATGCGACTTACGTGTAGCGGGCGGGAGTGTGTTGACAAGTCATGGGCGTGCGAATACTTTTCCCGATATAGTTTACATTTGGTCAGGTCTGGTAACCTACATTTGGTCAGGTCTACATCAGCAGGTAATGCAAATTCGCATTATATTTATAGCAGTAGTAATCAAAGTCTAAGCCAGTAGAAGCAGTCTTAGTAAAGTCTAAGCCGAGCAGTAGTAACATCTAGGAGTCTACTGATTTTACTGGATGATGCATATATGTGTGGCTCTTCTTACATGATAGTGTGATGATAGATGGAATAACTAGTGTAGATTTCATTTTGCTTCAGCCCTTCAAGGTTTGGTTGTTCTTGGGGGCACTTAAATGTGGCAAGGTAGAGTCTGGCCTTCCTGACGCGAACCACCTGTGAAGAATTTCGTACCCAAGGATTTGACTAAACAATCACCCTGCGACCCAGCACCTGAACAGCCCCCCATGAAAAGACCCATCACTCCGCGACTCGTCCCATCACCCCACGACTCGTCCCATCACTCTACTCTACACACTCGCATCTAATCATATCATCTCAAAGCACCCCATTTTGTACTCCATGTTATTGTACTCGCTAGCCCCCATCCCCCAGCTTAAGACCACTCTCTGGCCTTATAGCTATCCCGCTCCTCGGCTTTTAGCTCCAGCTTCGAGGCTAGTCCCCTTAATATTCGCGCGAGGTGGTGGTGGCGTCATGTAGGCTCTCAGAGCATAACATGGGTTCGCCTGACAGCTGCTGCAGGGTACCACAGTGTATATTAAGATGAAGCAGGAGATGGGACTGCAGCAGTATGTGTGCATGTATGAATGTGCGCGCATGTGTGAGTGTGCATGTGTGTGAGAGAGAGCGTGTCTTTACTGTTTGTGCCTGAAGCATCGAGGTAGAGACCCGGAGACGGTTCCGGGAGTTCTTCCACTCCCCCGAGCTCGGCCTGAGGCCAGGCTCCACTTTGCATTAGTTGTTGGCCCACAACAACTAATGCCTCATTAGGGTGCTTGCCTGGAGCATATCTAGAGAGGGTTCTGGGAGCTATTCTACTACCTGAGGCCAGGCTTGACTTGTGATAACTTGGTCCAACAGACTGTTGCTTGGAGTGGCCCGCAGGCCCACATATCCACTTACAGCCTGGTTGGTCCGGCACTTCTTCCAAGAACTTATCTAAGTGCTTCTTGAATACTTCCTCCTTTGTTCCAGCAATATTTATAATGCTTCTTAGGAGGGTGTGAACATCTGAGGGCCCTCTGATGTTCAGTGTTGTCTGATTGTGCCTATGGCGCCTCTACTCTTCACTGAGTAGAGCTACAGCTCTTGGACCTTGCCTTTCCAGCCACCGGCTGTCTTGGTTGCTTTTGTTATTATGAATGTAGTTGGCTTCAGTTGTCTTCAGCCTGCTTGACTAGTTCATTATATTTTCATACTAACATATCTGTGGCTCATCTGTTTCTCATTCTTCAATGGAAACTTTTATTTTACTGGTATTCATTGGGAATATTTTACCTTTTTGTTTCCTGTCTATACATGCCTCCCAGCGATAGAGACGTAACATATTTTGAGGGATTGATGGGGTGGAAAGGTTCAGAATGAATACCAATTGAGCAAGAGAATGTTAATAAAACGTTAAAAAACAGGTGCGTGCGTGAATGTTATTGCTGTGGTTACCGGTGGGGAGCCGGTCGGCCGAGGGGACAGCACGCGGGATCCTGTGGTCCTGGGTTCGATCCCAGGCGCCGGCGAGAAACAATGGGCAGAGTTTCTTTCACCCTATGCCCCCTGTTACCTAGCAGTAAAATAGGTACCTGGGTGTTAGTCAGCTGTCACGGGCTGCTTCCTGGGGGTGGAGGCCTGGTCGAGGACCGGGCCGCGGGGACACTAAAAAGCCCCGAAATCATCTCAAGATAACCTCAAGATAATCTTGAGGTGCTTCTTACCTTGAGGTGCTTCCGGGACTTAGCGTCCCCGCGGCCCAGTCGTCGACCAGGCCTCCTCCTGTGTGTGATACTTGCATGATGGGCTGCAGGTGAAGCGAGTTATCATTGAGAGGCAACTTGCATTTAAAACAATATATATGTTCACTTTGATGAGGTTGGAAAGGGTTTACTGTATCGTTTAGCATTCAAAGGTCATGACTGTGTGTTAGTAGCGCTCGCCGGTCCATTGAGAGCACGAAGTTATTGATTTCCAAATTAGAGGTGTCGAGTCTCTGATGACTTTTAACGCATATTTTCAAGAGGAAACTAGATTTATTACTCCAAGGAGTGCCGGACCAACCGGGCTGTGGTGGGTTTGTGGGCCTGCGGGCCGCTCCAAGCAACAGCCTGGTGGACCAAATTCTCACAAGTCAAGCCTGGCCTCGGGCCGGGATGGGGAGTAGAAGAACCCCCAGAACCCCATCAACCAGGTAACCAGGTATCCTGCTCTCTAGTATAGCTGGGAGCTTCAGTTAGGTGTTTTACGTCCCTGTTGTTTATGCCTCGTGCATCTTGGGGCAGCAAGTCGCGCTCCTTGCAAAGAGGAAACAAAGAAAAGAAAGGAAACAAAGAATAAAGAACAAATGTAACTGCAGATGGTCTATTGGCTCATACGATGTTGTTGTAGGCATCCTTCAGTCTCTGAAGACTGGGCGCAAAGCCTGGGTAGGTATATATGGAGGAGAAGCTGTTACCCATGCAGCAGGTCCATACGAGGCAGCTCCTATTTATACCCACAATCATGTTTGTGTAATATTGGTGAATAATCCACCTGCAGCTACCATATTTGGGGCTGTTACTCCTGTGCACGTCATCACAAAATATGAAAGGAATAACAGCACTTCCATATATGCCCACCGGACGAGTTAACCCTCTACTGCTAATTCCATTCAAGTAGTAAGTGCAATTCACTCAAGGTCAGAATACGTTAAATATGCCATTTAGGGAAGACATTGTATTTACAAAGCGTTGCAAATATACTATCTGCCTAATATGGGGTGAAGCGCGCGCCCTTGCGAACACGTGGTTCCTGTTGCTGGGTCATCACTACACAAGGGATGCCGGAGGGCGGGCGTGGGCGTGGACTACAAGGGCGCGCCAGGCTGCTGCACCACGCCCTCTGCTGCCTCGCCAGGCTGCTGCACCACGCCCTCTGCTGCCTCGCCAGGCTGCTGCACCACGCCCTCTGCTGCCTCGCCAGGCTGCTGCACCACGCCCTCTGCTGCCTCGCCACCTGCTGGAGTCTTCAGGGTCACCCGCCACGCACGCCTGTCACGGCTCTAAAATACGGCTCTCGGCCCACGGTATGAACAACACAACCAGCAGAGTTTCTGGATGGCTGGCTGGCCTCCATCGGTGGGTGGCTGGGGTGGGTGTTCCCACGCACACACTAGCAACTAGACCACAACATGGTCAAAAGGATTGCAACCTGGAGTTCTTCTGAACAATAATAATATTGATCTCCGAATGCAAAAGTAGCTTTGTGTTGGGTGTTTTGGCGGGCATGTATGCGTGGGAGTGGTACACATGTGTAAGGTAGCCGACCATTCACAACCCGTGCTATAGATAGACCACGCCTCTCATTCATAGCGTCACCACGCACTGCTGACCCCTCTGTGGCGTGGCGCCAGACAAGGCGGGTCCCCTCGCTAGCGTAGCCCACACAAAGACTGGTAGTGGTAGATCTTCGTATCTCCCACACCAAGAGGCTATGCTCCGAAAATGGATAACAAAGGATCTCAAGAACCTTATGGGTAGAGAGGGAGTTTGGTACAAAAGGATTAAGAATGGGGAAGTCAGTTTAGAACAAGAATTCGTCCAACTGGTTAGAAATGTTAAAAAGGAGTTAAGGAGGTCAAAATGAAACTATGAAGTTCGTATAGCAGGGCAAGGAAAGACAAATCCTAAAGATTTCTTTCAGTTATATCGAACAAAGATTTGGGAAAGGATAGGTCCATTAATTACTGAGACAGGTCAGATAACTGATAATGTCGAAGAGATGAGTAGTATTTTTAATAAATATTTTCTCTATATAAATGAGGAACTGTGTATGTATGTATATATATATATATATATATATATATATATATATATATATATATATATATATATATATATATATATATATATATATATATATATATATATTTGTGTGTATCACGAAAATAAATACGTGATTAAAAATGTGACAGTGTCAGACCACGGAGGAAAATTGAAACAGGAATTTCCTTAAGTACTTTCGTATATTAATACATCTTCAGAAGGGGGTCAAAATACATTAATACATTCCTTCTGAAGATGTATTAATATACGAAAGTACTTAAGGAAATTCCTGTTTCAATTTTCCTCCGTGGTCTGACACTGTCATATATATCTGTATATAATGAAGAACTTAACATAATGCCTTCTGTCGAACAAGTCTATGTGGGTGACTAGTTGACTAGTCACAGGTTGGTTGACTAGTTTAGCAGTTATCAGGGAGGATGTTATTAAACAAATAGTGAAACTCAAACCAAACAAATCCCCAGGGCCGGACGAAGTGTTTGCCAGGGTGCTCAAAGAATGCAAAGAGAAGCTTTGCGAGCCACTGTCTACCGTATTTATTACATCATGAGTCGGGCAGAGTGCCAGAGTCGTGGAAGGTTGCTATGTGGTGCCAATTTTCAAGAAAGGAGATAGATCACTTGCATCAAAGTATTGGCCAATTAGCTTAACGTCTATTGTGGGAAAGTTACTTGAATCGATAATTGCAAATACCATTCGTCTCCATCTTTGAAGACGAACTAATTAACTCAAATTAATACATGATTCACAACATGGTTTTACAAATGGCCGTTCATGTTTAACAAATTTGCCATTTTTTATTCCAGCATAGTTGAGGCAGTTGATAGTGGTAAGGATTGTGATGTTGTGTACCTTGACATTAGCAAAGCATGCTAGCGCATACCTCAGTGCCGCTGTCAGCTGTATCTACTTGGGATAGCGTATACCTCACTGCGCGCACCTGGCGTACTAGCGCATACCTCACTGCGCGTACCTGGCGTACTAGCGCATACCACACTGCGCGCACCTGGCGTACTAGCGCATACCTCACTGCGCGCACCTGGTGTACTAGCGTATACCTCACTGCGCGCACCTGGTGTACTAGCGTATACCTCACTGCGCGCACCTGGCGTGCTTGCACACACCTCACTGCGCGCACCTGGTGTACTAGCGCATACCTCACTGCGCGCACCTGGCGTACTAACGCATACCTCACCCTGGTCACTGGTTCGAGTCATCTCGCTACAACTGATATTCTCATTGTCGCAGATATTACTGGAGGTGATTTGCGTAGGCATGAGTGGACGGGAGAGGATTTATGTGGTGGTTAAAGTTGGATAACATTTTGTGGTTACGGTTGGCCGTTATAAGGAACGGCCTCACATGAATCCACAAGCTTTCTGCAGTTTCCTCATCTTACGATTGTAAGAAATGGAAAAAAAGATATAAACAAAGGTAGCGTAAATTTACTTAATCAAATTCGTAGCCTGGTGGATAGCGCGCAGGACTCGTAATTCTGTGGCGCGGGTTCGATTCCCGCACGAGGCAGAAACAAATGGGCAAAGTTTCTTTCACCCTGAATGCCCCTGTTACCTAGCAGTAAATAGGTACCTGGGAGTTAGTCAGCTGTCACGGGCTGCTTCCTGGGGGTGGAGGCCTGGTCGAGGACCGGGCCGCGGGGACACTAAAAGCCCCGAAATCATCTCAAGATAACCTCAAGATAAATTGTGGTTTGGAGAGAGAGAGAGAGTGTGTGTGTGTGTGTGTGTGTGTGTGTGTGTGTGTGTGTGTGTGTGTGTGTGTGTGTGTGTGCGTGCGTGCGCGCGCGCGCGTGTGTGCGCGCGTGTGCGTGCGTGCGTGCGCGCCTGCCTATCTATCTAACCTGACTGCAAAGGGATTAGCATCTCTCATAAGATCGAAATCTGCTATTGGAGTCTATTGCTCATCGCAACTGGTGTTCGACTCCCTCTCTGGATTAATCAACTCACAAATAGATGCATAGTTGCGAATTGTCGTGATATTTCTCGCAGAGACATTCGGACAGGGCGCGCGCAGGTGCGCGATAAGTCTTGTGTCACAAGTCTGTGTCACATTGTGCTGGCCAGTCTGTGTGTCTTCCACTGGACACAGGTCGCGTGTAAACCCACTATTACTCCTCTAATATCCCAACACTCCGCCCTCTTTCCTTAGGGCAAGAGGCAGCTCTTAAATCGAGGTCATATTTGCAGTGGTTTAATAACAGGCAGTTGCGTGGTCGTCTGAGTGTCTGTGGGTCGGCGTTTATATTGAACTGTGATGGGGCTGCACGCACCGGTTCATCCTGGATGACTTCTTGAGACGGTAGTAACGACCAGGGGTTCCTTCCCCTCACGACCAGGGGTTCCTTCCCTTCACGACCAGGGGTTCCTTCCCTTCACGACCAGGGGTTCCTTCCCCTCACGACCAGGGGTTCCTTCCCCTCACGACCAGGGGTTCCTTCCCCTCACACGACCAGGGGTTCCTTCCCCTCACACGACCAGGGGTTCCTTCCCCTCACGACCAGGGGTTCCTTCCCCTCACACGACCAGGGGTTCCTTCCCCTCACACGACCAGGGGTTCCTTCCCCTCACGACCAGCCCCCCCACGACCTCATCAGGTGTGAGGGACCCTTCTGAGATGTTTGCCTCAGTTTACCGTTACATATTTGCTCTAATTGCTGTGTGGTGGGAGGGGGCAAGGGGGAGGGGATGCAGAGGCGTGAGGCCCACACGTCATTGTTGACACAAGCTCCCACAAAGGAGGGGGGGGGAAGGGGGGTGAAACCTGCGGCCTTTTCTGTGACTCGGTGCACCTATCAAAAGCCATTTAAATTAATGAAATGTATAAATTTGTTTTTGACACACATGATTGTATATGCCGGCATAATACAGCTGCATTATGTAGTCTTCGTCAATTAAAATGTGGTGGTGGTAAGATGAAAGGTTACCCCCCCCCCCCCTTGGGGCTCCTGGCACCCCCCACCCCCACCTTGGGGCTCCAGACACCCCCCCCCCTTGGGGCTCCAGGCACCACACCCTCCCCTACAGTGTAACAATAATAAATAATTCCGAGATACCCATACAGTAGTTTGTTTACTTAATATATTTTCTGGGAGAAGAGGAAGAAAGGGTGAGAAGGGCGAGGGACAAAGGGGAGATGAGGGAGAAGATGGGGAGTTGAATGTGGATGGGGGAAGAGATGAACTTACTTAAGCAAATACTTAAGGCGTGTGTGTGTGTGTGTGTGTGTGTGTGTGTGTGTGTGTGTGTGTGTGTGTGTGTGTGTGTGTGTGTGTGTGTGTGTGTGTAACTAATTACCCAAGTGTAATTAATTACACACACACAAGCAGGTGTACCCCGGCCATGCCCCGTGTGTGTGTGTGTGTGTGTGTGTGTGTGTGTGTGTGTGTGTGTGTGTGTGTGTGTGTGTGTGTGTGTGTGTGTGTGTAACTAATTACCCAAGTGTAATTAATTACACACACACAAGCAGGTGTACCCCGGCCATGCCCCGTGTGTGTGTGTGTGTGTGTGTGTGTGTGTGTGTGTGTGTGTTTGGGGGAGGAAGTAGCACTTCAATTGTCGCGTACCACGATGTAGCATGTCGCATGGCACCCAATATCTCCACTTAGGCAGTGTCACTAGTTAGAGTACCCATCGTTTAAGTATTCTACCGGCTCTTAGTAGAATATTAGTATTCTACCGGTTTGAGTAGCGCCGTTTGGGCACTACGGGCCAACTGGGTACCTACCACACAGTTGCGTCACCTGAAGCCTCGCATTCACAAGATCGCCAGGCATATACATGGTTCATTCTCTGTTGGTTCGCCAGGTGGTCTCACACGACTTGATATGCAGGCACAGTATTATATAAATCTGTTATTATCAGTTCAGAGTCATGCTAATACGTCTCTCTTGTCTGTCTCTCTCTTGTCTGTCTCTCTCTTGTCTGTCTCTCTCTTGTCTGTCTCTCTCTTGTCTGTCTCTCTCTTGTCTGTCTCTCTTGTCTGTCTCTCTCTTGTCTGTCTCTCTCTTGTCTGTCTCTCTCTTGTCTGTCTGTCTCTTGTCTGTCTCTCTCTTGTCTGTCTCTCTCTTGTCTGTCTGTCTCTTGTCTGTCTGTCTCTTGTCTGTCTCTCTCTTGTCTGTCTCTCTCTTGTCTGTCTCTCTCTTGTCTGTCTCTCTCTTGTCTGTCTCTCTCGCTCGCTCCGATTTACTCTTTTGCAATGACATTTTAATCGAATTACGCTCATTGATAAATCTTGATCGGTTCATTCACTAGTCAGCTGTCATTCACAAGTCAGCTGTCATTCACAAGTCAGCCTTCATTCACAAGTGGCGCCTTACTAGGTCACCGTTCACTCCATGGATAAACTGGGACCTTTGCCAGCCGTTCATTCATAAAGCAGGTCAATAGGTCGCTGTCCATTCACTGATGGCCATCACTCTGTGTATCGCCAGTCTTTATTACATGCGGGGCTCTGGGCGTGTTGTTAAGTTGGCAGACGGTGAAAGTGACTTGGTGGGGGTGGGGGGTCGAGGTGGTGGGTGGGGGTGGGGGGTCGAGGTGGTGGGTGGGGGTGGGGGGGGGTCGAGGTGGTGGGTGGGACAGGGTGGGGTGGGGGGTGAGTGGGGGGAGGGTGGTGGTGCAAGGCTGGCAAGCATATTATAGTGGTTTAGCAGGTGGAGTAAAGTTACCCGTCGTATCTGGGATGGTGCAATATATTGTTGGGGGTAAATGGGTCTCCACATGCTGGTGGTGGCATATGTGGGCCTGCGGGCCGCTTCAAGTAACAGCCTGGTGGACCAAGCTCTCACAAGTCAAGCCTGGCCCTGGGGCTGGACTTGGGGAGTAGAACTACCCCCAGAACCCCATCAAGCAGGTATGCTGGTCACACAGTCTAACATTTCAAGAATAGTATGCTCAGCACCACGTGTTCGTTCATCTGGCGTTCTTTGGAATATGTCTATGGTGTGAAGGGGGTGATAGCGAGCGCCTGCGACACGGAGGGCAGTCGAATGCTTGCATGACGTTGCGAAGCCCTTTTGTCCAAAAGATACGAGACAGACTAAGATTATTCCGCCCTCTTAAGGAACAACCTACATCCTTCAAGTTGACTTCCTGCTGGGGAGCCGAGATGTGATCAACGCTCACTTCTACGGTGCGAGTGACCTCGTTGTAGTAATTATGTATCGCCCAATCAATCACACACAGTTGTAAACCTGACCCCAAGGTTAAATAGACATACAGCTTATAACGACGCCCATGTCGTGGCTCTTAGGGAGCTGGGTAAAGGATTCATCCAGCAGTGTCCAGCCATTCCCGGTACTGACGTGAGTGGCCAAGAATACGATTTAAGAGCAGCTGCCAGGTGCATGTTGTTGAGTTAGTCATGAGGGTGGCCCCAGCCCCACTGTCGTAACGTGCAGATGTGGGTCGTGGGGGTGGGTGTGGGGTGTGGGTGGGGTGTGGGTGGGTGTGGGGTGTGGGTGGGTGTGGAACGTGGGGGGGGGGGCGTGGGTGGGGCGTGTGTGTGGGTGGGGCGTGGGTGGGTGGGTGTGGAACGTGGGGGGGGGTGTGGGTGAGGCGTTCGTGTGGGTGGGGCGTGGGTGGGTGGGTGTGGAACGTGGGGGGGGGGTGGGTGAGGCGTTCGTGTGGGTGGGGCGTGGGTGGGTGGGTGTGGACCGTGGGTGGGTGTGGGGCGTGTGGGTGGGTGAACTCGCCTGGTGGTATTTGTGGGAGATGAGCCACGTCACGTAATCGACTGGTGTATAGGTTTCCAGAGCCTATTGGGCTCTGTCTTTTCCATATTTAAAGTGGCGTATGGAAGAGAGGGAACTATGAGGAGAAAGAGCCAAGCCATTAGACTATATAGCACTAGGAAGGGATCAGGATAAGAATTTGAAATGGGACGGGGGAAAAGGAATGGTGCCCAGCCACTTGGACGGTCGGGGATTGAACATCGACCTGCATGAAACGGGTAGAGTGAGACCGTCGCTCTATCGTCCAGCCTATCCTACCCTTCAACAGAAACATTATGGGGTGTTTCTCTTGAACACCCCCATAAACCACTCCAAGTGGTGAATGGAGTGTTCAAGAGATAATTGCACTCCCTCAAGAAGTACAGGATCAGTCGGGGCTGTAATGGATATGCGGGCCTGCGGGCCACTCGAAGCAACAGCCTGTTGGACCAGGTTATCACAAATCAAACCTGGCCCTCCCAGGCAGGCTTTAGGGAGTACAGTAACTCTCAGAACCGTCTCCGGGTACCCTACCTTGCGGTTACCTTGCGGTTACCTTGCGCTGGTTCCCAGGATCAACATCCTCGCGGCCCGGTCCTGTGACCAGGCCGCTTAGTTGGTCGTCTAGTACACCAACTAAGGTGGGTCGAGGACCGGACCGCGGGGATGTTGGGCCCCGAAATCATCGCAAGATAATTCCATAGCACAGGAGGTGGAGCTTAAGATCATATTATTTTATGTTGCCCTTTGTAAGTTCTGAACCGTCTCTCGTGTGTGTGTGTGTGTGTGTGTGTGTGTGTGTGTGTGTGTGTGTGTGTGTGTGTGTGTGTGGAGGGGGTGGGGGCGAGTGGGTGTGTGGGACGAGGGGGGGGATGGTGTGAGGCGTGGGCGGAGTGTGAGGAACTGGTTCACCACCATTCACCCTCATAACTCCAGCATCGTGTCATTCTTAGTTATCTATCAGTCTAAGGTGCCTGGCTTGTTTTGAAGCCCCTACAGCTTGCTGGGGGTGTGGGTATGTGTAGTGGGGGTGAGGGGGGGGGGGCTTATGAGAGGGGGTGGGTTGGTGTGGGGGGGGAAGGTAAGTGGTATCAAGTTGGAAGTGAATCTACGAGCGCTGATATCGGCTAAACACTCCTGAGAAGCAAGACTTGGTGGGCGGGTGAACCTGTGGTATAAGAGGACGGGTTGGACCCGTCCACCCGCCCTGATGGGCGGATGGACCTGTGACGGGTGTGGCCTCTCCATTCTAAGGATGATCTGCAGGTGTAGGGAACTCATAGGACAGTTCCCCTCCAGAGAGTGGCCTTTTCTGGAGATTGTGGTCGTGCTGGGGAGACGGTCCAGGAAGTGACGTTCCCTACAAGGTCAACCTGTTCCATAAAGTAATTTAGGCCAGACCAACACCTGTCCACGGGATAGTGTGGCACAGTCTTCCAGAGGTGTGGAGGACAATTACCTCACCAGCAAGCATCATGGCACAAGGGCAGATGCTGACGATCAAGCATAGTTAGTTCGTCCACGAGGGAACCGGCCTCGCCAATTCCAGGTATTGAGGATCACTACCACTCCTGGAATACAAATTGCAAGATTCCCTAACTGGCTATCAACAACCTTATCCTTCTCTACGGTACATTCCTTCTTGTCTAACAGGAGTGATCAATGAATTAAATTACTAGTCGATTGGTTACACGACTGACTGACTGACTGAATATTTAGAACTGCTTATTTACTGGGACATAAGATGGAATAGCAGGCTAGGCCTGGACTGGGTACATAGTACCCGATAGGGAACGACCAACAGCAAAATAATATTTTCTATGTTGACCAGACCACACACTAGAAGGTGAAGGGACGACGACGTTTCAGTCCGTCCTGGACCATTCTCAAGTCGACTTGAGAATGGTCCAGGACGGACCGAAACGTCGTCGTCCCTTCACCTTCTAGTGTGTGGTCTCGTCAACATAATTTAGCCACGTTATTGTGACTCATCGCCTGCAATATTTTCTATATTGGAAAATATCCGTATGGCCTTTAAATCCTTAAAACAGAGGCATTTTTATAATATATGGGTACCCATTAATCACAGGCGCAGGTCTGAGGCAGAGAGTGGTGGCAGACGATGGGTTATACACTATTGCTCCTGGTAATTGTATCCGGTAAATTGTTTGGGGTCTCCCGGAGCGCCGGACCCCAGGCACCATTACCCACCAAACTGGCCGTGACGGCACAGTTTCTCCTGGTTCTTTGCACAGTAATTTTTCAAACATCTGCCAGTGTGGCTGCTCGTGTCTTGATGATTCTGTTCACCCAGCAGTAAATAAGTAGCCGAGAATTAGTTGATTGTTGTGGCGTGTATCCTGCGGGTCGGGCGTTGGTCTAGGCGGACCAACGCCTAGGTAATTTTATAATCCCAACAGGTTTCGTGGGTCTGACAACAGAGGATTTGTCAACATCTTCTGTCTGATAACAGAAGATGTTCCAATTATTGGAATAATAACCGAAATTTGGAGAAATGTTAATGATAGTAGCTTTTGACCGAGTCACTGATCTGCTCTCCTTCGTACATCCTGCAAGTTGACATTGTGGTGGTTGCTAAAAGTAAGGTGTCGGCCTCGTGCTGGAAACTGGCACACGCTAAGTTTTCCGCCATATGGGTGTCCCGTTATCAGGACAGGAATACTGTTAGACTTGTCTAGACTCCCCCTAGTCAAGGGCGAGGGTGTCAAAGGGCTCCACCAACTAGTTACTAGTCAAGCCACAAAGTGATTACGGACTTAATTGATTACGATTTCGGATATTGAAATCGTATTCAATACGATTCAACCAGGTATCAACTAGGACTGCCAGCGTGGCGCCCATCACCCGCTGCTCCACGTCTATGTTAATATATAAAACAAGCTCATTTATACGAGTATACGTGACGAGTTTTTTTGTGTTCTTGTGTTTTTACTACCGGTATTACATGCGAGTCTGTGTTAACAAGTAAATTGCAGTGTGACGTTGCAAGAAGCTGCGAGTGTGCGCGCCAACTACAAATCCTGGGTGTGATTGGCCTTGCAATTATCGTAGCAGTGCTGACGGGAGAGACTTGCTTGTTTCAACCCGCAGCCACCGTGGAATATTAGAACATAAGAACAAAGGCAACTGCAGAAGGCCTATTGGCCCATACGAGGCAGCTCCTATTTATATTATCATTACACTGGAAATTTGAATTGTTTGGCAAGTGTTGCAAACCAACAGGTTATTGTAGTGGTAACGGAAGTGCGTACGGGGGAGGGGGGAGGGGGGGTGTCAGTGCGCCTGTGGTGTCACAAAGTAGGCAGAGTAGTGGCAGTGTGGGCAAAACAGTGATTGAGGAAGATTAAGCCAGCCAAAAGGTGGCACGGGCATGAATAGCCCGTAAGTGGTGGCCCCTTTTGAGCCATCACCAGTATCAAGAGCTGATACTGGAGATCTGTGGAGGTGCGACTGCACCCTGCGTGACGGGAGATGTCTCCCGTGGGGGCAAGACAGTGTTTGCTGTGGCTGTGCGCCAGGTGCAGTCACCCGACGCACTTAACACTCCACGTCACAGTGTCGTGTTGTCTGGTTTAATAATGTGTTGTCATGTGTGTGGCGTTCACACGTGCGAGGCGTGTCGGGGCAGCTTTTAATTTGAAAAGGTATCAGAGGCGTGATGCGTCTCTCCGTGGACACATGAATAACCGGCTCACAAGTGGAGTATATAGTCTGGAGTGAGTTGCGGAAGTATTACGGGTTCACCATAGTCCGTGCTACATGGACACTTCGTTCTGAGTAGCTAAATCTAAAACAACAACTGTGGAAGTAGTTACGGGCTATTCATGCCCGTGCCACCTCTTGGGTGGCTTAATCTTCATCAATCAATCAATCGTGGAAGTAATGTTACTTCCCCCCAGCACGGCCTGGGTCTAGGCTTGGCTTGTGATAACTTGGCGCAGAAGACTGTTACTTGAAGCGTCCCGCAGATCCACACGCTCCTGTGCTCTGGATCTTAAGGGCTGCTGTGCAGGCTGAAGTTCAGGGGCCAGAATAACGAAGCCGTTACGCAAGCACTTACGAACGTGTTCATCTTTCCTCAATCTTTGACGGCTTTGGTTACATTTATTAAACAGTTTACAAGCATGAAAACTTGCCAATCGACTGTTATTGTTATAAGCAGCCTCCTGGTGCTTCGGAGCTCATTAACCGTTTAATAATTGTAAACAAAGCCGCCAAAGATTGATAAAAGATGTACAGGTTCGTAAGTGCTTGCGTAACTGCTTCGTGAATCTGGCCCCAGATCTGGCTAGCGTAGTCGTGCCTAGAGCAGCTTACTGTCTCCGACATTTTGAGTTGTTCTGTCTGCGCCAATTAGTATTTAACATACAATTGTTTTTAATAAGTTGAGAACATAAGTTACATTGATTTTTGAGTCAATTGGGATGGGGGGATCCATTTTTACTCGAGATAAAGTTACACTTAAGGATTTAATTTAATTATTGTAAAGAAAAAATACTTTCATCTTTATATTAATTTAATTTATTTGTTATGCATTTAGGCGGCCTGGTCGAGGACCGGGCCGCGGGGACGCTAAGCCCCGAAATCATCGCAAGGCAATCTTACCCATCCTGCGAGCGGTGGTGGAAAGGGTTACAGCAGAACATATTGGGCTCAGGAGCTGAACCCCAGAGTTCGTGTAGCTAAGCAAGTGACAATCTTGTGAAGCTAGTTGTACAAATGTTAATATTACATACACATATGTATACACACACATAATATGTATACACACACACACATAATATGTATACATACACACACATAATATGTGTACATGTACACATCTACATATAGTGGTATTACTGCGCGATTTCTGCTCCTGGTGAAGCCCGTCAACCCGGCCCTCATAGTTGCCGTGGTTCAGAGGCTGTGTCTCCCCCCGCGTCCGGTCTTCAGCCATTTGTCTCTGGCATTCAATGCATTAATGTTTAATGCATTAATATTGCATCATTTTAGTTATTGCAAGATAATTGGGGGGAAGTGAGGTGATGTTATTATATTGGTAACGGTCCTTATTGCAGTTAATATTCATGTAACAGAGTATGCTGGCGGCCTCTGGCACGTCTGTCTCCTGCAGTCATGGGCCGCCGAGTCTCTCCTAAACTTAATATATATTTGTGCAGATAATAACGAAATTGTTCTATACAGTATATGACTGGAAGGAAATGTTTTAAAACGGCAACAGTTCAGAGTTGACCAGACCAGACCACACACTAGAATGTGAAGGGACGACGACGTTTCGGTCCGTCCTGGACCATTCTCATTGACTTGAGAATGGTCCAGGACGGACCGAAACGTCGTCGTCCCTTCACATTCTAGTGTGTGGTCTGGTCAACATACTTTAGCCACGTTATTGTGACTCATCGCCTGCAACAGTTCAGAGTATTGGATGAGTCTCTGAAGTCTGGCAGAGAGGATACTAATGAGCCATTGAACGACCCCAAACATGGGGAAGATGTGGTCCACAGCCTGGCCTCATCAACACAGACCAAATGCTCATTAATCCAGCCGCCAAACTCCCTGTTTATGAATAAAAAAAGGTTTACACGCGAATCTCAATTGATGACGTTGGAACATTTTTCGAATAGTGCTTAGCTGACGACTTCTGTTCAAACCGCAACGCTGTAAATGCTCACCCACGGACTTCAAATACAAATAATCGCTGTAAGAACCTTAACACCTAACCTATACCTAAGTATATTAGAAGTTTGTGTAATAAGATTAATGTATAAATGAGAACAAACCTATTTTTAATACACAATACGTTAAAATTGATGAATGAGTCTTGGGGTCGACCGCAGCTTTGAGCCAGGCCTGAGGAAGAGTTGGTGGTGAAGGTTGAGAAGCCAAGAGTAATATTCACAAAGTTATATCGTCTTGAGTCACAGTAACGAAGCCTTACCTTACCTTTCGATGATTCCCAGTATCAATGTCTCAGATCCAGGCATCCTGGTTGGTGGTCTGGTGAACCAGGCTGTTGGTCGAAAGGTTTCTAGGTGGATTCTAGAATATGGGAGGGAATTAATAAGATGTAGAACATGGTTACAGCGTCTCATGTGTAAGAGAATCACAAGCAGTGCGAGGGAGAGAGTCGTTGTGGGGTGTTTACCTGGAGTTTACCTGAAGTGGGGTTCCGAGAGTTCTTCTACTCAAGCCCGGCATGAGCCCAGGCTTCTTGTGAGAACTTGATCTCCAAGGCTGTTGGTGCAGCACTTCTGCAGTATGGTAGATTATCGCAGGTTATAGATATTAGCTTATTGTATGTTGAGTGCTGAGAATTATTTGGGTGGTATACAGTGCTCAGTTTCTCTTTGACTGCGCTGCTTGTTCCATTCCTACATCGATCTGCGTAATTATTAGCAGGGTAAGCTCGTCAACTCCGGGCTTGGGGAGTAGAAGAACTCCCAGAACCCTATCCAGGTACAATCCAGGTACCAGTTCCCCGGTACGTGCAAGGTGTCAAGAAGTGAGTTGTCTTCACATTGACTGCTGTCACAGGAGAGAGCTGTTATAATAACTGTGCAGCATCAGGTAATGGCGGGAGCTTCACAGTCTATTTTCCCGCCAATTTGACCTGTTTTTGTAAACAGAGACAAACACGCTGTCGCAAGGAGTTATTTACATTCGTGCAGTGTAAGGTGTGTTGAGAAGGGTGTGGGAGACCTCTCTTCCCCTGCCGACCAGGAGCGGGTATTATTTCCAAGTGATCTCCATCCACTGACCGAAAGCCACCCAGGACGCGGGTCCATCTGTCTGCGGGCTCTCTGCGGGCTCTCTGCGGGCTGTCTGCGGGCTGTAGCTCTATTACATGAACTATACTGTACATGTGGGTTAAAATCTTACTAATTATCGTGTTAACATAGATTTAACAAGAGAATTCAAACAATTCACGAGAGGACGATGAAAATGTACTTTGAAGGGAATATAATAAAGATGTGGGAGCGGGACGAGCGTGCGTTGAAGGTGGAACATATCTGCTCGGCGCCGCAGGGGCATTGCACGATTATGACTCCTAATTGGGGTCAAGGGTCAGTCAGTTACGTGCTCGTCTTGATGTGGTGGAGGATGTTATGCGAAGCCTCGGGATGTGTCAGGTTTAATCCCATACTGCTGATGTGGAATGCACTTTGGCAGAGAATCCAAGTGGGATTGACGAAGGTATTCCAATCAGTTGTTCCTAGTTGTGAACAGAGGGCTGGCCAGTCCCCGCTGTGCCACACCTATCCACCTCTCTCTCTCTCTCTCTCCTAGCCGTGGTTGTGGGAGTTGATTATTCATCCCGATCTGTCGAGATACCGGACATCTCACGTCCACGAGGCTAACCATAGCCCGTGCTTCTTGCCCCGCTCCTGTGCCAGGTAAGTTACGGGCTCACCATAGCCCGTGCTACTTGGAACTTGTTCCGAGTAGCTGAATCTATAACAACAACAACATCATGTCGAGATAGCCAGTATAGTGAGGACAGTCTGGTCGGCTGAGCCAACATAACCCCGGGGTCTGCAATTAACTTTCCCTCATTCCCCTTCCCTCTTTCCTTCCTTCCCTTCCCTGCGCCTTCCCTCCCTCCCTCCCTCCCTCCCACTCCTCGCCAGCTGCTCAACTCGGGTTAACTGCTGTTTTGGTAATCTGTGTTGGAGCGAAAATTGGAGAGCTGCGGTGGTAGTAATTGTCGGGGCGGCTCGTGCTCTGGGGCACTTCCCTTTATTGACACTTTCCTGCCAAAACTTCTCCACCCAGCCCGACGGTGCTTGCCCTATACACCCAGCCCGGCGACGCTCGCCCTATACACCCAGCCCGGCGGCGCTCGCCCTATACACCCAGCCCGGCGACGCTCGCCCCCCGGTTCTTCGCGCAGCCCGGCGGTGCTCGCCCCCGGTTCTTCGCCCAGCCCGGCGGCGCTTGCTCACCAGATTGTGCTTTTCCCCAGTTAGTATGCAGGCTTAACACTTTCCCTGGCAAGACGCCTGCCAGTTTTCCCGCTGCTCTCCGTGCGTTGAGAGGTTTTTGTCGAGTCAGGAATTATGAAGCTTGGCACGGCCGCCACGGCAGGATGTTCTAGTTTAGGTGGCCTGCTGAAGTCCAGTGTTGATTAGGCCTTACGATCTCGCGCTGGGCTTCGTGCTCACGATTTTATTGTTCGTGTGAGAGGACGCGGAGGTTTGGCAAATACTCGTTTCTTTCGTGTGACGAACAGACTTGAGTGACATCAACGTAACGTGAAGTTCAAGGGCACGCTAGATTGCATGTAAAGGCTGCCACAAAAACCCGAATTGTTGGTTCCCGGGGTCAGGTGTGAGCTGGTAAGATGTAAATACACACAGGTGGTTATGGTCAGTCACGGGAGACATCTCCCGTCACGCAGGGTGCAGTCGCGCCTCCACAGATCTCCAGTATCAGCTCTTGATACTGGTAATGGCTCAAAAGGGCCACCACTTACGGGCTATTCATGCCCGTGCCACCTCTTGGTTAGCTTAATCTTTATCAATCAATCTATGGCCAGTCCTTAGCGTGCCAATAGCAGCGCATGGTGGTGGTGGTGTGGTGGTAGAGAATGGGCTACAACCCCCATCCTACACAAGACTGTTCATCAGCGCATTTTGAAACCATCCTTCAGTGGGCAAAAAATTGGGAGTAATCATGTTGGAGACGTTAGTTTTATAGAACACCATAAAGTAGCTGTCACGGCGGCAAGAAAATAATAGGTTGGATGACGAGAACCTTTCAAAGAAGAGATGTCAGACCAATAATGATTGAGGCTCTCCAAGATGGAATATTGTTGCACAATAACAGCCCCATTCAGATCTGATGAAATTACTGACTTGGAAAAAGTATAAAAAGACGTTTACTGGCCGAATCCCTTTAATAAAACATTATTGTTGGGACTGCTTAAATATGTCTGCATTCTCTAGAGCGTAGGCGAGAGATGCATATTAATTTACACCTGGATAATATTAGAGAGACTGGTTCCAAATCTACGCTTGGAAATAACTTTTTAAGAGACTAGGAGGCATGGCAGGAAGTGCAAAATAGCACCGTTGAGAAGCGGAGGTGCAACAGGTACGCTGAGACACAATTCTATCAACATTAAAGGTCCAAAACTTTTTCACCCACTTCACATGAGATGTCTGCTAGTTATTCTTCTTAAGTGTTCAAGAGACAACTTGCTAAACACCTCCAAGGAATACCTAGTTAACCGGGCTGTGACTGGCACATTAGATTGCAAGCAGCGGTGTCCAACAGTCCAGTTGACCAGACCACCAACCACGAGGTCTGGTCAGAGACCGTGCCGCGAGAACACTGATCCCAGGAACCAGCAAAAGGTAAGCCTAACCTAAGCAAACCGAGCCTAATGCAGCCTAACCAATACACCCTAACCAATACACCCTATCTTGTGGTGGTTCCAAGGATCAACGTCTCCGCGGCCCCGGTCTTTGGAGGTGATTATGGAGTTGGGGAGAACACCGCAAGAGGTCGGCCAGGTATTCCCCTTGTATGTAGAGGGAGTGTTGACAAGTTTTGGGCCTTTTATGTTGATGGAGTTGCTCTCTCTCGCAGCGTTCCTATTGCACCTCTGCATTTCAGTGGGGCTATTTTGCACATCATGCCATGCCTTTCGGTTTCATGTGGTATTTCCATGTGAAGATTCATAACCAGTTATACATAATAATCTACACGTGGAAAATATTATTGTATCTCTCGCCTGCTTTCCAACCACTTGGGCTGGACGGTAGAGGGACGGTCTCGCTTCATGCAGGTCAGCGTTCAATCCCCGACCGTCCAAGTGATTGGACCTCATTCCTTCCCCCTCCGTCTCATCCCAAATCCTTATCCTGACCCCCCTTCCAAGTGCTATATATAGTCGTAATGGCTTGGCGCTTTCCCCTCATAAATTCCTTCCATTCTCGCCTGCTTTCTATTGAATACAGATTTAGAACTTTTAATCGATCCCAATAATTTAGGTGTTTTATAGAGTGGATTCTAGCAGTAAAGAATATTTGCACGCTGTACGCTTTCCAGGTCAGCAATTTCTCCGGCTCTGAATGGGGCTGTTAGTGTGCAACAATATTCCACACTAGACTCTTGAAAAGTGCCACCATTGGTATGGCATCCCTTGTTTGGAAGGTTCTTGTTATCCAACCTGTCATTTTTCTTGCAGTCTTGACAACTACTTTGTGTTCTTTAAAGGTAAGGTCTTTCGACATGAATACTCGTTGATCCTTTACATTACGTTTTCGTTCTGTAGTTTGATACAAATGAATTTTATATATGGTTTCTGTTTATATATATATATTGCCATAGAGCAGGACATTTTCTTCATTAATGTTATTTTTTTGTGGCTTATTGAAAAAAAAACTGATTAACATCAGTTTCGAGGTTTGCCGTGTCTTCTATGTTGTCTACTCTCATAAAAATCTTAGTGTCATCTGCAAAGGATGATAGGGTACTATAGTTTGTGTCCTTGTTTATGTTCGATGTGAGGATGAGAAAAAGTACTGTGACAGCTGCAAGTACACGAGGCAGCTGCAGGTACCTGCTTGATGGGGTTCTGGGAGTACTTCTTCTCCCCAAGCCCGGTCCGAGACCAGACTTGACCACGAGGCAGCTGCAGGTAGACGAGGCAGCTGCAGGTACACTAGCCCCCACCACCAGGGTAGTGATGACGCAGGTAGCGGGTGGCGACGGTTAGCGAGGAGCGGAAACAGTGTAGCCTGGGGGACACTGGCGCTTACCTGACTCACTCTCATTGTGTGCGGGCTCCCCGCTGCCAGGCCACCTGCCACCACTGACAACATTCACCCAGTGTGCGGTGTTACACCTGCCCCCCGTGTGCTAAGGTGCCACTAGTGATGGCACTACCACGGCACGGAGTGATAGAATGAGGTCTGGAATTGCAGGTGAAGTAGGGATATGAATATTAAAATGGTGAGCTTTTCATATTGCCGAGAAACGTTGTCAAACTCCAGTCTGCTTAGGGGAACAAGTTCAGTTCCGCTTCGCTATGTCTTTGCTCCGTTACTCTTTATCCTCATCAACATAGACGTAGACACGAACACGAGTACTCACCTAGTTGTGTTTGCGGGGGTTGAGCTCTGGCTCTTTGGTCCCGCCTCTCAACCGTCAATCAGCAGGTGTACAGATTCCT
Organism: Procambarus clarkii; assembly: GCF_040958095.1. Lineage (NCBI taxonomy): Eukaryota > Metazoa > Arthropoda > Malacostraca > Decapoda > Cambaridae > Procambarus > Procambarus clarkii. Next base: position 9,181,700 of record NC_091191.1, read on the forward strand.
GAGCCTATTGGGCTCTATCATATCTACACTTGAAACTGTGTATGGAGTCAGCCTCCACCACATCACTTCCTAATGCATTCCATTTGTCAACCACTCTGACACTAAAAAAGTTCTTTCTAATATCTCTGAGGCTCATTTGGGCACTCGGTTTCCACCTGTGTCCCCTAGTGTGTGTGAACCTGACAAGTGTCAGGTTCATCAGGAAAATTGCTTTGGCAGAAAACGTTTACAATTGGATGTAGGTTAATAGTGCTCTAGTGAGTAACGGAAAATAACATAATGTTCATCGGTGAACATTTTCAATACGGTATTTCCAAACCGAAAAGACGCAATTCAAGTTAAGTAAAAGTTCTACGAATAATAATATCAGAGGATCTAAAGTTTCGATGGATGAAAAAAGTAGCGAGCTGACGGTCTCAAAGTAGCGAGCTGACGGTCTCAAAGTAGCGAGCTGACGGTCTCAAAGTAGCGAGCTGACGGTCTCAAAGTAGCGAATTTGTAATAAGAGTAGCCCAATTTTTTGTTTAGTGACTGATACGGGTTTCAAAGTAATCTATTATGATATATAGAGTACATTAAACTATTTTAATTGTTTTATTAACATTATCTCTGCATATATATATATATTTAACCAATATGATAATAGGATAATTTACCAATATTTACTGTTTGAAGCTTAATGGGTGTGGAGTCCTTCCACGTCTTTACAGTTGAAGATTACCAAGATCTTGATCTGCATCCACAACCTCGTTCTTGTATATTGCAGACTCATATTTAAGCATTGACATGAGTGGTTCAAATGACGAGCAACAAGTTACATTTTCTTCAAGATATGTTTTGATTCTCAAGACTGATGTCAAAAGCTCAAGTCCCATTCCCATTCAAGATTTCTCAGTTTAGTTTTCACAGACGTTAATCTCGAAAATATCCGTTCAACCAGGGCATTACTGATTGGCAAGCTGAATATTTTAAACACAAACTCAGCGAGGTCAATCAGTATGGGAATGAAGTCAATCAGTATATCTGAAGTGTCGGAAATTTGACTCCTGAGAGTGATTTTTGAGCCGAATTCTGACTCTCTGCACCTATTTTGATTTTCAAATTAAGACTTTTTATACCGAAAATATGCCAATTACTGAAAACGGCGAGGGGTCATATTTTGCCCAAACCCCCCTGCAGTTTTCAAAATATCTGAAATGTCGGAAATTTGACTCCTGAGCGTGATTTTTGAGCCGAATTCTGACTCTCTGCATCTATTTTCATTTTCATATTACGACTTTTTATATCGAAAATATGCCAATTACTGAAAACGGCGATGGGTCATATTTTGCCCAAACCCCCCCTGCAGTTTTCAAAATATCTGAAATGTCGGAAATTTGACTCCTGAGCGTGATTTTTGAGCCGAATTCTGACTAGTGTGGCTGGTCGCGTCTCTGGAGGCCTGGGAAACGAAATGGGGAAGGATAAGCGGGGGGGGGGGGGGGGGAGAGAGAAGAGTGGATTCAGCGACCGATCAATATCTGGTTTTGACTTATCATCTGTCGTGTAGTGTGTACGGTGGTATAATTTGTCAGTGTTTGCTTAGAGCCTCGTCTACCTCATTGTTTACTGACATTTGATGTCTGGCATAGCTGATGGCTTCTATATCATTCGTCATGCCTTCACAGGGCAGGAAAAAGCATGATTTTTTGAACACTGTGGTAAATGATACTGGGAGGAGCGTGCAGGCGCTGCCATCCTTGTAAAGTGATCATGGGGTGTGCGCGCTCTAATGCTGCTGTTCACATTTTTTTATAGGCGCCAGGACGCGTCCTACAAGGAAGGTGCGCTTAACTTTTTCCACATTAGCATAGGCGAGGAGTGTGTGAGGCCGTGACGGGTCAACTGCCTTGCCCAGCTCATCGGCTCGGGTTTTATACTCTTTACTTAAACCGTCCAAGGAAGGATCAGTGCTCGCTTCCACACACACACTGTTTTGAGTTTTATCTGGTTTTAGTTTAAAATAATTTCATACTCACACGCACGTTTGTCTGTGGGACCAAAGAGCCAAAGCTTAATCCCCGCAAGCTCAACTAGGCGAGTACACAAATACGACAGAAGGGTGAGAGGAGACATGATAACTACCAACAAAATTCTCATGGGTATTGACTGGGTGGACAAAGACAAACTATTCAGCACGGGTGGAACGCGAACAATGGGACACAGGTGGAAACCTAGTATCTAAATGAGCCACAAAGACATTAGTAAGAATTGTTTCAGTATCAGAGTAGTTAACAAGTAGAATGCATTAGGTAGTGATGTGGTGGAGGCTGACTCCATATAGTTTCAAATGTAGATTTGATATAGTCCAATAGGCTCCAGAATCTGTACACCTGAATCTGAGGCGGGACCAAAGTGCCAAAGCTCAACCTCCCCAAGCACAACTAGGCGAGTACATTCATACATACATATAATACTCACTAAGAACTCTAAATGACCCGGCCAGGATTCGAACCCACGACGTTCAGGATCACCCCCAAACCTAAACAGTACCATGACCACCGCACCATTGATCGTTCAATCGATTTTAACTATAAATTGTTGTCAAGTTTTTTGTAAGTGTATCATCAATCTTAACTACTGTAGTCAGATCCAATACAGTTTATTTTTCAGGGTACAGTTTTATGTATGAAGTTATGTGCTAGCTTACAGTTACAGGAACCCACGATAAAGTCACCTTGTTACAGGCTGGTGTTGACTTTTGTCCTCATACAGGTTTAATATATGTGAGTAAATTTGATGTCGAGTGTCTATTCTCTCGCTCACATACAAGGTCGAGTACATACTAAATAATTATTGTAGTTAATAACAACATTACATATAATGGCTTCCCAGATTCGTGGACCTCCATATCCATCAATATGGAGACCGCAGCCTGGTCTCCTACAGGGAAGGTAACCCATTTACTAAAATGTAAAAGATCCAAGCCAAGACAATTTTGATTTTTGTGATTAATTTTCTTGAATGGCATCATGTCGCTTACCGACGGAGAGCGAGGGAATATTGGAAGACCTTCTCTTTCTTAAATTTCTTCGGCAGAATAACTGCCCATCTTGACAAGACACGATATAATGTTAAACACAAGAATCGCGATAATCCAAATTTCTTTAGTGTATATTTGATCAGCAAGGTTGTGCTGGATACACATGCATGTAGGTTCAAGTATGTTTATTGAGATAAGAAAAAAATACGTCTCAAAGGGATAGAGTAGCTTAGGCTATTTCTACCCCCCATGCATGTAGGTTGCCGGCAGTATCAGTTGGAAGTTTTCTGATATTAATTTTTCGTTCATGCCGAGATGTGAAGAAAAGCCCTGAAGGATAACACCCTCTAGTTGTAATGTCTTATTGTTTTACGAGTTGTCCTTCCTGTTTTCAAAGAGAATATGTTGTCTCTTTTTAAAACATTCTAGAACGGCTATGGGTGTTAGAACGAGCTGGAACGAGTTAGAAGCCGCAGCCGGGAGCAGAGTTTGGGACACTGGTAAACAAGTGGCCCACCACGTGTTGCAGCTACGCGCGCCACTGCTGCCAACGCTTCATAAACCACACATTATTTTAAGAGTATAGATGACTTATTTCAGTTGTATATGTATGTATGCATAATAAAATATATCTATATTTTTTCACTGCTGTATTATTGTCTATTTTGATGCCTGAAATCAAATATAAACAGTACTGTCAGAAATACTCGCTAAAGGTGGGTTGCTACACTGAACGCGTCACGGCCAGAAGCAGCCAAACGCATCACATGATTGTGTTATCACACACATGTAGGGACGTCATAAGGGTTGTTATTACAAGCCGTTATTACCACTGGGTTAGGGTGTTATGGGTTGTGACGAGCACGCGTTCCTCCACTGTGACTCAGAGCCCAGGAATTTGATAAGTAGCGTACCTGCAGCTGTGGGAGTCGGCGCCACACAACTGCGTGTTCCAGGCGCCAGGAGGAACTCTCACACTGGTTTCTGGATTTATGTCGCGGCTCCTGAAATCCAGATGGGTTTTGGAGACCGGCAAACATACCCGTTTTTGTCTTAATGTAGAAAAGCGACGGGGAGTGAATTATTCTTTCAGCTCGAATGAGCATTCTGCCGTGTTCAACTGTATTAAATTGTTTTGAATGAGTAAATATGAAATTGATGGAAACGCTTTTCGCAAAAAGAAAAAAATAGGAACATAGGCTGCGTCATTTTGCTACTTATTATATAAGTATTTTCAAGCAATGTGTCTATGAATCTTACTGACTAGGATGGATGGTTAATTCTTTCTCATCACCATATATAATTTCTTTGCACAAAAATTCATGTAAAGGATGCTGTGATAGTTTAGGGCAGTTCTACAATGTCAGTTCTAATTACGAATATAAACGTAATGTACTAATATTTTTCGTCCACCATATATTTACGAAAGTGGTTAGCTGTTTCTCGATCTTAATTGCTCTTGTTCATACTCGTCTTCAACGGGTTCAAATGTTGTCCACACAGCCATCTAGATTGCTCTACCAGCTTTTATGTCATGCTATGCATCGAACAACCTTCCAAGAGAAATCCGACCAGAACCTCTGGATGATTCGGCTGGCATACATGATTCTGCTTTTATTGAATATTCAAATGGGTGGGATGCCCTTGCAGCCCCAGCACCCAACTTAGAGCCCACAAAAAATACACAAACAGTCCAGCTGGTACAGTCCAATAGTGGAAAAAATAGCTGCTGGCATACCTGATCAACCAGGCTGTAATTCATACGTCAGGCTGTGAGCAGCCACGTCCAACAGGCTGGTTGACCAGTCCAGCAACCAGGAGGCCTGGTCCATTGCCCCCCATGCAGAGCACTTTCTTATGGTAGTATCCATGTCTGCACTGGGCATACCCCTAGATCCAGAGTCCCTCCGTGTAGCAGTGGCCGTCTGCCTTGATGCCCCAATTCACATTGAATGCATGTGTATTTGGAACAGGGTGGTAGCATACAGTATAGTATGGTCTCAGGTATGCTCCAGGTCTTCCTCCTCCACCTCTGCCTCAAGACGCATAGACCCAAACTATAAGTCAGAAGGTAGCAACAAGAAAATGTTGGAAGAGTTTGAGCTCTTCACACTTGACGCGTAGACGTCATGTCTTCTCTAGACTTGAGTTGTAGAGAAGACATGAAGACTGTCGTGGGCCACACGTGTGTGTGTGTGTGTGTGTGTGTGTGTGTGTTAAAAACTAGCTTCAGAAGATTGATCCTTATTCAGCTAAATAAACTATTGAGTTCCGTTGCTGAACCCATTACGTGTGTGTGTGATTTTGTTCACCACATACATAATAAATATATGGGATATATTTATATTTATAAATATATGGGATACATAATAAATGACTGCACTAAAGATGGCAGAAGAAGAGCTACCTTAGCGTACGGGGAGGGGAATGGAGAGAGGAATGACAAATTCAATCAAAAGTTTCAAAAGCAGATACGATAAGAAACAAGAGGATCGGGAATCACTGCAATAAACAAGCGCCATTAGGGCGAGGCTCGATCCTGCAAGAACATTTAAGGGAGCACATACAATATACCTTTTTTCAAGGACATTCCTGCGCCGGGCTCTAAGCCTCTAGGTGCCGCACTAAGCGTTACTCGTATAAACATTTGCTTAGGTTTAGTGTTGGACGGGTTTTGGCTTCAGTAAAGTTATGTCCAATGTGTTTAAAAAATAAATTTGCGTCGCTGCATCTCGGTGGTAATCTTGTAATGATCTGGGGCTCAGATCATTGGTTCTCCCTTCTCCCCTCTTTTCCCTCCTTCTCCCCTCCTTTCCTTCTCCCTCTCCCCTCCTTCCTTCTCCCCTCCCCTTGGCCGTCATTCGTCTCCTCCTCTTCCCCCCCCCCCTGTCGCCCATTTGTCAGGGTCAAGAGGTTGACCTGAGGGTAGGGTGGTCGTGGATACCTTGGCTTCTCCCACTCAATTCCCCACTCAGATATTTCCCTCTCCACCCCCTCTCATCCCTCTCTGTCCCTCTCAGCAGCGGCCTTCCCCATACCAGGCAGAGTCAAATGTCCCTACTCCTATCTTAGAGGAGACAGGCTTGAACATAAATTATCAGTTTTGTAAACATTGCTCGCAGGTGCCTGGGCTCCATAGACGCGCCTTGTCCCTCTTCTCTTTAGCTGGGGAGAGCTGACTCAATCTTCAGAAATTCATGTAGCTTTCCACGACAGATCAGTGAAGGTGATTGGCCTGAGATAAGGGCCAAGTCCTTATTGGCCCTAGAGAGCCAGACCTCAGGCCTACGTGTTAAATGGTTGGCCATTGCCAAAATAATGGGTGGAGCCCTGGGGCTGTAGTAGATGGTGGGAGGAGTAATCCTTCCCAGCAATAAGTTGGAAAAACTAAATTTCATCAGTGTGTCTTGGGAGTGTATTAGGAACAGGGCCGCAAGCCCGTATCCTCGGGGCTGAGGGCAGCCATCAACATCGTGGCCGTAGTGCGGGTATTTAAGGTATAGTGCACTTGAGTTTTGTGTCCTCGGTAAATATCCATTGTGCCTCTAGGGAAATAGAATAGGTTATGTGTTCAAATTGTCTTAATTTACATGTTTCATAAAATAAATTGTATAGCTTGTCCAGTGGTATTCACTTAACTCCCCTTTGATATATTTTGCTACTTTGTCATTTTTAGGTGTTGTATTGGAAGCCCCCAGGTTCTCCTACTATTAATAGATACTAAAGTTGCCCTTGGATTCAAATAACCACCCTTCAGGTGGCTGGGAGATGTGACAGGTTGTTGATCCCTCATCATTTGATCACAGTGCTTGATAAAGGTGCCCTTATTCCAGTTGTCAATCTCTCGCACAAAACCTATCGTTTCAGGGCAGGTGATAGGGTGTCTCAGGCTACAATTGTAGAAAATACAGGAATTTTTCAGTATCAAAGCCAGGAGGAGATGCCAGCCACCACAGCACAGTGTAGTGCACTTAATGTTACACAAAGTAGTACACAAGGGAAACACAAGACCGAGACAGGGAAAAGTAGTAATATTCAAGAAGTTGATAAGTTAATCTCGGCTCTGGATTTGCAACATGTGCAACAGTCAGATAGGAAACTTTTGAGAGGGATTTTACGTAAATTCCCGAGACTGTTTGCAACAGAAGACGATCAGATCGGGCTTCTGGATAGGATCGAGCATGTTATTCCTACAGGTGATCATCCTCCTATTTACACCCGTCAATGGAGACTTCCGGAACGGGCGAAGGAAGTAATTAGGGATGAGTGTCAGAAAATGTTGAGACAGGATGTGATAGAGCCTAGTACATCACCATGGTTGTCGCCAGTGGTGTTGGTACGTAAACCGGATGGTAGTTATAGGTTTTGTGTTGACTACCGAAAGATAAACGAAATTACTAAAGGTGATGTGTATCCTTTGCCACGGATACAAGAAATAATAGATCAGTTTGGGGCAGCCAAATACTTTTCCACTCTGGATGCGAAATCGGCGTATTGGGCCATCCCAGTTGCTGAGAAAGATAGAGAAAAGACCGCCTTCTCTGATGGGGTTCATACTTATCAATTCAAGCGGATGCCTTTCGGGTTAAAGACAGCGCCTTCATCATTTCAGAGGGCAATTAATTATATCCTCAGTCCAGTCTTGGGGAGGCACTCGTTAGCGTACCTGGATGATGTGGTTATCTACTCCAGGACGTTTGATGAGCACTTACGAGATTTGACTGAGACGTTGGCACTGTTAGATAAGGCGGGGTTCAAACTTAACGTGAGTAAGTGCACTCTGGCATCTCAGAAATTCATGTTTCTGGGATTCCAGGTGAGCACAGATGGTATCCGACCTGACCCCGACTCCTGTCGTGCCATTGCTGACATGCCAACACCTAAGACAGCAAAGGATGTTCGAAGGTTTCTGGGGGCAGCCGGATATTTCCGTCGCCACATTGAGGGTTTTGCAAGTACAACAGCACCGTTAACTGAGCTCACTAAGAAAAATGTTAAATTCGTTTGGAAACCTGAGCATGATAACGCTTATGCAAAATTAAAAAGTCAACTCATTACCACCCCAGTCTTGGCAGTACCGGATTTTGATAAGGAGTGGGAAGTACACACTGACGCCAGTGGCATAGCTATTGGTGGGTGCTTAATGCAACGTGATAATGACAATCTTCCTCACCCAGTTGCATATTTCAGCAGGAAGGTTAAGGGTCCGGAGGTCCGCTATTCTGCCACGGATAGGGAAGCTTTGGCTGTGGTAGAAAGTGTCAGGTACTTTGAACCGTATCTTTTCCAACGTCACTTTGTCATTTATACAGATCACAGGGCTTTGACTCATATTTTTAAGAAAAGAACTAAGTGCCCTCGCATGTCCCGTTGGTCTCATGAACTAGCTGCTCACTCATTCCAAATACTTTACAAGCCTGGTCCATCACATGTTGTACCAGATACTTTGAGTAGAAACATTGCTACTATTAACGTAAATCTTAATATTGAAAATATTTCCAGTGAGAAAATGCGAGAATTCCAGATGAACGAACCAAGGTGGAAGGAAATTATTGAACTTTTGGAGGGAGGAAAATATCCGTCGAAGAAACGTAATTTAGCAATTCACGATTTTGAAATGATGGATGGGGTCTTATTTTATGTAAAGGGACAGCAGGATCGTGCAGTTTTTCAGCTGGTTATCCCAGAGGTGTTGAAGAAGTCGGCGTTGAAACTCGCACATTCGTCTAAGATTGCAGGTCATCCGGGGATTTTTAAAACTCACATGAAAGCCAAGGCACTCTTTTTCTTCCCCGGTATGTTAACAGAGGTCATTAACTTCGTTAAGTCCTGTGGTCACTGTCAAAGGAGGAAAGGTACCCTTAAGGTACAAGCTCCATTGCAAGAATTCCCAGAAATTTTGGAACCTTTAGATCGGGTGGGGGCTGATCTGATTGATCTGCATCACAGTCATTCAGGAAACCGTTACGTATTGGTGTTGGTAGACCACCTGTCCAGGTACACCACACTGATTGCATTGTCTCAGAAGGATTCACGAACTGTTGCAAAGGCGTTCTTAGATAGGTTCGTCACTGTATTCGGTCCCCCTAAAGTGTTAGTTTCTGACCGAGGTCAGGAATTTAATGGGAATATTTTTAGAGAAGTATGTAAAATTATAGAAACCACTTCAGCATTCACGACGGCTTATCACCCTCAGGCTAACGGCATGACAGAACGGACGAACCGGTCAGTTAAAGATATGCTTGCAATTCTTGCAGAGCATGATGCAAATTCGTGGGACGAACAACTACCCTATGTCCAGTTGGCTCTGAACACTGCCATCCATCAATCCATTAACACCCAACCCCTTTTGCTGTTCACAGGTCATTCATGTAATTTCCCGTCAGGTCTGCTTAACAGACATAATATTGTATATGGGGACGACTACCCATCAGAAGTTTTAAATAAGATGAAAAATGCATGGAGAATTGCAGCCAGGGTTTCCAAGACAGCACGAGACCGCTATGCTCAGCATTATGACAAGAAGGTACGACCTCTTGAGTTGAAAGTCGGGAGTCTTGTGTTGAGAGTTAATGAGGCGGCTCCTGCCAATCAGAGTAGGAAACTTGCACCTAGATGGCGGGGCCCTTACCGGGTAATTGAAAGAAAGGGTCCGGTTAATTTTGTTATTAAAGGTATTTTTGAAGACCAAGTTGAGAGAACGATTCACATTAATAAATTAAAACCTTATCACGCGAGGGAGGAACTAGAGCTGCCTTCAGCAAGTCTAATTCCTGACCTGTCTAATGATCCAAGTGCTGAGTCAGAGGATGAGGATGACCTGTCAGATCTCATCAGTAGTCAAGTTCAATCTTGTCACCCCATGGTAACAAGGTCGCGAGCTGTACAGTAAATTGTTAATGATCTCCCCTAGTCAGGTTTAGTAATTTCATAATAATTATCCTGTAGAGGCACTGGTGTGTATTTACTGAGGTACATGGCTCAGGTAGCATACTTGCCTTGCTCTGGGGTTTCCAACTACCTATACCTCAGAGTAATATCCATGCTTCCGCCATTTGTTGTTGTCTGTCTTTCTCAGGTCTGATGGTACACCAGTTCCAGCCTCCCAGTCACACGTGAACCAGGGATCGAGATCAGCAGGTCTGGGGATGACCCACCTGGCTGATAAGATCGGGGTCTGAGGCACGTTACATAAAGTCCTCCCCCTTGTACCCGGTAACTCGTCAATTGGTTATCCGGAAGGGGTGACTGGCGTACAGTCACCCGGCCGACACCTCACGTCACTAACGAGGTTGTCCCAGTCCAGCCATGCTGTCTTCACGGAGCAGAGTCCAGTCACCATCACAACCGTGGGCAAGCTGTCTCAAGGTCACCAACCAAGCCCACCAGCCGCGTAGTCAAGACTGCGGGAAAACCGGAAGTGGAAGACGAGAGGTCTACGAAGAAGAACGCTAATTGCAAGGACTTGTCAGCTCTTATCAAAACCTGTGGTTGCGTCGTCTGTGGAAACCAAGATGCAACGCGGTGGTCTCAGGTACGAACAGCACTACCCCTACAGAGTGCTTGCGGAATCGCCAGATGAGGTACAATCCTGTACCTCGGCCCAAGTTCAGCTACACGAGGGGTTGCACGGAAGGTGTACCGGCCCAGTAGTACCGGGATGACAAGTAAACGCCGGTAGATGACGTCGTCCAGGAGCTGAGGCAGGGCCCACCTGTCCTGTCACCATGCCATCCTCTTCAACGCCACTCGAACCTCACTACCAACGCGAGACATCGTGATACGTCGAAGCTGTGCTCTACTGTGGCAGCCATGGTTAACAACAATCCATCAAGACTGTTTGGGGAGCGAGAAGAAGAGGTGAACCCGGGTTCCTGTTAGCGGGGTCCACCTGAGCTGACCGCCGCCAGCTGTCAGCTGTCACTCAAGTCAGGTGCGGGTAGTACGAGACCCCCTGTACTGTCCGTAGTTGGCCGGGGCCGGAAATGGAACTTCCAGACGACCAGGATCTTCAAGCAACATGAGGTAGTCGCCGGAATCTACAGCAACGAAATGTCAACAGGAACGAACGAGAGAAAATATTTATAGAAAAGTTTCATATACAAATAAACGCTATTAATATAGTAAACTGTGGTAACTCGGAACAGTTCAACTTTTAATTTTCCATCTGATAGTAAGCACCTATACACCTTCGGAAAGTCCTCTGGACCAGTATTAAATGTTGAAAACTAGAACTAGTGAAATAGAGAAATAAATCTAGAAAGTGAACATTAGAAAATGACCCTGTCTCTAGATAAGTTGTATGAGTAAACTGGTCTGAGAACCATCTAGTAGGATCTCTAGAAACGTTGATCAGTGGGGAACTTTATCTAGAGTTTTCTAGATCCTAGATACTGATAGTTATACATATATATTTTTTTTTTAATTTTTTTGTGGTTTACTGAACGATAAGGGTGTGGTACACAGTCTGACAAATGTGTACACCCGCTGTGGTTGTGGACTTGAATATGAACTCTGGGATATTAGGAGTTGAGGAACTTATATCCAGAGTGTTGTTGTTGGTTAAGGGACATGTCTGTGGACATTGAATTTTTTTTTATTAATAAAAATATTTCTGTGTCTTTTCTTTATATTTTAAGATTGGGATGCGCTGTGGTGGACAGTTGCCACAGGTGTGGAGTGGAACACTAGGTCCCTGAGAGGTAGTGTTCTTCTATGTTGATATAATTTTATAATTTTGTTAATTTTTTTAATGACATTGATTTTTTTTATTTTTAATGTTTTGTGTGATGTGTTTGATCTTTATTCCAGGTGGAATACTGGGATAGCTGAAGGCTATCAGCTGATTTTAGCTAGGTAGTAATTGTTAGGTTTGGATTTCTCCAGTTATTTGTTACTATATCAAGACAGGAATAGGATATTTTGTCTTCCAGATAGTTGGAAGGGTACGGGGCTGCATCCATGTGGACAGCCAGGATTATAGGGACGGTCTCTGTCCTTATGTTTTATGTATTATTACTGTTGTGTTGATAGGTATAAATACATGCTGGGGCGCACCTTTTGGGTGTGCCGTTATTGTTGTTGGAGTATTGTATGGAATTAGTTAGGATTAGATAATTTTCTTTTGTTTTGAGGCATTGGTTTAAAATAGTGTTGGGTTAAAAATGTTGTTTTTGGAGTTAATGGTTAGGGTAGGGCAGGATTTCTGGATAAGAAAAGTGTGTGTAACTTGCTGTACACACAAATTTCTTAATTTCCGAGGAGGGGGAGTTGTAATGATCTGGGGCTCAGATCATTGGTTCTCCCTTCTCCCCTCTTTTCCCTCCTTCTCCCCTCCTTTCCTTCTCCCTCTCCCCTCCTTCCTTCTCCCCTCCCCTTGGCCGTCATTCGTCTCCTCCTCTTCCCCCCCCCCTGTCGCCCATTTGTCAGGGTCAAGAGGTTGACCTGAGGGTAGGGTGGTCGTGGATACCTTGGCTTCTCCCACTCAATTCCCCACTCAGATATTTCCCTCTCCACCCCCTCTCATCCCTCTCTGTCCCTCTCAGCAGCGGCCTTCCCCATACCAGGCAGAGTCAAATGTCCCTACTCCTATCTTAGAGGAGACAGGCTTGAACATAAATTATCAGTTTTGTAAACATTGCTCGCAGGTGCCTGGGCTCCATAGACGCGCCTTGTCCCTCTTCTCTTTAGCTGGGGAGAGCTGACTCAATCTTCAGAAATTCATGTAGCTTTCCACGACAGATCAGTGAAGGTGATTGGCCTGAGATAAGGGCCAAGTCCTTATTGGCCCTAGAGAGCCAGACCTCAGGCCTACGTGTTAAATGGTTGGCCATTGCCAAAATAATGGGTGGAGCCCTGGGGCTGTAGTAGATGGTGGGAGGAGTAATCCTTCCCAGCAATAAGTTGGAAAAACTAAATTTCATCAGTGTGTCTTGGGAGTGTATTAGGAACAGGGCCGCAAGCCCGTATCCTCGGGGCTGAGGGCAGCCATCAACATCGTGGCCGTAGTGCGGGTATTTAAGGTATAGTGCACTTGAGTTTTGTGTCCTCGGTAAATATCCATTGTGCCTCTAGGGAAATAGAATAGGTTATGTGTTCAAATTGTCTTAATTTACATGTTTCATAAAATAAATTGTATAGCTTGTCCAGTGGTATTCACTTAACTCCCCTTTGATATATTTTGCTACTTTGTCATTTTTAGGTGTTGTATTGGAAGCCCCCAGGTTCTCCTACTATTAATAGATACTAAAGTTGCCCTTGGATTCAAATAAGTAACGTAAATTACACAAACTAATTTTCCAAAATTTATTACTGAAATTCATATTACCCGGAGTCCCATGGTTACTGATTCCTTGCCTTCCTGGGGGATCGGTGATAGACACATTCAGGTATGGTTGGTCGGGAAGGTGGTGGCAGTGTTAATGTGTTTTGTTATTGTTTTAACTAATAACCCTTGTCCTTGGTGTATCTTCCTCATTTAATATTCCTCTTATATACGTGGCAGTCCAGTGAGGGGTCATGCTGGACTGTAACAGTGTTAAGCTGGGGTATTGAGTGAAGAGAGACAGAGATTACAACAGAGAGCGTATAGTACGATTATGAGAGATCACAAGATAACAGGATTAATACTGGGGAACATTGGGTTATTACAATAGAGGCCGCGGTTATTACGGCAGGGTAAGCGGTCGTTACAATCTGATGTGGTAAAATCTGTGTTTGATAATGTTCCAGTGGTATTTTGAACATTTTATATGCACAATGATGACATTTCGTCTCTTCTCGAACCACTAGGTTTGTTTCCCGTACATATGATATCCCACCTGATGCGGTGTAAGTGCATGTTGCTAAATGAATGAAACCATAATAAAGTGCTTATTATGTGCTTTTTATAACCTAAGTGATTGTCATTGGGAAATAATTAAAGATTTGAAAAAGCATTTACACCGTACTATTTACGATATATCTTTCCCTCCCCCACAGGATGACTTCGACTCCCTACGGCCGCTGTGCTACCCGCAGACGGACGTGTTCCTAGTGTGCTTCAGTGTGGTGTCGCCTACCTCCTTCCACAACGTGCGGGAGAAGTGGCTGCCGGAGCTCCGCCAGCACAACCCTCGCGTCCCCATTGTCCTCGTCGGTACTCAGAGCGACCTCAGGACAGATGTGAAGGTCAGCACTCTTTCTTTTTCACTATATCTTGGTTTGTAGTAAAATTGAGCTATTTAGAGATAAATCTAAACTCACGTTGAATGATATGGCAACCTATCTTATTACTAAGGATAAAATACATAATCTTTGCACTATATTAATATTTCACTTCCAGTAGATGAGACTTATGAGATTAAGAAACAAGTAGTGTGTTGTGAAGACTAACACGAGCTCCCCAACGACTCTGTAATATCTCAATTGCTCAAACAATTATGTATTAGTGATAAGACCTACCATTAATGTATAATGACTTACTGTAAATATGTAGCTCTAGAAATAGAACATTCTCTAACTAACTGACATTGTAATTATAAGGAGTGAAGGATAGATGTTGTTGTTTATGTAATAATCTCCGTTGAGATTATTACATAAACAACTTCATCTATCTTCTTTTGTGCCCTCTGTAATGCTTTTTGCGCTACCGCTCACAGGATGAGTAAGGGGGTGCACAATACACTAGTCGCCTCCGGCGGCAGCAATTAAAACAAATTAGCACCCTTCATCACACCTTTCTCCTACACCTTATTGTGCTGTAGCAGCCTGCAACCGTGTGTGTGTGTGTGTGTGTGTGTGTGTGTGTGTGTGTGTGTGTGTGTGTGTGTGTGTGTGTGTGTGTGTGTGTGTGTGTGTGTGTGTGTACTCACCTAGTTGTGCTTGCGGGGTTGAGCTTTGCTCTTTCGGCCCGCCTCTCAACTGTTTACTAACTACTTTTTTTTCCCACACAGTGTGTGTGTGTGCATGCGTGCGTGCGTTCGTGTGCGCGCTCGTGCGTTTATAAGTAACACGCTGATGTGTTTTAAAACCATTTATAAGAACAAAGTAATACATTTCAGTAATTTATATTTTTTCATTTTTGTAAATTCTCTAAGTTATAGATTGCGCATCAGCAAGGAAGAAGTTTAAAGTCAGGCAACTATTACGTTTTGAGTTTCAAATTACAATCATTTTATTGTCAGTGAACTATTTCACTTAAAATTAGCTGATTATTCGTTAGGTTTTTTCTTCAAATGTCACAATAATTATTATGTTTATACTTTAAATATTTTAAGATTCAACAATGGCAGTGCCAAAGCATTTTAACGTGAAAGGAAGCAGAGACTAAGAGTAATTATTGCTTGCAGGTCCTCATAGAACTAGCGCAGTACCGCGAGCAACCAGTGACGGAGGTCGCCGCCCGCCGCCTGGCACACCAGATTGGAGCCGTTGGGTATGTGGAGTCTTCGGCCCTCACACAACGCAACCTAAAAGAAGTTTTTGACCAAGCCATCCTAGCCGCCCTTGAAGCCCGCAATATCCCAACACTTAGCCGAGGCGGGTCTTCCAAACGGTCCTTCTCCAGGCACAGAAAGATGGGCGGAAGTACACGAGATGGAGCCAGTGAGCCTCTAAATAGCCAAGCTGGTCGCAACGCACTCGAGTATACAGATGACACCTCTAGGAAACGTGGTTGGCGAAAGCTGTGCTGCTTCTCCTGATCCACGCCCCCGTCGACCCCACACCACTCCCCTGCAACACCACAACATTGGCGAGGAGTAAGAGACCAGACAGTGAGGCGGCGATATACCTCAGCGGAGACGTGAACCCTCACAACTCTCAATAGCCAACACTCCACCTCACACAGTCCCTGTCTAAGCCCACACACACGGTCTCTGCAACCTGTCGCCCATGTTATCTTCTTGCAGTGCGCTCATCAAATCATTCCCATTCTGAGGCTGCAGGCGACGACAGTGCTCACCTTCTCTTCCCAAACAAATACAGTTATAAAGTGGGCACAATTTTACGGACTTTTGTGTTTACAGCCAAATTACAATTTTGCTTCTATATTTTGGCCTATTATTTTTCTTCATTTATTGCTTACATATTTTTTTCTGTATTCGAATCTTTCACCTACCAGCAAAAGTTATATCTTGAGTTTCCTGATGATAGGTCAGTGGGGAGCCTCTTACAGTGGGCTTCCCAATACCAGAAAATGAGACACAGGTGCCACAATCTGGCCTCTAACTATGTGTGAAACTTTGGAAGAGTAAACATAGTAAAAGTGCTCAGGAAGCTGTGGGACACGAGACACCATGGTGCCCTAAGGTGAAGAATATTATTCTCTCCGTGTTGTGATCATCAACTGGAAGCCCCATAGCTGGTAAAGGTTTTATCCCCTACTGTTGTGATAGTGATGTACATAGTTAGTCTAAGGACGTGAGATGATATATGAAAAGTGAACCAAGAATTATATGAGTGGAGACAAAACGAAGTTGCATTACAGATATTATTATAAGAGTCGTTCTTGACCACTATGTCTTGTGCACATGTGAATTTATGCCTATATATTGTTTGTGTGCGTGTACTGCATAGATACTTGAAGTGTGGCTGTAGGAGAGATTGATTGGTATTGCAGTACTAGCAGTGAATGCTGCGTGCAATAAGATTCTTGTTGATATTTCAAGGATCAATAGATTTTAATATTATATAATAAAGCTATTGCAGTATGGAAAAATCTTCAAGAGGGCGACTTCATTGCCTTCTCATATATTTTATTCTGTACTACGTATACCGTTAAACAAATTAGATCAGCAATGCATCGTTTGTAAACATTGTTCAGACTTTGTAATGTGTTAGCCTACACTGTACTTTGTCGACTGTCATTGCTGGGAATTGTCACATTAACATGTTAAATACAATTTTTTTTATTTTGTTGTGGCTTTACAAAATGTTAGCCGACAGTTTGTTTGCATAACTGATTAGAACATATCATTTGTTTAGATAGATTTTTTGTAACCATATGTTTATATTTACAGTACAATTTAAAAAAAAAATTGCAGCTTTGTTATGAACATTATATTTTCTCCATTCTTATGCACAGTGCACAAGTAAAAATGTAACGTATCGTCTTGCAGTTGGTATGTGGAATGAAGAATCTATAGCCCACAGTTGGCACTATAGTAAAGATAGATACCAGAGATTGGTATGTATCAGAATGAGTGGTGTATAGGTAATGATGGCATCCTTGGCCACACCAACATATTGCTACAGTCATTTGGCGCAACCAATATATATATATATTATGCATAACTTATTTATAAGCAAATACAGTATATACATTATATTGCTTAATTCCTTGTCTGATCTTAAATTAAATTCAGATAAGGCTTATTAAGTATTTATTTATTTTAATTAGCCTCTCAAAATTCCTAAAAATGTAATGGTATGGCCTATGAATAAAATATTACTCTCGAAGGTGGCTAAAATCATGAGTGTTTGCCCTCTAGCCATGAATTGTGAGGCAAGCATATTCATGCGAGGTGCTGCTACAATATTGATACTTTTTGTTTGGTGACATTGGTCCTGGCGCATTCTCTTGTAATAGATGTGATTCAAATTATCTGTAGTTTACCTGTAGTTGCTCTCAAGAGCTCTACTCTCCAAGCAATGTCAGTATTTTAATAGGCCAACTTTCAGTAATGTAATTACTATGTTTATAATTGTCATACAGTACATCTATCTTAAAATATTCTTAATAAATTTTATGGAACACATTAAATTACATAGTGCAATTAAGCCAAAAAGGGATTGGCGACAAATAATTTTTGCTTTTTCTGTTTATTGGAGTTAACTAATTTCTATATTTTATTTTTATTTGAGAAAAGGGTGTGCCTTAAAGAAAAGACCGGCTTGGCGGCGGCTTTTGATAATTACGTAAAGAAAAGACAAATTAAATCAAAACTAATTTTATAGAAATACGGCCTATTACATAATGCAAATTACAGCTTGAATTACATGCATTGCAGTAGAATTAATATACCCTACTGCTATTTACTAGCATCCTGGAAAACTTCATTTATTGCAAAGAGCATGTCATCATTCCATACACCACAGGATGAGTTATTTTATGTATTCCATAACATGTATACATATATCTGGATGTCATAAATATTTCTCATCTGGCAAAGCCAACAGTGTACAATCCCCACAGGACTCGGCTTGTCATTGAGCTTCATATTGTTCAGTGCTAGAAGTTGACACATCAGCTGCATATTGAGTACTGTAGTGTTGCAGCAGCACTTGTCTTTCACTTGTAGAATATTGTCTTAACAGCTGAAATGTTTGTGAACATATCAAATTGTGTCAATTATACTTGAAGAGGGCTTGCCTAAAATAGCTTATATTCTGCATATTTTAATTTTGTTCATCAAAGACATTAAGACCCTGTACAATTGTTTATAATGCAGTTTTATTGTTACAAGTGAATTCAATGACTCCATTTATTTCTTATTCTCTTATGAAGGCATTGTTTTACCTTTGAACTGTTGTACATTAGCAGACCAGCAAGTGAGGCTTTGACCTCTGTGGCATTTAGTACTGGCTCACCTAAAGTGCAAGCTCCTCATTCCACATTTGGACTGACTCAGGGTGCCAGGCCTTCATGCTGCCTATTTTAGGCCTACACATAGTGACAGCTCTTCTGTCGCCAACTATGGGCCCCAACTCATTTTATCTTAACATCAATTCAGAGTGCCTGGGTCCTATGCCTTCTGCTGTAGGTTCTTTTCTCAACGTGCTTGGTCCCCATGCCATCTACCTGTGGGCCCACCTTGAACAGGTGAGGCTCGTCTGCTGTGTCTGTTCTCTCCAGCTCGTGGAACTTGTCTGTGATGTAATGATACCCGCTCTGCTCTGTATCAGCCAGCTGAACTTATGAGTAAAGAACAATAATATATGTAGTGTCATTATCCCCTACTAAAGTTGGTCTCCTGTCATATACCATGTCAAATTAACAAAGGACCGAGGTTAAAGTCCCTCAGATATTACGAGGTGGTACCCCATGTATGTACTCGTGCATAATGGTCAACATCCACTAATGGAATCCCTAAACTATAAATAGAATGAATTTTGAAGGATGCTTGAGAAAAATACAGTCCAAATAAAATTTTTAGCATAACTACTATGATAGTATGAAAATAAGTAGATGGAATCAGAATTTTGAAGAATTAATTCATATTTGTCTAAATCTTTTAAAGTAGTATAACTTGGCACTTTGTTAAAATGTATCATGCACCTTTGGAGCTACAATATTTAAATTCTTACAATAAAATAAAATAAATTTATATTAGTACCCATGCAGAAGACGCTTAAGAGAACAGGAACGTGTACAAAAGGAGGAGTCGTGTGCATATTCTCAATGCCTCGAAAAATAACCTTTAAGCGATAATCAAGTCTTTAACTAGACAAATAGTGTCCATAAATCTTGAAGGGTGGCAATGAGTGGGAAGGTAGGCACAACCTTTACTTAACTATTCCCAGCTCAAACACGACTTTTCCCAACAGAACCTTGTTTGGACACGCCGTGAAGAGACAGACACACTAACCAATATTATTGCATGTTTACCCACTTCATGTTTGGTGTATTTATAATTTTTCCTTAACAGTTAAAAGCCTTGACAGTTACTTTAGACGATCAGGACTAATAATAATTCGGGCAAGTCGGACAAATGTACTATGTACGTTGCCTGTAATTACCAACAAAATACTCTTAACCACATAGTTTAAAATTCCTCCCCTTGCATCTGAGCAAAGTGTTCACAATGAAATATTGTATGATGGCCTTTCCTTACCCAATGGCTCCTTCCTACCAAGCCCCCAACACCAGTTTTTCATGCACTTTTCTGCACAAAATACAAAGCAGTACACCAGAAAGCAGCGTGTATAGGCTACAGAAGGTTAACAAGTTTAATGTGTAAGAATTTGGAAAGGAAGTAAAGAGGTGGTTTGAAAATAATAGCTAAAGCGCACACACACCAAAATGTTCAAATACTTCAGGGATAAAAAGGAAGAGTGATAAAAGTGAAGATATTTATTTATTTATTTATTTATGCATATACAAGAATGTACATAAGGAATGTGAGGATACAAATATGGTAATTACAGTCTTGTAAAGCCACTAGCACGCGCAGCGTTTCGGGCATATATATGAACACATTCACAAAGAAAAATTGAGAACAACCCGACAGACGATTCAAGAGGCCTTCAGCTAGCATAATGCAAAAACAATGTGCCTATTTAATATATATGAATTTTCGTTTAAATGGAAGCTTTAAAACTATTTGAATTGATATTAAATGTTAAGAAACAATATAATAACTCATTTATGCAAGCATTAAATACTTTTGCACAGTTAATATAAGTAAAATATATATATATTAGGCAGTGCAACGTATAGGAAAAATGCTAACACAAGAGCATTACAATGAATTGCAATAATCTTAATAAATCCACAAGTGAACAAGTAACTAGTTTAGAACAGTAAAAGGGGCTAAAACAAATCCAACTTGATAAATATATTCTAGTACACCCGTAGCCACTGCGGACCACAAGCAAAACAGAGGACAAGAGAGGTGGCCGTCGCCTGAGGAGATTGTAGGGTCTATGGCCTGAAGAGACTATAGGGACCCCATCCCTTCGCTATTTCCCGGTATCGGGCAGCCGGGGCGCATCCAATCCCACGATCGTCGTCGCCCCTAAATCAACACAACAACAACTACCACTGGGCTGGTTTACTCTTCAGGACACAGCGTTAGTGAAGTACTGAGTGCTAGTTATACCCACTGTATGTTCTAGTGTCTTCTGGTGCTTCTGGTAACAATTACTTCCTCTACGGTAGGTAAAATAATTGTTACAAAATACTGTGTATTTTTATCGTATGGTTCGCATTGACAAAGGAATTCGTCACAGTTTTGTTTTGTTCTGTTCTGTTCTTAAACGTTTTATTTACCTGACAACCTGTTGATGATTTCGAGGAGAAACGTCCCCGCAATCCGGTTCCTGACAACGCCTGGTTGTTGGTCTGATCAACCAGGCTGTTCAATGCGGCTGCTCGCCGCCTGACACAGTCACATCCAGGTTGATCAGGTAAGCTTTGAAGGTGCTTCTAGAGTTCTCTTTTCAACACTGCGAGAGGTCGACCAGTTATGTGTAGGGAAAGTGTTTGTAATGCAAAACATGAGGTTATTATATCATGTATTTGATTTCACTTCCCTATGGGATACATGAATAGCATTTAATTTTGTTATCGTATAGCCATTTCTTGAATTTATAGCCAATAATAACCACAATAATACTGTGTCGGCTGACCAGGGGCCGGATTCAGGAAGGTACTTACGAAGGTTTTTCCTCTTAGCTAAGAGCGTTTTCCGTCTTAGCGCCTTCGTGGCGGCTACGTCCGTATTCAATTAACTCCCCTAAGTGGAAAAACCTTCGTAAGTTCATTCCGGGATTTAAGTGTGGTTTCGACCACTCGTAGCTTTACGTAAACTGGATATAAGTCATTTTTTCTCTACTACATAACACTGGGATCGATTTATATTGGAACATGACCAAAATATTATAGCTGGTGAATCTAGTGAAGAGTAGTCCTTCGTGTTAGTTATATATGCATTCTCTGCTTGAAACTTGAAGTAAATATGTGTTTGATGATAGTAGAATTAGTTTTATAATAGCAAGATATTATACCAGTAGTTATTAAGTAAATAAACACTGGTGAACATGAAATATGAGAGGTGATGAGCCCTGCCTGATGGGATCATTTACTATCACCAAATGCGCCTGTTCACCTACTAGTAAGGGTGTACCTTAGCTATACATACCCATTTCTAATTTATTTAGTTTGGTTTTATTTTGAAATTAAATCTGGGTGAGACATAAAAATATGCTGCACAAATGATGTTAGGTAAGGAAAAGGGTAAAAATGTCAAAAACTTTATTCATTGAATACTTAAAGCTATAATTATGACTATATAGACAATTAAAAAAGAGAGAGGGAAGTAGGGGTCCAAGACCTCTTCCTGTTATACAATTTGGGTGTGGAACAAGTAATTATCAAAAGAAGGCACCATGCCGGGAAGGCTATGTAGCAGTAAGGCAGTGAGGTGAGGCAGCTACTTATTTGAGAAATGCTTATTTTATTTACCTTATAAGCTGAGGCAACTTATTTTATTTGAGGAATACTCAGCTGATTCCTCTACATTTAGCATGGAACAAATTTGTGTCCAAGACCTCTTCCTGTTACTCAATTTGGCTGTGTGTAACCAAACTAGAAGTGCTCTACAAATCAAGGGACCCAGAATGTGGAATGACCTCCCGAATCATGTCAAAGGCTGTACCTCTCTCAACCAGTTTAAGAGTTAAACCAAGTACTGCCTAATTAACTCCATGTAACCTAACTTACCTCCTAAATGTCAACCCATGTCTTGCTATTTTTTAAACAACGCTGTTCACCAACATGTGCAATTGCTGATTTATGCTATGTTAACCCCCTTTTTGTATTTTTTATTCCTTCTTTCAACACAATTTATACCTAATCCCGATTACTATTAAGTTTTAGTCTGTTTTTTTCCCCCCACACCTTGCCCGAAATGCTATGAGTATTAGTGGCTTTAGGTATTGTATGTACTAGCTTTGCCTATAAATCCAACATTGTTTGTAAATCAACTGTATGTACTTTTCCTGAATAAAATGTATTTATTATTTATTTTTTAATCAGTAAGTATTAAAAGAAGGCACCAAGCTGGGAAGGCTATGTAGCACCATTGTGTGTAACAATAAACCAAATTTTTTTTAACAAATAATGCACCTGTATGGGAAAACAATTCCTGTCAGCTGTAAAAATATTGATGCAGTTATTTAAATGAAAAATATAATGAAAGAAATATTACTGGTTTATTTTTATCCTATCTTTTTGTACTGTACAGTATATCCAAGGAAGTGAAAAATTGAGACATAATGCACAATTTAATGAATGATTAGCAGTTCAAAAGAAATATGACTTGTATTACATATCAACATGAGATCTTAATGATCCATGGTCAACATGATTTAATAAGGATAATACAGTACTGTATTTGTAATACAAACTACAGTATAATTTAAAATCTTTATTACTGATTTTTTTTTATTAAGAAGATTAGGTATACACAGCAATGTGCTGCTACCCTAGTCTATATGGAATATTACACAGTGTAGATAAAAAACTAGCTATAAATTTATTTAATACAGTACTCCCATCTCACAGGATGGTTAGACATACTGTACATGGAATCAATTTAGAAAATACCAGCCTCAATACAAAAAACAAATCAACTCTGACTAAACAACTCTAAGCAATTTTCACAAGAGGTAAGCACTGAATCATGGAAACATTATATTATAATTACTCTTACCAGTTTCTACAAAACTCCTCTCAAACAATGTATTTTTAAACATGTTTAGGTATACACAGCAATGTGCTGCTTCCCTATTCTGCATAAAGGACCACACAGTGTAGATCAAAAACCAGCTACAAGCTCACCCAACATCCTCACCTCACAGGATGGCCAGTCATACATGGAATCAGGAGAGAACAAAATACTTAATGCTGATCTATTAGCCTCCACTGGCAAAATCTGGGTGCAGCACAAGAATATCTTCCAATATTCCTGAGTGTATGAAGTAATTACAGAGCTCAAAATACCTCATACCATTTGGTATGAAGTCACTGATAACAGGACAATCACAGATATAGTGTTGGAGAGTATGTTCTCTCAAGTAGGACTGAAAACAGATGTTTTTTTTCCACCAAGAGGACTATAAACCCATGGAACCGCCTACCCGCTGAAGCCGTAAATGCCAAATTCCAGCTAAAAAATAGCATTAAGACAATTGGCGGGCCCTTTAACAAGCCGCCGGCTTTCTGTCCTCTTCGAGGTCACTAGATAGTTAGTGGCCCTTGGGTAAATTCAGTAAATATATACAATAATTGTCAGCGCATCTTCCGAGCAACAAGGACAGCTACACAGTATCTCTTAGAATTACGCAGGTAAACAACAAATGTAACATATTTGTTTACTACAATGTCGGTGCTGGCTGTAGAAGTTGAAAAAACATTGTTTTACTTTGAAATATACTAATTTTATAAGAAAATTCGACATAAATAGGAGGCAGTAGAGCTCCGATAAGCCAGCGCTAAATCTTTAATATGAAGAATGTTGCTGCTCTGATTGGCCAAACGAAACACAGTAGTGACCTCTATCGGCACGCAGGTGAACCAACAATTTTCTTCCTAAGTATACCTTATTGAATTGCACCTAAGCATCTTCTTAGGGTGCACTTAGGAACCTTCGTAGCAAACCCACTTACGAAGAAATACACAGAGCTTCCTGAATCTAGGTCCAGGTCTCCTCGTTGCTGGACTGGTCAACCAGGCTGTGAAAAATACAAAAAGGGGGGTTAACATAGCATAAATCAGCAATTGCACATGTTGGTGAACAGCGTTGTTTAAAAAATAGCAAGACATGGGTTGACATTTAGGAGGTAAGTTAGGTTACATGGAGTTAATTAGGCAGTACTTGGTTTAACTCTTAAACTGGTTGAGAGAGGTACAGCCTTTGACATGATTCGGGAGGTCATTCCACATTCTGGGTCCCTTGATTTGTAGAGCACTTCTAGTTTGGTTACACACAGCCAAATTGAGTAACAGGAAGAGGTCTTGGACACAAATTTGTTCCATGCTAAATGTAGAGGAATCAGCTGAGTATTCCTCAAATAAAATAAGTTGCCTCAGCTTATAAGGTAAATAAAATAAGCATTTCTCAAATAAGTAGCTGCCTCACCTCACTGCCTTACTGCTACATAGCCTTCCCGGCATGGTGCCTTCTTTTGATAATTACTTGTTCCACACCCAAATTGTATAACAGGAAGAGGTCTTGGACCCCTACTTCCCTCTCTCTTTTTTAATTGTCTATATAGTCATAATTATAGCTTTAAGTATTCAATGAATAAAGTTTTTGACATTTTTACCCTTTTCCTTACCTAACATCATTTGTGCAGCATATTTTTATTTTGTCTCACCCAGATTTAATTTCAAAATAAAACCAAACTAAATAAATTAGAAATGGGTATGTATAGCTAAGGTACACCCTTACTACTAGGTGAACAGGCGCATTTGGTGATAGTAAATGATCCCATCAGGCAGGGCTCGTCACCTTCTCTCATATTTCATGTTCACCAGTGTTTATTTACTTAATAACTACTGGTATAATATCTTGCTATTATAAAACTAATTCTACTATCATCAAACACATATTTACTTCAAGTTTCAAGCAGAGAATGCATATATAACTAACACGAAGGATTCCTCTTCACTAGATTCACCAGCTATAATATTTTGGTCATGTTCCAATATCATAAATCGATCCCAGTGTTATGTAGTAGAGAAAAAATGACATATCCAGTTTACGTAAAGCTACGAGTGGTCGAAACCACACTTAAATCCAGGAATGAACTTACGAAGGTTTTTCCACTTAGGGTAGTTAATTGAATACGGACGTAGCCGCCACGAAGGCGCCAAGACGGAAAACGCTCTTAGTCAAGAGGAAAAACCTTCGTAAGTACCTTCCTGAATCCGGCCCCAGGTCGTGTAACTTTTTGCACATCCTAGTCCATGGGTTAAGGTGCACATCTGTGGTTATCCACAACATTGGTTCGATCGTGCTGTCCTGCTCTAAAGATTATATCATTGATTTATCACATTGTGTACAATATCTTTATACATTTAATATTTTTTATGTTCGACATACAATACTGTGGTGTAAATACTTTCTAATGAAAGGATTCTAAATGGGAAATTGTAAACAACGCCACACCTTAGGGATGGCATGTGACTGAAAGCTTTATTGTACAGATTTTAATGGACAACATGATCCACAGCATTCACCCTTTATTTGTGCACATGATAGGACATACATTTGTGCATAATTTGATGCAGAAATCCCATGGAAAAAGCACTGTTTGAATTTTTTAGTAATATTAATTTAAAATTATCAGTCTTGGAGGAATTCTGCATTATCTAGATGCCAAATTCATTGTACAGGTCACTGGCTAGATTAAAATCCCTATCTTGGACCAGGTTCCCATGTAGTACAAAATCCACTGAATTTATATTCAATATAGTATTGTATAGTGAATATTCTTTGCTTGAGCCAGTGAGCCCAACCACCTTACTGATACATCTCAGCGTAATACTGTAATGGGAAGGAGAGATACTGTATACAGTACAGTAACGGGAGGAACACGCAGTCAACAAGGTAGTACCGATAAAATCCTGATATACCATATAATTCAACATGACAAATGCACTATTGAAAGGAGAAGATAATTATATATTATGGTAAAAGGTTTACTATGAAATACAAAAGTACATATTTAACAATAATACATATGGCCTGCATTAATATATATTTTATACACTAAGTATAGTACTGTATAAACTGTTATACATACTGTACTTACAACCTGTAACTATATTTTAGAAATTCTAAATTCTGATACAGTCAAAATAAGAAATTAAGGAATGATATGTTTCCTTTGTAACCATAAAACAACAACTTTGCATAACTAAGCAAAATGGAAGAGGAGGCAGTCCTAAAAGAGGAATTAACAATTTACTGTAGAATCTGTCTTTATCCCCATGAACGCCCCTCTGATGGAGTAACCACAACTGAAACCTATTCAGGTAGCCCTATCTTAACATGCTCTTCTGAGTTGTCCTCTTTCCTTTATATCTAAGAATTATTAGCCAGCAGTAACTGGTTGGAGTTAATGTAATTTCATGTTCAAAAAGATATTATGCAGTTGATGTCACCTCGAAGAAAACTATAAAATCAGTGCTAGTGACTGATAACTTTGCCTGTCATCCGATCAGGTGACAGCCTGGCTCTACTGAATGGACAGTACTGTACTGTACTCCAAAAGTCTCCCTTCCCCCATACTGACTGCCTACCATTCCACTCCCAATTCCCTTTCACTCTTCTATTTCTAACGTGGTGATCAAGTCTTCCTTTTATGTCCAATATGGAGGCTATCTACTGTACTAATGTGGTTGTCACTCGAGGATCAACTCGTATGGTACTTCATATTCCAGGATATTTCAAGCTTTGACCTTCATGCTATTGCCTTTTACACTGGCATGAATGACATGATAATGTTATGGGACAATACAAATTTGTCCATTTGTTAAAGAAAAAAAAAGACAAGCTGCTTACAAGAAACTTTTGGATGGGAAGTATAACACAAGAATTATATAGTGCAGGCTACACAAATTAAAAGATTAACAAACCAAGCCATTTTGTAACTCATGCACATCATCAAATGTTGGCACTGTTCCATATTGCACATCATAATACAAACCTGGCACCATTAGCTAGTTTATTAAAACTAAAATTGTCACTGTCATTCAGCAGTACAATTTTAATACAAGTATGGTGAGGCAATTATACATTTCCATTCAACCAAAAACAATCGATAATATAGAACTGTTTATATATTGGACCATGGAGGTGTCATTGGCTGTGGGTTTTGAAGGTAGGACATCACAACTGCAGAAATGGACAACCTGAAATGTTAATATAATTAGTAAATTATTTGTGACAAGCAAATAAAAGTATATTTGTTTAATTATGATAATTTACTTTGAAAATCAGAACTATTAGCCAGTAACAATGGGTTGGATTAATGTAATTTAAATTACATTCAATAACAAAAGACAATTATGCAAGTGTTGTCACCCTTAGGAAAATCATGAAGTCAATGCTATAGTGACTGACAAGTAAGCTCAGAAAACTACTGACAGGGCTCTCCCAAAAATAACAAATCAGAGCAAGAGAGATTGTTGAAACACAGGGAATACAGAGGACATACTCAGCACACAAACACAATAAAGTACATAAATTATTGGGACCATTTGAAGCTCCCAAAATGTACTCTGGAAAGGAGACAAGAGAGGTATCATGTACTGTATACATGGACTGAACTCCAGGTCCAAAATTTGCACAGTATTATAACATAGTGGAGCGAACAATATGGTAGGAAATGCAGAATAGCGCAAGTGAAGAAAAAATGTGCCACAGAAACAGTCATAGAACACTGTATGAATATCCAGGTCCAAAATTTGCACAATATTATAACAGATGCTATACCGATGATGATACTTTTCAAAACGCTTGTGCTCTCTAGAGTGGAGTACTGCTGCACAATGACAGCCCCTTTCAAAGCTGGAGAAATTGCTGACCTGGAGAGTGTGCAGAGATCCTTTACTGCTAGAATCCACTCAGTAAAACATCTAAACTATTGGGACCGACTAAAGAGCCTAAATCTGTACTCCCTTGAGCGCAGGCGGGAGAGATACATAATAATTTACACGTGGAAAATATTAGAGGGGCTGGTCCCAAACCTGCACACAGAAATAACATCACACGAGACCAGAAGACATGGAAGGATGTGCAGAATACCCCCGTTGAAAAGTGGAGGTGCAACAAGTACTCCGAGAGAGAACTCTATCAACATCAGAGGCCCGAGACTGTTCAACACGCTTCCGCTACACATAAGGGGCATAACTGGCCGACCCCTCACAGTGTTCAAGAGAGAACTGGATAAGCACCTCCAAAGGATACCTGATCAACCAGGCTGTGACTCATACGTCAGGCTGCGAGCAGCCGCGTCCAACAGCCTGGTTGATCAGTTCAGCAACCAAGAGGCCTGGTCGACGATCGGGCCGCGGGGACGCTAAGCCCCGGAAGCACCTCAAGGTAACCTCAAGGTAAGGTAAGGTAGTGGAGCGAACAATATGGTAGGAAATGCAGAATAGCGCAAGTGAAGAATAAAGGTGCCACAGGAACAATCATAGAACACTGTATGAATATCAAAGGACCACGGCTCCTTAATATCCTCTCAGCAAATAAAATAAGCATGGCTGGAACAAAAGTATTTCTTCAAGAAAAAATTAGAGTTTCCTGCAAGAAGTGCTGGACTAACTAGATTGTAAGTGGGAATATGGCCCTGCAGGCCACTCCAAGCCAACAGTCTACTGGACCAAGATCTTGCACGTCATGCCTGGCCCAGGCCAGGCTTGGAGAAAAGAAATCCCAGAACCCCCTTATCCAGGTACAAATCCAGATCCAGGTAATGAAATGCCCTTTTCAGGCATGTAGTCAATCGCTCACCTCCCAGTCCTGTTCTCTTCCTTATAGAATATTTGGGGGTTCCATTTGGCTCAACGAGCGGGGATGGCAGGCTAGCTGGGACTTTAGGTGACCTGACCCACCATATGATGGTGGTCAGGCACATCATGGTTCAACCTGTCCTCTTGAAAATAACGTCGCTTTTCGTTCGAATGCATGCTATATCCAAAAATGAACGTAATTTGAAATGAAATTGGCTCACGAAAGTGACATACTGTCGCGTTTTCTCTAAGTCCTCTGGCTTACTTGGAAAGGTTAGGAGAGGAAACTTTCATTTAACATTTTTCATAGCTTTTGAAACTTGAGGACAATTTCCTGCCCTCCTAACCTACGAGAGGACCCTTAACTTACTGTTTTGAAACAAAATCCAAAATTTATTTAAATTTTTTTATTTTTAAATTACGTCCATTTTCGGCCATATGGGCAAACGACCAAATTCAGACGTAATTTGTAAGAGGACAGGTTGCACAGTTAGGGTATTTACCCCGTCGCAATGTTTATTTGCCTTAGTACACCAGGTTTTGGCCTTGTGTAAAGTAAAGTATATGTTAAAATGTGACATGCTATGAGGACAGGTTGTACCTTTATGGGTTTAGTAATATACAAATTTCAGAAGAAAACAAGATAAACCTTACATGAAGCTGCTGAGCATTTGTTTCGTATCGTCATTGACTCTCGAGTTGGCAAAGCTGATGCAGGAGCAGTATAGCACAACCCATGCACACCACTTCAACTGCAAGTAAGAAATAATGAGTTCACTATAGAGTATCATTTATAACAACAATGTCTACAATTTCTATAATCATAGTTTTAATAATACAGTATTTGGAGGATTAAAATTCATAAAGTGAGTAGAAATCACATTCCTCAATATAAGTATTATAAGATTAAAACCCTAAATAAGAAAATGATCCAAGATAAAGTCTGATATTATTTACTTAAAACATGTACTGTACTATATATGTGAAAATTAAGCATTGAATACTGTATAATTAAACATCTTTTTCTGGTAGGCCCTTGATTTACCCATCTTCCACCAGATGACAGCCCTGAGGTTACCTGAGGTTTCAATCAACTTGCCTAAAAGGTCAACACTCCAAAAACGAAGGGTGAACAGGAGCACTGTCCAGAGCGAACGATGCACTAGAACCCCTACCCCAGCCAGGAACCAGGAGATATGGATCTACACATGGCCCAAAGCTGGATCCGAAGAACTCAACTGAAGCAGACTGAGGCTAAAATACTGCACTGCCAGCTATCAAAGATTGATCTACCTTCCCTTCCCGCCCAACCACTTGGGCTAGACAGTAGAGCGAAGGCCCATTTTTTTGCAAGCCGGTTTTCAATCCCCGACTGTCCAAGTGGTTGGGCACAATTTCGTCCCCATGTCCCATCAAAAATCCTTATATTGATCCCTTCCAAATGCTATATAGTTATAATGATTTAGTGATTTCTCCTAATAATTCCCTTCCCTTCCCTTTCCCTCCAGAAAGTAGAGAGGGTGTAAAAAGAGAGGCAAACCGCAAG
The DNA here is from genome assembly GCF_040958095.1 of Procambarus clarkii. NCBI lineage: Eukaryota > Metazoa > Arthropoda > Malacostraca > Decapoda > Cambaridae > Procambarus > Procambarus clarkii. The sequence goes on from NC_091191.1 coordinate 9,212,495, forward strand.
GAATACAACTAAGAAGATTCCTGATGATCTAGAACTGCACGCTGGAAAGCACGACAGGCCGCATATAGTGTAAATATGCAACCACATCCCACAGCAGCAGCTCAAACAACTAGAGCAATGCTATCAAGGCAATCTTTGAAGACAACACAAATGGTGAAACCAGCTGGGAAGAACCCTGCTCTAAACATAATTACACCTGATCAACCAGCTGTGACTCATACGTCAGGCTGCGAGCAGCCGCATCCAACAGCCTGGTTGATCAGTCCGGCAACCAGGAGGCCTGGTCGACGACCGGGCCGCGGGGACGCTAAGCCCCGGAAGCACCTCAAGGTAACACTGAGAAGAGCTCCAGAGTTGCACAAAAATAGAGACCCTATGCCAAATGGATCTAAAATTTGTGGTCCAACATGATCTATTACAGAATGTACTTATCATTTTGACAATGGCATATGATAGAGCAATCATTGGCAAACAATTCCATTTAAAAATCATAATTACAGTATATGACAATTATTGGTGGTCCCAACATAACATAATGACCAGGATTTACACAAACTCAACCATTCTTGACATAAATCCCAGTAAATTGAGGGTACCGGTAGTATAGTCGAGTTCGTTCTTGACTCGCAATCTAGAATTCTGGGTTCAAATCCCAGGCAACATAGAAATGGCGGGTGTGTATCCTATCACCTAATGTACCTGTTCACCTAGCAGGAAATAGGTACCCAAAAGTCAGTCAGCTTATTGTGGGGTTGCATACTGGGGAGGGTCAGTAATTAGACCCTAGGGATAGGGGGGAAAGGGGGGGGGGGAACCTGGATACAAACCTAACATGTACTGTATGTATAACCTGGCTGCCAGTCCTCCAACACAATGAATTATTATTATTAATAAATTATTCGCAAAAAATTCTTTTATGATGCGTCTTGATTATGGCATATGATACTGATCACGGATAATTTGGTATTAAAATTATAGATGTACACACACACAACTTTATTGAAACCAAACATTCAAAAGGAGAGAACTTTTTCACCAAGGTTGAGAGAGGAAATGAGGAAGGGATAGTCTCACACCCTCCCTCCCTCTTCCCCCATGCCCAGCATTCAGCCGACTGCTGTTGCTTTGTCACACTTTTGGCTCACTTCACTCTCATGCCATAAATTTTTCAGTAAAGTGAAAATGTATTTTGACTTAATTACAATCTTCGGCACAATAATTACCGAATAATGGACATCCATGTTAGTCACAAGGGTCGAGTTGACGGTTCTCCAACCTCCTATCAATTAAAAAACTAGGAAGATCAGACCTATGTGACAGGTATTGAAGTATTATTAGTGTGACTCCAACTGTACACACAGAAGATGATGCAAAGCACCAACATGGCACACGAGTCAGAATCAGACATAACACACACTAAAATACCCAGCAACAGGCCTGGCCACGTGGACCGAGTCCCAAGCAGTACTGATGTAATGGCAACTCAAAAGGAGAAGCCCTGACTAGGACAACACCCAGAATCTTGAAAAATATTACTGGTGGGAATGGGTAATACAAACTAGCTACAAGGCAGAGAGTTGAGAAACTAAATCAGAATGAATGAACAGCTAAGGGCACACAAGATGGGTGCCTTAAACTGACAAGTGAAGCATGAATATAAACAATACAAAAAGCATGGCTCCCACAGAAAATGTTCCCATGAATGCCAACATCACTTACATACAATATACAGTAGTTCATAAAATATGAGTTGAAAACAAAAAAAACTGAGCAAGCTAGTGCCAGGATGAATAGGGATGATAGTGGTAGACAATGGGGATGATACCGTGGGCTTCAGAACAGACCCTATAATGCCAGAAACCCAAAACTTACTCTCATCATTAGACCACACATGCTGAAGATCATGCCTAGTACATTCATGTAGTCAGTAGTTGGATCTTCACCAGGGGCCCCTGGAGTCCCTTGTGCTGATGGTTTGTACCTGTCAATGGTCAAATTACATTATATTGCAGTTGGTATGTATAAAAATGTAATATTAATGCATTATTATTATTACTGTATCAGTAAGGTGTTATTGATCAAATAAGTAACATTAAAGCATGAGTGAGAAGGCAAATAAAATGAATTCAATAAACACAGGTTTTATAATTCTCTTTGCAAGAAGTGATTAGTTATGGAAAATCAGGAGGGAAGATGAGAGAACATATTTCAAATACAAACAACAATGAAGTTCAATAATTACTGTACACAAACCCTCACAAAAGTAACATTATTTGAAAAAAAAAAAAATACAGCACTGAATGTAATGAAACACCATTTTCTGGGTGAGCCCAGAGGCTCCCTGGAGCCTACAAGGCTCTCCACAGAAAAGATTTTGAAAAGTTTTTTACTTGTACCGTACTTAAGTATCATTTCCCATTGGGACAAAGCCAGTTAGGTTTATCAAGGTCCCCTCTAGGCCAACTACTAGTCTTTCCCAAGATGCAACCAACAATAGTTGCCCAACTCCTAGGTACTTATTTACCGCTAGGTGAACACAGGCATCGGGCAAAAGCAAACGTGCCAAACGTCCCTGTCCTGCGGCAGAAATCAATCCCGAACGTTTCAATTGCGAGCTGACTGTGTTGACCACTACACTACAGTATTTTGAGGTTATCTTGAGACGATTTCGGGGCTTAGCGTCCCCGTGGCCCAATCCTCGACCAGGCCTCCTTTTTGTTACACCTCCCCCCAGGAAGCAGCTGTCTAACTCTCAGGTACTTATTTACTGCTAGGTAACAGGGGCATCAGGGTGAAAGAAACTCTGCCCATTTGTTTCCACCTCCACTGGGGATCAAACCCGGAACCTTAGGAATACAAATCCGGAGCGCTGTCCACTCAGCCGTTAGGCCCCCCCTGACACTACAATATTATTCACTACAATGGGTTATTTGTACAAATGAATCGCCATTATCTGTACATTCTTGTAAAGCCACTAACATGCATAGCATTTTAGGCAAATCTTAAAGCTAACGCAAAATTTGCAGTGAATTTTAAATTATTGTACAAGGGAAACAGTTAATCTTAAGAGAACAAATCTACAAGGGGCCGTGACGAGGATTCGAACTTGCGTCCAAGAGCATTCCAGACGCTGCCTTAATCGACTGAGCTACGACATGGTATAAGAATTGCAACCAGAAATTCTTCTGAATTTACTTGGATCCTGCAGCCTCTCCGAGAGACAAACCAGGATTTTACACAACTCCCCCCATGCACTCGAGCTATGTCAATAGGCCGTTCTACCTCTTCGCCCTTACTTCATTATACACAGAAATCACAATAGCGTGACATCTAAGCTAAGCTAATTGTTAAGCGAGAGGTAAGGTAGTAATAAGGGTGATGAGAAATTATGTTGATGGAGTGCATTTGTAGATAGTACAGCACTAGATGAGTAATTAGCACAATGTGGGATACTAAAGTGAAGACATTGGGTTAGGAAATTCCACACATTTGGTCTCTCTATATAGAGACCTGCATAGAGAATCTTAGAGATATTTCAGCAGTGATGTTAATGCAGAACATCACAAACATTCTTATTTCATACAATTCGGAACTTTAAAATCTGAGTTAGTATTAAGGAACAGAGCTTTGCAAGTGTTTATAATGTGAAGAGAATGAAGAGTACAGATTAAATGTTTAGTATGTCCAGGGGTTTGAGCAAAGAGGCTGTATGTTGTCTGAAAACAGAATTTATTATAGTTGAGGGTATCACAGTGTAATCAACTCTCATACCAGGAACAGTTGAGGGCCACAGCACTAACAACACTTCAAACCAGACATGACTTAGCAGACCTCATTGAAATTTTAAAATACTGAACAATTTGGAGGATGTTGATCCAGATAATGTCTTATAAAAGCTCAACAAACCACAACATAGGACTGAAAACAAGAGATGCCTTTTACCCCCATACGGTTATAAACCCATGGAACTGCCTACCTGCCAAACATAATTGCCCAAACTCTTACATTTTAAAATCCAACTGGAAAAAAAAAATCAAGGCAAATGAGGGGACTTTGGACAAGCTTTTCTGTTCTCGTCGAGGCCACTAATACGTTAGTGGCCCTCAGGTAAAGTCGGGTAAAAATCGGTTGCCTTCCCCCTTGACTCCCAATTGGGGATCCTGGGTTCAATTCCCAGTCAGGACAGATATGGCTGGGCACATTTCCTTTCACCTAATTCTTCTGTTCACCTAGCAGTAAACAGGTACTCGGAAATTAAACAACTGTTGTGGGTAGGATGATATAAATACTGTACTTTGTAAAGAAAACCAGATACAGTACTGTAATAACAAAATATATTTAAATTAAGATTATAGTGCATTTTAAAATCTGGTTATGTGGTCGCTGATGGAGAGTTTCCATAAATACGTAACTAACATGAAACTGGCCGCTAACAGTTTCATGTCAATGGCTGCTTCGGCCAGCTGCATTTAGTTCAATAAACATTTCTGTATATTACCTGTTGATGGTTTTAACAGTTCTTCACACACAGCCTGGCCTTTATACGGGTCATGAAAGGTCTACCAGAACCTAGTGAGTTACTTGAAACACCTAACATTTTTATGCAAACTTTGTACAAAATTATTAATTACTACTATACACTGATAACACAACTGTTGTTTTCCAATAGTTGTGTTAGTCCTACATTGCTTTTTTATCACTAGTAAAACGGTCTGTAATAATGTGTCACCCTGTACACATGACTGTTCACCAATGGATTGGAAAATTTACCTAACCTTACCCAGGCTAACTCAAACCAACCAAGCCTAACACAGCCTAACGTATCAAACTTTATGGATGGTACTTTTTGGACATGAAATAATTCGACGATGCTCGTTTTCCCGTTTGTTAAAACCGTATACACTATACTGTTATGGTAGGATGTATTAGGTTAGGTTAAGCTGTACTGGACTCCATTGGTTTGGGTTAGGTTGATTCTTGGTTTGGTTAGTTTAGGTTGGGTTGAGCTAGGTTATCTCGAGATGATTTCGGGGCTTAGCGTCCCCGCGGCCCGGTCCTCGATCAGGCCTCCTTTTTTGTTACACCCCCACCAGGAAGCAGCCCGTAGCAACTGTCTAACTCCCAGGAACCTATTTACTGCTAGGTAACAGGGGCATCAGGATGAAAAACATTTTGCCCATTTGTCTCTGCCTTCACCGGGGATCGAACCCGGAAACCCTAGGTTAGATAGGTTTTAACACTTGTTTGCGAGTCATCATGTATGTGGTATGACTTGTATCTGATTTAATATGGTCTTATCTGTCAAAACTAAAAATTAAGTAAAAATCTTATATACCTTCTTGTATATAAATAAATAAATGAGCTTTGTTTAACCCTCGCCATTTCTTTTCAAACTCCAAACAAAATGGGAGTAAAAAATCATTTCAACAAGGCTAGTTTTCTGATAAAAATGTACTACTAAGTTAGACTTGGTTATGTTATATGGATTAGGTTGTTTTATCATTAATCATTATCGTTTTAAGTCTGCTAACTAAGCATCTTGTATACGTAATGACCTATACCCCCTACAGCAAAAATACCGAACTATAATACCCTAAATCCCACCCATATAGGTGTACAGACAAGTAATTCTTTAAACATCACACCAAAGCATTGTTCAGAGACAAGAAAACCCATGCCTATATAAGAACGAATTGTCCATATGATGACCTACTAACTTCCTCCCCCACACACACACAGATCCTCATCATTACACAATAATAACATCTTGCACTACAATATCCCCCCTACATTCACTTACCTAACAATCTTATCCACTCTCCGTGGGTCAGAGCTGTTGTTTGACGTCTGCATTTTGAGTGGGAATGTTGCTGGCGAGCTGCTCCTGTATGTCGTCTGCTGGTCCACAACAGTGCTGGTGGAGGCCGAGGGTTCCGGGCCACGGGGACCTCGGTTGCCAGATCCAAACTGCGGTAAGTACCGAATTTGTAATAAGAGTAATATATATATATGATATATAATGTATATATTGTTAAATATGACCGAAAAGGTAAGATTAATAATTCTACCACGAATTCTCAATATTTCTTATGTTTCTTTTTTACTGTGGATGGTAATTGAAAAATCAATTCTCCAAAATTCATTTTTATTTCTAGTCTGACGCGAGGCTTGAACGCGTTTCGTAATAACTTGTTACATTTTCAGAGACTTTAGTTTATACACACACAACTGTAACCTGAGAACACTAAACAGAGTTTTACTTATGCTAACATTAAACAGCTTGTCTTATATACTCGCATTTGGGTGAGGTGATGTGTTGCAACAGTTTTGGAAGAGGTGAACAAACTTTTGACCAACGCAGAACACGGAACAATGGGTATAAATTGGATAAATGAGAGGGAAGAATGGAAGTAACTGCAAAGGGCCTATTGACCCATACTTCCTCTTGATGCTTCTATATTGGTACGGAGTCTTCAAGTGGGTAGAATATAGTTGTGCATCAATTGGCTGTTGATTGCTGGTGTTGACTTCTTGATGTGTAGTGCCTCACAGATGTCAAGCTGCCTGCTATCGCTGTATCAATCGATGATTTCTGTGTTGTTTGTTAAGACTTCTCTGGTGATGGCCTGGTTGTGGGAAGAGATATGTTTCTTAATGGAGCCCTGTTGCTTATGCATTGTTAATCGCCTGGAAAGAGATGTTGTTGTCTTGCCTATATACTGAGTTCTTTGAGGCTTACAATCCCCAAGTGGGCATTCGAAGTTATAGACGACGTTAGTCTCCTTCCTTTAAGGTGTTCTGCTTTGTGTCAGGAGAGTTTTTCATGAGTAGGTTGGCTGTTTTTTTGGTTTTATAGTAAATTGTCAATTGTATCTTCTGATTTTTGTCTGTAGGGATAACGTTCCTATTAACAATATCTTTCAGGACCCTTTCCTCCGTTTTATGAGCTGTGGAAAAGAAGTTCCTGTAAAATAGTCTAATAGGGGGTACAGGTGTTGTGTTAGTTGACTCTTCAGAGGTTGCATGGTATTTCACCTTCCCTTTTTATGTCTTCAACGAAACCATTGGAGAAGCCGTTGTTAACTAGGACCTGCCTTACCCTACAGAGTTCTTCATCGACTTGCTTCCATCCTGAGCTGTGGCTTAGAGCACGGTCGACATAAGCGTAGACAACATTCCCCTTGTACTTGTCTGGGCAGCCAACCCTATGCCCTACCAAGAACCCACCCGAAGCCGGACAGACACCCACCTGGAGCCCGAACAGTCACCCACCCGGAGCCCGCCAGCTGAGTGAACCGGGGCCCGCCAGTTGAATGAACTGGAACCCATCAGTTGAGTACCTGGAGCCTGCCCCGAGCCCGACCAAGAACCCACCCAGAGCACTACCGAGAACCCACCCCGATCCCTACAGAGAACCCACCCCAAGCCCTACAGAGAGCCCGACCAAGAACCTACCCCGAGCCCTACAGAGGTACCCCAAGCCCGAGAGCCCACCCCGAGCTTGACAACCGAGAGCTAACCCTAAGCCCTACCAAGAACCCACCCCCAAGCCCTACCAAGAACCCAGCCCCAAGACCTACCAAGAACCCACCCCCAAGCCCTACCAAGAACCCACCCCCAAGCCCTACCAAGAACCTACCCCCAAGCCCTACCAAGAACCCACCCCCAAGCCCTACCAAGAACCCACCCCCAAGCCCTACCAAGAACCCAGCCCCAATACCTACCAAGAACCCACCCCAAGCCCTACCAAGAACCCACCCCAAGCCCTACCAAGAACCCACCCGAAGCCGGACAGACACCCACCTGGAGCCCGAACAGTCAAACACCCGGAGCCCGCCAGTTTAGTAAACCGGAGCCCGCCAGTTGAGTGAACCGGAGCCCGCCAGTTGTGTGAACTGGAACCCGTCAGTTGAGTACCTGGAGCCTGCCCCGAGCCCGACCGAGAACCCACCCAGAGCCCTAACGAGAACTCACCCCGATCCCTACAGAGAACCCACCCTGAGCCCGACCAAGAACCTACCCCGAGCCCTACAGAGGTTCCCCAAGCCCGAGAGCCTATCCCGATCCTGAAAGAGCCCACCCCGAGCCCTACCGAGAACCCACCCCCAAGCCCTACCGAGAACCCACCCCCAAGCCCTACCGAGAACCCACCCCCCAAGCCCTACCGAGAACCCACCCCCAAGCCCTACCGAGAACCCACCCCCAAGCCCTACCAAAACCCACCCCCAAGCCCTACCAAGAACCCAGCCCTAATACCTACCAAGAACCCACCCCAAGCCCTACCAAGAACCCACCCGAAGCTGGACAGACACCCACCTGGAGCCCGAACAGTCACCCACCCGGAGCCCGACCAGTCAAACACCCGGAGCCCGCCAGTTTAGTAAACCGGAGCCCGCCAGTTGAGTGAACCGGAGCCCGCCAGTTGAGTGAACTGGAACCCGTCAGTTGAGTACCTGGAGCCCGCCCCGAGCCCTACCGAGAACCCACCCTGAGCCCGACCAAGAACCTACCCCGAGCCCTACAGAGGTTCCCCAAGCCCGAGAGCCTATCCCGATCCCAAAAGAGCCCACCCCGAGCCTGACCGGGAGCCAACCCCAAACCCTACCAAGAACCCACCCCCAAGCCCTACCAAGAACCCACCCCCAAGCCCTACCAAGAACCCACCCCTAATACCTACCAAGAACCCACCCCAAGTCCTAACAAGAACCCACCCGAAGCTGGACAGACACCCACCTGAAGCCCGAACAGTCACCCACCCGGAGCCCGACCAGTCAAACACCCGGAGCCCGCCAGTTTAGTAAACCGGAGCCCGCCAGTTGAGTGAACCGGAGCCCGCCAGTTGAGTGAACTGGAACCCGTCAGTTGAGTACCTGGAGCCTGCCCCGAGCCCTACCGAGAACCCACCCTGAGCCCGACCAAGAACCTACCCCGAGCCCTACAGAGGTTCCCCAAGCCCGAGAGCCTATCCCGATTCCGAAAGAGCCCACCCCGACCCCTACCGAGAACCCACCCCCCAAGCCCTACCGAGAACCCATCCCGCCAAGCCCTACCGAGAACCCACCCCCCAAGCCCTACCGAGAACCCCCCCCCCAAGCCCTACCGAGAACCCACCCCCCCAAGCCCTACCGAGAACCCACCCACCCAAGCCCTACCGAGAACCCACCCCCCCAAACCCTACCGAGAACCCACTCCCCAAGCCCTACCGAGAACCCAGCCCAAAGCCCTACCGAGAACCCAGCCCAAAGCCCTACCGAGAACCCAGCCCAAAGCCCTACCGAGAACGTAGCCCAAAGCCCTACCGAGAACCCAGCCCCAATACCAACCAAGAACCCACCCCAAGCCCTACCAAGGACCCACCCGAAGCCGGACAGACACCCACCTGGAGCCCGAACAGTCACCCACTCGGAGCCCGACCAGCCAAACACCCGAAGCCCGCCAGTTTAGTAAACCGGAGCCCGCCAGTTGAGTGAACCGGAGCCCGCCAGTTGAGTGAACTCGAACCCGTCAGTTGAGTACCTGGAGCCCGCCCCGAGCCCTACCGAGAACCCACCCTGAGCCCGACCAAGAACCTACCCCGAGCCCTACAGAGGTTCCCCAAGCCCGAGAGCCTATCCCGATTCCGAAAGAGCCCACCCCGACCCCTACCGAGAACCCACCCCCCAAGCCCTACCGAGAACCCCCCCCCCCAAGCCCTACCGAGAACCCACCCCCCAAGCCCTACCGAGAACCAAACCCCCCCAAGCCCTACCGAGAACCCACCCCCCAAGCCCTACCGAGAACCCACCCCCCCAAGCCCTACCGAGAACCCACTCCCCCAAGCCCTACCGAGAACCCACTCCCCCAAGCCCTACCGAGAACCCACCCCCCCAAGCCCTACCGAGAACCCACCCCCCCACACCCTACCGAGAACCCACCCCCCAAGCCCTACCGAGAACCCAGCCCAAAGCCCTACCGAGAACCCAGCCCAAAGCCCTACCGAGAACCCACCCTGAGCCCGACCAAGAACCTACCCCGAGCCCTACAGAGGTTCCCCAAGCCCGAGAGCCTATCCCGATCCCAAAAGAGCCCACCCCGAGCCTGACCGGGAGCCAACCCCAAACCCTACCAAGAACCCACCCCCAAGCCCTACCAAGAACCCACCCCCAAGCCCTACCAAGAACCCACCCCTAATACCTACCAAGAACCCACCCCAAGTCCTACCAAGAACCCACCCGAAGCTGGACAGACACCCACCTGGAGCCCGAACAGTCACCCACCCGGAGCCCGACCAGTCAAACACCCGGAGCCCGCCAGTTTAGTAAACCGGAGCCCGCCAGTTGAGTGAACCGGAGCCCGCCAGTTGAGTGAACTGGAACCCGTCAGTTGAGTACCTGGAGCCCGCCCCGAGCCCTACCGAGAACCCACCCTGAGCCCGACCAAGAACCTACCCCGAGCCCTACAGAGGTTCCCCAAGCCCGAGAGCCTATCCCGATCCCAAAAGAGCCCACCCCGAGCCTTACCGAGAACCCACCCCCCAAGCCCTACCGAGAACCCACGCCCCAAGCCCTACCGAGAACCCACCCCCCAAGCCCTACCAAAACCCACCCCCAAGCCCTACCAAGAACCCAGCCCTAATACCTACCAAGAACCCACCCCAAACCCTACCAAGAACCCACCCGAAGCTGGACAGACACCCACCTGGAGCCCGAACAGTCACCCACCCGGAGCCCGACCAGTCAAACACCCGGAGCCCGCCAGTTTAGTAAACCGGAGCCCGCCAGTTGAGTGAACCGGAGCCCGCCAGTTGAGTGAACTGGAACCCGTCAGTTGAGTACCTGGAGCCCGCCCCGAGCCCTACCGAGAACCCACCCTGACCCCGACCAAGAACCTACCTCGAGCCCTACAGAGGTTCCCCAAGCCCGAGAGCCTATCCCGATCCCGAAAGAGCCCACCCTGAGCCTGACCGGGAGCCAACCCCAAACCCTACCAAGAACCCACCCCCAAGCCCTACCAAGAACCCTGCCCTAATACCTACCAAGAACCCTGCCCTAATACCTACCAAGAACCCACCCCAAGCCCTACCAAGAACCCACCCGAAGCCGGACAGACACCCACCTGGAGCCCGAACAGTCACCCACCCGGAGCCCGACCAGTCAAACACCCGGAGCCCGCCAGTTTAGTAAACCGGAGCCCGCCAGTTGAGTGAACCGGAGCCCGCCAGTTGAGTGAACTGGAACCCGTCAGTTGAGTACCTGGAGCCCGCCCCGAGCCCTACCGAGAACCCACCCTGAGCCCGACCAAGAACCTACCCCGAGCCCTACAGAGGTTCCCCAAGCAAGAGAGCCTATCCCGATCCCGAAAGAGCCCACCCCGAGCCTGACCGGGAGCCAACCCCAAACCCTACCAAGAACCCACCCCCAAGCCCTACCAAGAACCCAGCCCTAATACCTACCAAGAACCCACCCCAAGCCCTACCAAGAACCCACCCGAAGCTGGACAGACACCCACCTGGAGCCCGAACAGTCACCCACCCGGAGCCCGACCAGTCAAACACCCGGAGCCCGCCAGTTTAGTAAACCGGAGCCCGCCAGTTGAGTGAACCGGAGCCCGCCAGTTGAGTGAACTGGAACCCGTCAGTTGAGTACCTGGAGCCCGCCCCGAGCCCTACCGAGAACCCACCCTGAGCCCGACCAAGAACCTACCCCGAGCCCTACAGAGGTTCCCCAAGCCCGAGAGCCTATCCCGATCCCAAAAGAGCCCACCCCGAGCCCTACCGAGAACCCACCCCCCAAGCCCTACCGAGAACCCACCCCTCAAGCCCTACCGAGAACCCACCCCCCAAGCCCTACCAAAACCCACCCCCAAGCCCTACCAAGAACCCAGCCCTAATACCTACCAAGAACCCACCCCAAGCCCTACCAAGAACCCACCCGAAGCTGGACAGACACCCACCTGGAGCCCGAACAGTCACCCACCCGGAGCCCGACCAGTCAAACAACCGGAGCCCGCCAGTTCAGTAAACCGGAGCCCGCCAGTTGAGTGAACCAGAGCCCGCCAGTTGAGTGAACTGGAACCCGTCGGTTGAGTACCTGGAGCCCGCCCCGAGCCCTACCGAGAACCCACCCTGAGCCCGACCAAGAACCTACCCCGAGCCCTACAGAGGTTCCCCAAGCCCGAGAGCCTATCCCGATCCCGAAAGAGCCCACCCCGAGCCTGACCGGGAGCCAACCCCAAACCCTACCAAGAACCCACCCCCAAGCCCTACCAAGAACCCTGCCCTAATACCTATCAAGAACCCACCCGAAGCCGGACAGACACCCACCTGGAGCCCGAACAGTCACCCACCCGGAGCCCGACCAGTCAAACACCCGGAGCCCGCCAGTTTAGTAAACCGGAGCCCGCCAGTTGAGTGAACCGGAGCCCGCCAGTTGAGTGAACTGGAACCCGTCAGTTGAGCACCTGGAGCCCGCCCCGAGCCCTACCGAGAACCCACCCTGAGCCCGACCAAGAACCTACCCCGAGCCCTACAGATGTTCCCCAAGCCCGAGAGCCTATCCCGATCCCGAAAGAGCCCACCCCGAGCCTGACCGGGAGCCAACCCCAAACCCTACCAAGAACCCACCCCCAAGCCCTACCAAGAACCCAGCCCTAATACCTACCAAGAACCCACCCCAAGCCCTACCAAGAACCCACCCGAAGCTGGACAGACACCCACCTGGAGCCCGAACAGTCACCCACCCGGAGCCCGACCAGTCAAACACCCGGAGCCCGCCAGTTTAGTAAACCGGAGCCCGCCAGTTGAGTGAACCGGAGCCCGCCAGTTGAGTGAACTGGAACCCGTCAGTTGAGTACCTGGAGCCCGCCCCGAGCCCTACCGAGAACCCACCCTGAGCCCGACCAAGAACCTACCCCGAGCCCTACAGAGGTTCCCCACGCCCGAGAGCCTATCCCGATCCCAAAAGAGCCCACCCCGAGCCCTACCGAGAACCCACCCCCCAAGCCCTACCGAGAACCCACCCCCCAAGCCCTACCGAGAACCCACCCCCCAAGCCCTACCGAGAACCCACCCCCCATGCCCTACCAAAACCCACCCCCAAGCCCTACCAAGAACCCAGCCCTAATACCTACCAAGAACCTACCCCAAGCCCTACCAAGAACCCACCCGAAGCTGGACAGACACCCACCTGGAGCCCGAACAGTCACCCACCCGGAGCCCGACCAGTCAAACACCTGGAGCCCGCCAGTTTAGTAAACCGGAGCCCGCCAGTTGAGTGAACCGGAGCCCGCCAGTTGAGTGAATTGGAACCCGTCAGTTGAGTACCTGGAGCCCGCCCCGAGCCCTACCGAGAAACCACCCTGAGCCCGACCAAGAACCTACCCCGAGCCCTACAGAGGTTCCCCAAGCCCGAGAGCCTATCCCGATTCCGAAAGAGCCCACCCCGACCCCTACCGAGAACCCACCCCCCAAGCCCTACCGAGAACCACCCCCCCCCCAAGCCCTACCGAGAACCCACCCCCCAAGCCCTACCGAGAACCAAACCCCCCCAAGCCCTACCGAGAACCCACCCCCCAAGCCCTACCGAGAACCCACCCCCCCAAGCCCTACCGAGAACCCACTCCCCCAAGCCCTACCGAGAACCCACCCCCCCAAGCCCTACCGAGAACCCACCCCCCCACACCCTACCGAGAACCCACCCCACAAGCCCTACCGAGAACCCAGCCCAAAGCCCTACCGAGAACCCAGCCCAAAGCCCTACCGAGAACCCACCCTGAGCCCGACCAAGAACCTACCCCGAGCCCTACAGAGGTTCCCCAAGCCCGAGAGCCTATCCCGATCCCAAAAGAGCCCACCCCGAGCCTGACCGGGAGCCAACCCCAAACCCTACCAAGAACCCACCCCCAAGCCCTACCAAGAACCCACCCCCAAGCCCTACCAAGAACCCACCCCTAATACCTACCAAGAACCCACCCCAAGTCCTACCAAGAACCCACCCGAAGCTGGACAGACACCCACCTGGAGCCCGAACAGTCACCCACCCGGAGCCCGACCAGTCAAACACCCGGAGCCCGCCAGTTTAGTAAACCGGAGCCCGCCAGTTGAGTGAACCGGAGCCCGCCAGTTGAGTGAACTGGAACCCGTCAGTTGAGTACCTGGAGCCCGCCCCGAGCCCTACCGAGAACCCACCCTGAGCCCGACCAAGAACATACCCCGAGCCCTACAGAGGTTCCCCAAGCCCGAGAGCCTATCCCGATCCCAAAAGAGCCCACCCCGAGCCTTACCGAGAACCCACTCCCCAAGCCCTACCGAGAACCCACCCCCCAAGCCCTACCGAGAACCCACCCCCCAAGCCCTACCGAGAACCCACCCCCCAAGCCCTACCAAAACCCACCCCCAAGCCCTACCAAGAACCCAGCCCTAATACCTACCAAGAACCCACCCCAAACCCTACCAAGAACCCACCCGAAGCTGGACAGACACCCACCCGAAGCTGGACAGACACCCACCTGGAGCCCGAACAGTCACCCACCCGGAGCCCGACCAGTCAAACACCCGGAGCCCGCCAGTTTAGTAAACCGGAGCCCGCCAGTTGAGTGAACCGGAGCCCGCCAGTTGAGTGAACTGGAACCCGTCAGTTGAGTACCTGGAGCCCGCCCCGAGCCCTACCGAGAACCCACCCTGAGCCCGACCAAGAACCTACCTCGAGCCCTACAGAGGTTCCCCAAGCCCGAGAGCCTATCCCGATCCCGAAAGAGCCCACCCCGAGCCTGACCGGGAGCCAACCCCAAACCCTACCAAGAACCCACCCCCAAGCCCTACCAAGAACCCTGCCCTAATACCTACCAAGAACCCACCCCAAGCCCTACCAAGAACCCACCCGAAGCCGGACAGACACCCACCTGGAGCCCGAACAGTCACCCACCCGGAGCCCGACCAGTCAAACACCCGGAGCCCGCCAGTTTAGTAAACCGGAGCCCGCCAGTTGAGTGAACCGGAGCCCGCCAGTTGAGTGAACTGGAACCCGTCAGTTGAGTACCTGGAGCCCGCCCCGAGCCCTACCGAGAACCCACCCTGAGCCCGACCAAGAACCTACCCCGAGCCCTACAGAGGTTCCCCAAGCCCGAGAGCCTATCCCGATCCCGAAAGAGCCCACCCCGAGCCTGACCGGGAGCCAACCCCAAACCCTACCAAGAACCCACCCCCAAGCCCTACCAAGAACCCAGCCCTAATACCTACCAAGAACCCACCCCAAGCCCTACCAAGAACCCACCCGAAGCTGGACAGACACCCACCTGGAGCCCGAACAGTCACCCACCCGGAGCCCGACCAGTCAAACACCCGGAGCCCGCCAGTTTAGTAAACCGGAGCCCGCCAGTTGAGTGAACCGGAGCCCGCCAGTTGAGTGAACTGGAACCCGTCAGTTGAGTACCTGGAGCCCGCCCCGAGCCCTACCGAGAACCCACCCTGAGCCCGACCAAGAACCTACCCCGAGCCCTACAGAGGTTCCCCAAGCCCGAGAGCCTATCCCGATCCCAAAAGAGCCCACCCCGAGCCCTACCGAGAACCCACCCCCCAAGCCCTACCGAGAACCCACCCCCCAAGCCCTACCGAGAACCCACCCCCCAAGCCCTACCAAAACCCACCCCCAAGCCCTACCAAGAACCCAGCCCTAATACCTACCAAGAACCCACCCCAAGCCCTACCAAGAACCCACCCGAAGCTGGACAGACACCCACCTGGAGCCCGAACAGTCACCCACCCGGAGCCCGACCAGTCAAACACCCGGAGCCCGCCAGTTTAGTAAACCGGAGCCCGCCAGTTGAGTGAACCGGAGCCCGCCAGTTGAGTGAACTGGAACCCGTCAGTTGAGTACCTGGAGCCCGCCCCGAGCCCTACCGAGAACCCACCCTGAGCCCGACCAAGAACCTACCCCGAGCCCTACAGAGGTTCCCCAAGCCCGAGAGCCTATCCTGATTCCGAAAGAGCCCACCCCGACCCCTACCGAGAACCCACCCCCCAAGCCCTACCGAGAACCCACCCCCCCAAGCCCTACCGAGAACCCACCCCCCCAAGCCCTACCGAGAACCCACCCCCCCCAAGCCCTACCGAGAACCCACTCCTCCAAGCCCTACCGAGAACCCACCCCCCCAAGCCCTACCGAGAACCCACCCCCCCAAACCCTACCGAGAACCCACCCCCCAAGCCCTACCGAGAACCCAGCCCAAAGCCCTACCGAGAACCCAGCCCAAAGCCCTACCGAGAACCCAGCCCAAAGCCCTACCGAGAACCCAGCCCCAATACCTACCAAGAACCCACCCAAAACCCTACCAAGGACCCACCCGAAGCCGGACAGACACCCACCTGGAGCCCGAACAGTCACCCACCCGGAGCCCGACCAGCCAAACACCCGGAGCCCGCCAGTTTAGTAAACCGGAGCCCGCCAGTTGAGTGAACCGGAGCCCGCCAGTTGAGTGAACTGGAACCCGTCAGTTGAGTACCTGGAGCCTGCCCCGAGCCCTACCGAGAACCCACCCTGAGCCCGACCAAGAACCTACCCCGAGCCCTACAGAGGTTCCCCAAGCCCGAGAGCCTATCCTGATCCCGAAAGAGCCCACCCCGAGCCCTACCGAGAACCCACCCCCCAAGCCCTACCAAGAACCCACCCCCCAAGCCCTACCAAGAACCCACCCCCCAAGCCCTACCGAGAACCCAGCCCCAAGCCCTACCAAGAACCCAGCCCCAAGCCCTACCGAGAACCCAGCCCCAAGCCCTACCGAGAACCCAGCCCCAAGCCCTACCGAGAACTCAGCCCCAAGCCCTACCGAGAACCCACCCCCAAGCCCTACCGAGAACCCACCCCAAGCCCTACCGAGAACCCACCCCCAAGCCCTACCGAGAACCCACCCCCAAGCCTTACCGAGAACCCACCCGAAGCTGGACAGACACCCACCTGGAGCCCGAACAGTCACCCACCCGGAGCCCGACCAGTCAAACACCCGGAGCCCGCCAGTTTAGTAAACCGGAGCCCGCCAGTTGAGTGAACCGGAGCCCGCCAGTTGTGTGAACTGGAACCCGTCAGTTGAGTACCTGGAGCCCGCCCCGAGCCCGACCGAGAACCCACCCAAAGCCCTACCGAGAACCCACCCTGATCCCTACAGAGAACCCACCCCTAGTCCTACCATGAAAACACCCTGATCCCTACAGAGAACCCACCCTGGGCCCGACCAAGAACCTACCCCGAGCCCTACAGAGGTACCCCAAGCCCGAGAGCCCATCCCGAACCCGAAAGAGCCCACCCTGAGCCTGACCGGGAGCCAACCCTAAGTCCTACCAAGAACCCAGCCCTAATACCTACCAAGAACCCACCCCAAGCCCTACCAAGAACCCACCCGAAGCTGGACAGACACCCACCTGGAGCCCGAACAGTCACCCACCCGGAGCCCGACCAGTCAAACACCCGGAGCCCGCCAGTTTAATAAACCGGAGCCCGCCAGTTGAGTGAACCGGAGCCCGCCAGTTGAGTGAACTGGAACCCGTCAGTTGAGTACCTGGAGCCCGCCCCGAGCCCTACCGAGAACCCACCCTGAGCCCGACCAAGAACCTACCTCGAGCCCTACAGAGGTTCCCCAAGCCCGAGAGCCTATCCCGATCCCGAAAGAGCCCACCCCGAGCCTGACCGGGAGCCAACCCCAAACCCTACCAAGAACCCACCCCCAAGCCCTACCAAGAACCCTGCCCTAATACCTACCAAGAACCCACCCCAAGCCCTACCAAGAACCCACCCGAAGCCGGACAGACACCCACCTGGAGCCCGAACAGTCACCCACCCGGAGCCCGACCAGTCAAACACCCGGAGCCCGCCAGTTTAGTAAACCGGAGCCCGCCAGTTGAGTGAACCGGAGCCCGCCAGTTGAGTGAACTGGAACCCGTCAGTTGAGTACCTGGAGCCCGCCCCGAGCCCTACCGAGAACCCACCCTGAGCCCGACCAAGAACCTACCCCGAGCCCTACAGAGGTTCCCCAAGCCCGAGAGCCTATCCCGATCCCGAAAGAGCCCACCCCGAGCCTGACCGGGAGCCAACCCCAAACCCTACCAAGAACCCACCCCCAAGCCCTACCAAGAACCCAGCCCTAATACCTACCAAGAACCCACCCCAAGCCCTACCAAGAACCCACCCGAAGCTGGACAGACACCCACCTGGAGCCCGAACAGTCACCCACCCGGAGCCCGACCAGTCAAACACCCGGAGCCCGCCAGTTTAGTAAACCGGAGCCCGCCAGTTGAGTGAACCGGAGCCCGCCAGTTGAGTGAACTGGAACCCGTCAGTTGAGTACCTGGAGCCCGCCCCGAGCCCTACCGAGAACCCACCCTGAGCCCGACCAAGAACCTACCCCGAGCCCTACAGAGGTTCCCCAAGCCCGAGAGCCTATCCCGATCCCAAAAGAGCCCACCCCGAGCCCTACCGAGAACCCACCCCCCAAGCCCTACCGAGAACCCACCCCAAGCCCTACCGAGAACCCACCCCCAAGCCCTACCGAGAACCCACCCCCAAGCCCTACCGAGAACCCACCCGAAGCTGGACAGACACCCACCTGGAGCCCGAACAGTCACCCACCCGGAGCCCGACCAGTCAAACACCCGGAGCCCGCCAGTTTAGTAAACCGGAGCCCGCCAGTTGAGTGAACCGGAGCCCGCCAGTTGTGTGAACTGGAACCCGTCAGTTGAGTACCTGGAGCCCGCCCCGAGCCCGACCGAGAACCCACCCAAAGCCCTACCGAGAACCCACCCTGATCCCTACAGAGAACCCACCCCTAGTCCTACCATGAAAACACCCTGATCCCTACAGAGAACCCACCCTGGGCCCGACCAAGAACCTACCCCGAGCCCTACAGAGGTACCCCAAGCCCGAGAGCCCATCCCGAACCCGAAAGAGCCCACCCTGAGCCTGACCGGGAGCCAACCCTAAGTCCTACCAAGAACCCAGCCCTAATACCTACCAAGAACCCACCCCAAGCCCTACCAAGAACCCACCCGAAGCTGGACAGACACCCACCTGGAGCCCGAACAGTCACCCACCCGGAGCCCGACCAGTCAAACACCCGGAGCCCGCCAGTTTAATAAACCGGAGCCCGCCAGTTGAGTGAACCGGAGCCCGCCAGTTGAGTGAACTGGAACCCGTCAGTTGAGTACCTGGAGCCCGCCCCGAGCCCTACTGAGAACCCACCCTGAGCCCTACCAAGAACCCACCCCGAGCCCTACAGAGAACCCAACCCCCCCGAGCCCTACCAAGAACCCCCCCCCCCGAGCCCTACCAAGAACCCACACCCCCCCCCCCGAGCCCTACCAAGAACCCACACCCCCCCGAGCCCTACCAAGAACCCACACCCCCCCCCCCCCCGAGCCCTACCAAGAACCCACACCCCCCCCCGAGCCCTACCAAGAACCCACACCCCCCGAGACCTACCAAGAACCCCCCCCCCCCCCCGAGCCCTACCAAGAAACCACACCCCCCCGAGCCCTACCAAGAACCCACACCTCCCCGAGCCCTACCAAGAACCCACACCTCCCCGAGCCCTACCAAGAACCCACACCTCCCCGAGCCCTACCAAGAACCCACACCTCCCCGAGCCCTACCAAGAACCCACACCCCCTCCGAGCCCTACCAAGAACCCACACCCCCCCGAGCCCTACCAAGAACCCCCCCCCCCCCCGAGCCCTACCAAGAACCCACACCCCCCCGAGCCCTACCAAGAACCCACACCCCCCCAAGCCCTACCAAGAACCCACACCCCCCCAAGCCCTACCAAGAACCCACACCCCCCCAAGCCCTACCAAGAACCCACACCCCCCCAAGCCCTACCAAGAACCCACACCCCCCAAGCCCTACCAAGAACCCACACCCCCCCAAGCCCTACCAAGTACCCACACCCCCCCAAGCCCTACCAAATACCCACACCCCCCCAAGCCCTACCAAGAACCCACACCCCCCCAAGCCCTACCAAGAACCCACACCCCCCCAAGCCCTACCAAGAACCCACACCCCCCCAAGCCCTACCAAGAACCCACACCCCCCCCAAGCCCTACCAAGAACCCCCCCCCCCCAAGCCCTACCAAGAACCCACACCCCCCCCAAGCCCTACCAAGAACCCACACCCCCCCCCAAGCCCTACCAAGAACCCACACCCCCCCAAGCCCTACCAAGAACCCACACCCCCCCAAGCCCTACCAAGTACCCACACCCCCCCAAGCCCTACCAAGTACCTACACTCCCCCAAGCCGTACCAAGAACCCACACCCCCCAAGCCCTACCAAGAACCCACCCGAAGCCGGACAGACACCCACCTGGAGCCCGAACAGTCACCCACCCAGAGCCCGCCAGTTGAGTACCTAAAGCCTGCCCGGAGCCCCGACCGACGACCCACCCCGGGGCCCCGACCGACGACCCACCCCGGGGCCCCGACCGACGACCCACCCCGGGCCCCGACCGACGAGCCACCCCGGGCCCCGACCGACGACCCACCCCGGGGCCCCGACCGACGACCCACCCCGGGGCCCCGACCGACGACCCACCCCGGGGCCCCGACCGACGACCCACCCCGGAGCCCCGACCGACGACCCACCCCGGAGCCCCGACCGACGACCCACCCCGGAGCCCCGACCGACGACCCACCCCGGAGCCCCGACCGACGACCCACCCCGGAGCCCCGACCGACGACCCACCCCGGAGCCCCGACCGACGACCCACCCCGGAGCCCCGACCGACGACCCACCCCGGAGCCCCGACCGACGACCCACCCCGGAGCCCCGACCGACGACCCACCCCGGAGCCCCGACCGACGACCCACCCCGGAGCCCCGACCGACGACCCACCCCGGAGCCCCGACCGACGACCCACCCCGGAGCCCCGACCGACGACCCACCCCGGAGCCCCGACCGACGACCCACCCCGGAGCCCCGACCGACGACCCACCCCGGAGCCCCGACCGACGACCCACCCCGGAGCCCCGACCGACGACCCACCCCGGAGCCCCGACCGACGACCCACCCCGGAGCCCCGACCGACGACCCACCCCGGAGCCCCGACCGACGACCCACCCCGGAGCCCCGACCGACGACCCACCCCGGAGCCCCGACCGACGACCCACCCCGGAGCCCCGACCGACGACCCACCCCGGGGGCCCGACAGAGGACCCACCCCTGAGCCCCGACCGACGACCCACCCCGGAGCCCCGACAGAGGACCCACCCCGGGGGCCCGACAGAGGACCCACCTGGGGCCCGACAGAGGACCCACCTGGGGCCCGACAGAGGACCCACCTGGGGCCCGACAGAGGACCCACCTGGGGCCCGACAGAGGACCCACCTGGGGCCCGACAGAGGACCCACCTGGGGCCCGACAGGGGACCCACCTGGGGCCCGACAGAGGACCCACCTGGGGCCCGACAGAGGACCCACCTGGGGCCCGACAGAGGACCCACCTGGGGCCCGACAGAGGACCCACCTGGGGCCCGACAGAGGACCCACTTGGGGCCCGACAGAGAACCCACTTGGGGCCCGACAGAGAACCCACTTGGGGCCCGACAGAGAACCCACTTGGGGCCCGACAGAGCACCCACTTGGGGCCCGACAGAGAACCCACTTGGAGCCCGACAGAGAACCCACCCCGCGCCCAACCTTTCATGCAGAAAATTGAACACCAGGCGACAAAAATAATTGCAGAATGAGGTCTAGTTTCATACCATGAACGGTTGAGGGTCACAGGGCTAACAACACTGCAAACTAGGCATGCCAGGATGGATCTCACCGAAACTATTAAAATATCGACTTGAATCGACTTGAGAATGGTCCAGGACGGACCGAAACTCGTCGTCCCTTCAACTTCTAGTGTGTGGTCTGGTCAACATACTTCAGCCACGTTATTGTGACTCATCGCCTGCCTATTAAAATATTGAACAGTTTCGAAGATATGGATCCAGAGAACAACTTCAAAAGGTCAGATGGAACACAAACAAGGAACAACGGTTTCAAGTCCAACAAGCCGCAGTGTAGGACTGAAAACAAGCTATATTTTCACCCACAGGGTTATAAACCCATGGAACCGCCTATCTGCTAAAGCAGTAAATAACATAACACTTGAATTGTAAAATCCAATTTGAAAAAAAATCGGAACAAATGGGGGACCTGATCTGCTACCAGAAATTTTAGCCAAATATCCCCAGTCTGCTAACTGTAGGTAGTAACCGAGTGATTGTAACCTATCCACCGCTGCCCACTGGATGGGGGGCGGTGTGCAGGACAAACATAAATTGTGACACTAGCTCTCCACATATGTCAGGTGTCAGCAAACTCCATACGCGAAACCCCATTATATTATATAATTCTATATACTGTGTATATATAGGATATAAATATGTCAAAAAGAATTATCACTCTTACCTGGAGCAATGTTGTTGATGTCGGAAATCAGCGGTACGTGTTGTCGCGTTGGCTGCAGCGACGATACTGACGAGCGGCCGAACCTTCAACGACCAACCACCAACCGCCGTTTGAACGCCATTTTGAAATTCCAGGCGTACTACCCGAAAAGTGCGTAAACTAGTATTTGCGTGCATTATAGGCCATTCCAAGAAACCTTATTG
This sequence comes from Procambarus clarkii, assembly GCF_040958095.1. Lineage (NCBI taxonomy): Eukaryota > Metazoa > Arthropoda > Malacostraca > Decapoda > Cambaridae > Procambarus > Procambarus clarkii. Next base: position 9,235,111 of record NC_091191.1, read on the forward strand.
CTATGAATATCTTGTTATCTAACAAACGAATTATTTATGTTAATATTTTTAGCACATATGTTAAATTAGGCCATTTTTCATTTAGAGGGGGTATATATATATATAGCTATTTCCATTTTAAGTTTGAAAAATTACCGTACAAAATTGAATGCAAAGATAAGATAAGATTTATTTATACAACCCTGTTTGGAAATTAACTCCTTTTACAATGAAATAAGACGCAAATAAAAATTATGCATTTTGTTTTGATTAAAAGCTTAGGTAGTACAATGTACTACTTCTACTACTAATACCATATTATATATGAGGGGCTACTAAATAAAATTAAAGGACAAGCATGTTCACCTAATATCATTAGCTGACAGGTGAAATAATATGAAAGTCGGAAATTATTTGATTCTCTTAGAATTTCTACCAATCCTTTCTTTCGTCGAGACCAATATATGTCAGTGACCCCTCAGATAAATTTCATTTGCAGAAATCAAATTATTCAGACCGTTTCAAAGAAAACGAGTTAGATATACTTTTATATTTTACCTGAATTTACCCGAGTCTGCAGTTTAATGCTGATAAATGTAAAGTTCTGAGGCTAGGTAATGATGATAGAGTTACAAGATACGAGGTTGATGGTGTTGAGATTGCGAAAGGGATCTGGGAGATATGATTAGTAAGAATTTAAAACAAAATGATCAATGCCTGAATGTTCGTAATAAGGTAAATAGGACACTGGGATTTATTAATCGAAGCGTTAGTAACAAGACACTTGTGCTTAGCACCAAGGTGCTCCCACCTGGTTGATGGGGTTCTGGGAGTTCTTCCCAAGCCCGGCCCGAGGCCAGGGTTGACTTGTGAGAGCTTGGTTCACCAGGCTGTTGCTTGGAGCGGCCCGCAGGCCCACATGTCCACCACAGCCCGGTTGGTCTACCACAGCCACCAGTTGGGGGGGGGGAAAGGCTGCCCAAGGGAGGGAACGGAAGGGATAAGTGGGAGTAAAAGAATATAGACAAATTAAAGAAACGTACGTAAGTTTTTTTTAAGGCATACTGGTAGGTCTGGTGAGGTAAAGATTGGAGCTATATGTAGGGGGTCTGGTGAAGCAAAGTGCGGAAGGTATGGAAGGTGTTGTGTAGTGAAGGATGGAGTCACAGGGATGGTCGAGGGAGTGTGGAGCTGCAACACACAACTAACTCTCAGTATTCTATCACGTCACATTGCCACACGGCTCAGGCAAGCCAACTTAAACACGATACTAAATTAGGTTCAGGTTGCATGACACGTGACATATTTATAAAGGTACTGCTCATCCGTGCAATGATTATTAATAATTGTAATATTTAGCTTTCAGGGCGTTCATAATTTACCTTCAACTTGAAGTATATTTACAGTTAGTGCAGCGTAATATTTAACATTGCATTCTTAACTAAACTATTGATTTGTAAACTATAATGATGATTGATAAACTATAATGAAACGTCGTATCAAAAAGGTTGTTTAATTTATAAAATTTTATAAATATAGAATTCCACGAGACGGGACCCGGGGCTAATTGCATGGTCATGTTGTCAATGTATGTTTCAAAGTCTGCTGTGCTCATGTTTAATATCAGTTAAATTGTAAAAGTTTTGGATATCGTTCAGAAAGCTGTCAGGATCTTAAATTTTCATTCAAGTTCAAGTTCAAGTATGTTTATTGAGACAAGAAAAAAATACATCTCAAAGGGATAGAGTAGCTTAGGCTATTTCTACCCCCCTCTACTTCAAGTCCCTCAAGGGGCGCACAAATTCAGTGAGTACAGATACACAAATCACAATACAACATTTAACATTGCATATTAATATAGTAAGTGTTACAATCATTGGGGCAAAATTCTTGTAGTTCCAAGTATTCTGTCTATCATATCATTATCACACATCCAAACAATTTGAAGTGGTACACTACTTATTTCCTTATTTCTATGGTTATCCATAATTTGACACTTTAATACATAATGGTCTTCCAAGTTCAAGTAGGTTTATTGAGACAAGTTAAAAAAAAAAAAAAAAAAAAAAAAAAAAAATCAAAGATTAGCTTAGGCTATTTCTACCCCTTCCCATACTTCAAGTCCCTCAAGGGGCGCACAAATTCAGTGAGTACAAATACAAGAATCCCATGTAACATATCAGGTTAATATAGTACTATCTAAGAGTATAATAGTGTACATCCACCGCACTAGATTTTAACCCATTAACGCTCCAAGATAATATTCTCACTCTACTTTCATCCATGATTTAATAAAACTACCTTTGCCCTGTCTGTCACATTCCATGAGATACGAGATTTTCTCAGACAGACTCTCCCAACACTGTAACATTTCTGCTTTCTCCTCATTTGCACAACAGCTACTAGCATCAAAGGTGATCTTATTCATATCTAATTTCTTTCTTATTTCTCTATACCGTTTTACTTTAACCTTTGTTTCGACATTTGTCACTACAGAAGGTTGAACGCTAACACTACTAGAAAGTTCATTTTCCTGATTATCCTCTATCATCAATACGTCATGTTCTTCCTTACTTTCTTCAACGCACATTTCACGTCCTGTTTCACTTTCCACTTCACGTCCTATTTCACTTTCCATTTCACGTCCTATTTGACTTTCCATTTCACGTCCTGTTTCACTTTCCATTTCACGTCCTGTTTCACTTTCCATTTCACGTCCTGTTTGGCTTTTCATTTCACGTCCTGTTTGGCTTTCCATTTCACGTCCTGTTTAATTGGCTTTCCATTTCACGTCCTGTTTGGCTTTCCATTTCACGTCCTGTTTCACTTTCCATTTCACGTCCTGTTTCACTTTCCATTTCACGTCCTGTTTCACTTTCCACTTCACGTCCTGTTTCACCACCATCTTCACCCCGTCTACCCCCCATAGTTAATTTTTCTAATGCCTCAATCCTCTTTTCTAGTTTTTTTAGATATTCCAATATTTGAGTACCAACCTCAGAGTTCACTATATTGACCTGAACCTTGTTTCCACAAGGTTTAATTTTTTCAGCTGCATTTCCTACTTTCCCTAGGCTCGCCTTAATTGTCTCTGTTCCTTTCTCCCACACATTGTTCATAGGCGCTGTCATTGGCTTCCAACTGTTTCCTCCATGTTCCTGCTGCACAATCTTTCCTTCCTTCGAGGATACATCTATCCTGCTTGTAGCACCCGTCCTCGAGTCTCTCAGATGAGGCTTCATGCGACATAGATAGGAACCAGCATTGTGGCTTCCTCGACAATTGCAACAAGATGGGACGATTTTTTCACCGTTTTTAATCTTGACTCTACACTCTCGAGAGTCGTGTTTCTTACCACAGTACCGACACCTGGAGTCAAACTGGCATTTCCAAGCCATATGTCCCCAACGAGAACACTTCATGCATAATATGGGCTCCTCAATGTATTTTACAACTTTCCTGTAGCCTAGTCCTTGCACAAAAATTCTTTCTGGAGCCTCACCCTTTACCAAGGCAACAACCTGGCTTTGTTTTTCACCACGAACACTGTTCCTCTTTGCCCAAACAACACTATCATTGTTGAGCAATAGATAATCAGGATCCAAATAAGTTGGATACTTAAACACTATGACCTTGGTGTACATCATACCTTTTTCCGGAGTAACCATCACAATATTCTCAAACCCATCCTTCGTTAGGTGTTCCACGGCCTCCTCTGTCCCAACTGTTATATAGGGCCGGTGAAGACCCTCCTTGAATAGTGGTTCATATTCAAAAAACTCCTTAGCCAAACGAACCGTCCACTCCAGCTTTTGATGGAAATTCAGTTGACATGCTGTAGGGAACAGCCTCTTCCTTCCATTAGTCTGCATCTCCCGCGTCCTGCTGAGCATGTCTTCATTTTTTGGTCTCTTTGTTATTTCCTCCTCACTGTCTTCGTCTCGCTGTCTTTGAATATTTCTCCGTTTATATCTGTTTACTACTGCTTGATACGGCCTAGTATCATCCTGTCTGCCATCCCCACTGTCACACTCTCCAGGCCCAGTACAGGATCTTCCATCACCTAGGCAGACCGCCTCAGCCATTTCCTCGATACACAAAGGCACTGTATCACTGCAACAGTCGAGAACAAATTCACAACATCTAGCTGCAGCAGCCACGTGCAAACACGAAGATGCGGAGCAACACGTCCTCCTCGCATCATGCAGCAGACCGCACTGTAAATTTTCATGTTGTTTACTGGGGGGGGGGCTAAACATTACCTCGTACTGTTCTTTTAGGATTTCCCATATTTTCGTCATCTGTACATAAGCCTTCACTTATAAGTGAATACTTGTGGAGGATTTTGATTGTGGAAAAATAATTTCTATTTTTATTTTCTCGTATAGTTTTGTTTTAATTGCATTTCTTCAGTCTGGTATGATCGCTTCAGCTTCTCTGTCTTCAATTTCCCTGTTTAAATTATCTTTTTTCTTCATTAGGCTATTCTTTTTGGCTTAAGTATTTAAATTATTTTACTTCTGTAGTGTCGTCTGCGTTCTCTAAGTTGGTCCTCTTTTTGACCGTCTGAAAAGAAACATGTTTCAAGCAGACTTTGTACGCTTCAGCATTCAATTGTTCTATTCTTTGTGTGAGATTTTTAGTTAAGACGGGTATATATTCTCTCTATAGAATAGTTAATCTACATATATTATTGTTTATCTCGAAAATCTAATGTATAAATGATCATTAACATGTTTTAAATATAAATAATTGTCACTAAGAGAACTGTCAATTACACATTTTGAAGAGAGGGAGAAGGACAAGGAACTGAAAATTAGAGAACAATAAAGAATTATGAGAATCATTAGGCGGAAAGTAGGAGGCAGGGCATTAGGGGTAATTGATGATCAAAAGAATGAATAAAAGAAAATAGATGGACAGAATGAAGAGGAAAGAAAATGAACAGGAGCAGGAGTGCCGCTCAGTCGTCCACCGATAACAATAGAACGGTTGTAAGTCATACACGGGACGGGACAAGCAGAGGGGATAAGGTGGCAGAGCAGACGAAGATTGCCGGCTGGAGCCCAGCGTAGGATTAATGAGGTGTCTGCTTCAGTGATTAATCCCTTCCTCTGTAGCTACCTGCTGGCCTTGTACACCCTCGTGACCTTACAGCTGGCAGGGGTGCTAGCCTCCGGGTCTGACTTGTTGAAAGTAGCTGGCGTAGGAGCTGAAGGGGAGGAAGACGAGCAAAAAAGGAGAGAAGGAAAGTATATGACAGGTACAAAAGGAAACGAGAAAAAACTGTGAAATAATAGTTAGAAAGACATGTTAAAGGAGGCAAAAGGCAAACATAGGATGACATATATAATGGTAAATGTAAATGAAAAGAGCTACCAAGAGGCAGAAGAAGAGGGGATGGCTATCAATGACCAATTGTTAGGCCCAATTCACCTGGGATTAGGGTTAGTTAGAAAGGGGTTAAGGTTAATTAACCGTGGGTTAAAGGTAGTTGACCTGAGGTTAAGACTAGTTAACCTGAGTAATTGGTCTTGGGAGTCAAGACTAATTATAATAATAATTAATTTTGTCGGAGACAGGCAGCCTTTGCATATATACTTTGGGCTTTTATCGAGGTCTTCCCTATGACAAACTACTTAACCTCCACAGGATGTAGCCCAACAACAGTTGACAAACTCCCGGGTACATATTTATTGCTAGGTGCATCAGGTGAAAGGAAACGTGTCCAACCATTTCTGTCCCTACCCGTCCTCAGACCCAGTCCATTCCCATCCAGTGGTCGACCCCAAAGACGCATTCATAAATTTTAACATGCTGTTCATTCAAAATAGGAATTTTCTTAATATAAATTAATATAAGTTATATTTATCATATTGTACATATTTAGACACCGGTTAGTTTAGGTGTTTAGGTTCTGTTGGCGATTATTTGTATTTGTAGTACGCGGGTGAAACATTTACAGCGTTGTGGTTCGAACAAAATTCGTCAGTGAAGCACTTGCTCGGGAAGTGTTCGAACGAAATCAGTTGAGTCGTGTGTAAACCGTTTGAGAGGAGGGCCCAAAGAGCCAGAGCTCAACCCCCGCAAGCACAACTAGGCAAGAACACTCACACATACATACACACACACATACATACATAAAATATTTACGATTTACCATTTTGTTACTACCTAGACTCTCAATTTCACAAAATTGTATAAACCTGTCATTTAAAATTTGTCAATCCGTTTCATAAATTGATAATTTTGTTAATTATAAATCAATCATTAATTTTTTCACTTAAATATTTATACATTAATATTAACTACTTTAGTCTTTTTTACAATATTCCAGCATTGTTAATGAACAATCAAGCTTTTGTACATCTGCGTCTCCAGTCCATACTTGTTTGTTCCTATTTTGTTTATATGGGTGGTAGTGGACCCCATAAGCATCACATGGGTGGTAGTGGAGCCCATAACCATCACATAGGTGGTAGTGGACCCCATAACCATCACATGGGTGGTAGTGGACCCCATAACCATCACATGGGTGGTAGTGGACCCCATAACCATCACATGGGTGGTAGTGGAGCCCATAACCATCACATAGGTGGTAGTGGACCCCATAACCATCACATGGGTGGTAGTGGACCCCATAACCATCACATGGGTGGTAGTGGACCCCATAACCATCACATGGGTGGTAGTGGAGCCCATAACCATCACATGGGTGGTAGTGGAGCCCATAACCATCACATGGGTGGTAGTGGACCCCATAACCATCACATGGGTGGTAGTGGACCCCATAACCATCACATGGGTGGTAGTGGACCCCATAACCATCACATGGGTGGTAGTGGACCCCATAACCATCACATGGGTGGTAGTATATCTAACTGGCAGTAATGGACTCCATACCCACCCTGTGGACGGTAGTGGACCCTATACCCATCCTGTGGGTAGTAGTGAACCCAAAAACCATCCAGTGGGCGGTAGTGAACCCCGTACCAATCCTGTGGGCAGTAGTGAACCCCACACCCATATAACAAGTGGTAGTGGACGCCATAGCTATCCTTTTGGGCGGTAGTGGACCCCACAAACATCGTGTGACTTGTTGTAGACCCTTTATCCTATTTGCAGTAGTGTACCCCATAGACATTCCAACGTCACATAGTTTTCTGTTGACGTTCCTACAATTCATTCTCTTAAAGATTTTCAAAGCTTACACTATTGTATGTATAATGTTGTTTAGCAAATGCAACGTTATTATATGTAATAATTTATAAGTGCTTATTATAATTTACTGAGAAGCACCGTGCTAACCTTTAACAGGATGCATTGTAGAACAGTGGTTTAAATCATGGGTTGAAACATTAGTTGACAAAGTTTGTACCAACTGTTGGTTATGTTTGTAACTCATCTTCTGTGTATGTACTTTTACCTGAATATTTTTTTTTATATACGGGTGCAGAGTACATACAGGGTACATGTTATAATTCACTGTATCGGGGGACAGGAAGCCAGAGTGTATTCATTCACGTTTGGCTTTCATCGAGCCCCTCCCCCCCCCCTCCAAGGCCGAATTACAAACCCCGCCCAGTACTCCACAACAAACTAACTCCTGAGTACCTACTCACTGCTAGGCGAACAGAGGCATTAGCTGAAAGGAAATGTGCCCAACTATTTCTGTCCCGCCTAGGATTTGAACCCGGAATTCCCGATTGTGCGTCGAGAACGAATCCTACTGTACTACCGGGACCCTTAGAGCACAGGGTCCTGGTAATAACTCCTGTATATCAAGGAGTTATTACCAGGACCACCGTACCACCACAACCACAGGGTGCATGTGGTGGTACGGAGTACACGTGGTGGTAGTATTCGAACCCCAGTTGGAAACAGACCCAACTATAGGATGGGTTAACCCAAGTATCGCGCTTCCAAAAGGGTCGCCCAAGTTGGAAAAGACGAACGCTGAAAGAATATTGTTGAAAACATCTTGATAACTGATTAAACCAAAATTATTTATTAGTCAGAAGAAAGACAGAAACGCGATCTATATGTAAAACCTCTACCAGACAAATATTTTAAGTAAAACCGAAGTTGTAGTTGTATAAAAGTGGCAGTTTTCATCGCTCGTCAAACTCGAAAACCGCAGCATTCATCTCAGAACCATGCCTATTTCACGCAGATTCCTTAATAAACGTATGAGTTTTATATGTCACAAGAAAGACAGATATATAAGCTTCGTTCTAAATACCTTACCATGGGCATATTTAAATTTAAAGCGAAGATACGTGTACTTTTATAATAGCCGAGCTCCGACTCCGGACAGATCGATCGACGGAGCAACTCTCTCAGAACAATGCTTATTTCACGTAAATTTGTAAATAATCGTAAATTTTTTATATGCCTCAAGAAAGATAGGAATATAAGGCTCATTTTAAACACTTTATCATAGACATAATTAAAGTTCTAATGAAGATTCATGTATTTTAATAATCGCCGAGCTCCGACCCCCGCATAGACTGAGCGACAGAGCAACTCTCTCAGAAGAATGTTTATTTTACGTAAATTCGTTAATAAACACAAATGTTTTACACGTCTTAAGAAAGATAGAAATATAAGCTTTATTTTAAATACATTACATTAGACATATTTAAAGCTCAAGTGAAGATATATATGTTTTTATAGTGGCGTTCAGTAGCTTTTCGGTCATGGAGTGCAGACGCCTACGCACTTGCCAATATGTTGTGTAATTAACAAAGATACGCTAATAAAGCCTAAAATATTACATGCCTCCAGAAAGACAGAGCTATAATCGTTATTGTGAGTGCATCAAATGAAATATATCATGTTGGAGACCAATGATATAGCAATTTTAATTTAAGTTTCGAGTCCCGCCCGGTCGAGAGAGATGGGGCGACTCTCGCCCCATCTATTGGAGATTCTGTCCACTAAAGACCCAAAGCTACTCAAACCTTCCTAGCATTACGTAAGCAATGAAGTAATATGGTATATTTACTCACTATAATGTGGATGCTGGATGCAGAAAATGAGAAAACATAATTTTACTCTGAAAAAATATCATTTCATAACAAAATAAGATGTAAATATGTAATATCAAAGGAAGTCGATGGTCCAAGCAACAATATCGTGGAGCGACTTATCCAAGATATATTGCTTTCTGGAAAGTGTTTGCTGGCATATCAACCTTCTGTACACAGTGATCCAGTCGTCGAACTTCTCTGCTCATATTATCGCAAATTTAATTTATGATGTTGACAAGTAGAATGCGTATTTTTAATCAAATCTAACGATATTAACAAGTAGAATGCGTATTTTTAATCAAATCTAACATAACTAGCCAGAAAACGTTAAAGATTATTTAAAAATACATGGTTGGAAGTTAAATCAACTCCATAGAACAATATTTTTGTTATAGATACTAATCGTTATTTGTTGGTATGCGTTCGCTACTTAAACTATCATGTACTGTATTTATGTAAAATCTCCCTGTTTCTTCGGACATGGAACACGGAACCTTACACGCTCTCTGATTTACTGTTTAATAGAGATTCACAAATAAGCTTATGATTGTATACGTTATCAAAAAGGCAGTGACAAAGTCAATTTTGCATTTTAATCACAGAGATTAGATCTTAGTGAGATAGGAAAGATATTCATATTTTAAAGAAGGATATTTGAACCATCGCTCTCCCTATCGATAGAAACTAACTTTTTTTTTGTTATTATTAACAAGCTTAGGTATACACAGTAATGTGCTGCTACCCTATTCTATATGAAAGATTACACAGTGTATATCAAAAACTAGCTATAAGTTCATTAAATATTCCCATCTCACAGGATGGTTAGTTATACATGGAATCAGGGGATAAAATACCAGCCTCAATAAAAAAAAAATCAACTGTGACTAACAAGAACACCACTTACGGGCTATTCATGCCCGTGCTACCTTTTGGGTGGCTTAATCCTCATCAATCAATCACAAGAAACAAGGGATACATCTCCCGTCACGCAGGGTCCAGTCGCACCTCCACAGATCTCCAGTATCATCTATTGATACTGTTAATGGTTCAAGAGGACTACCACTTACGGGCCTACCTCAAGGTAACAATCAGGTGAGAACATAAAATATAAGGCTGATCTATTAGCCTCCGTTAGCAAAATCCGGATACAGCATAAGCTAGAATATCTTCCAATATTCCTAAGTGTATGAAGTAATTACAGAGTTCAAAGTACCTTATACCATTTGGTCTGAAGTCACTTATAACAGGGCAATCACAGATATAGTGTTGGTGAGTATGTCCCAGCTCTTGTTCACATAGTTTACAATTGGAATATTCACCATTGGGGGCTATTCATTACCTGCAGCCACCTGCGATACATATCGATATCCTAGCCTAATTCTGGCAATTACAATGTCACACTGTCATTGTGACACTAGTGGAAGTTTTATGCTGTCCGTTCATATAATTCTCGATTCTAAACATGTTTACTTAGTTTAGTTCATTAATTATGCACCCCATATATCATCTTGTGGGCGGTAGTGGAAAAGGTTACAGAGGCACATAAACATGTCATAGCTCTTTATACTCTTGCTTTCTGGTTTTTGTGTGTCAGTGACTGCTCTTCTGTATTCCCTAATTTCCTAAAATATTGCGGCTTTGACAGAAGAGATTGGAATGCCCATATCCCACTCAACTTCAGGCTTATCACATTCAGTTTTAGCTGCCTTGTTTGTGTCATCATGCTGGACAACACCTATATGAGAAGGTATCCATACAAATGAGACTTTGAAACTCCTACTGTTTGCAATAATAATGTTGTTTATAATGGAAGTTACAACTACAACCTTTTGAAGATCAATGCTAATTTTATCTAGATAATGTAATAAACGAAAGTTTTCTATGTCAACAGAAAGGCAGAAATATAAGCTACACTTTAAATACTTGTCATAAATATAACTGAAGTGAAAGCGAAGATAAAATAAAATAAAATAAAATAAAATAAAATAAAATGTTTATTTAGGTAAGGTACATACATACAATAAATTTTTACAAAGATTGGTTGACTTATAGGTAGAGCTAGTACATACAATGCCTAAAGCCACTATTACGCAAAGCGTTTCGGGCATGATAAACTTAAATGACAAGCTTAATACTAATTGAGCATAATGAGTAGAATGAAAACAAGAAATGAAAACATAGCTGAAAAAGCAGCACAAATACAATTATGTCGACAAACAGCGCTCTTTTAAAAAAACAGACATTGGTTGACAATAGAAGGGGTAAGGTAGGTTACAGGGAATTTATTAGGTATAGCTTCGTTTTTATCTTAAACTGGTTGAGAGAGGTACAGCATTATATATGCATTTGATACTGTACAGTTTCTTGATGGCTTGCTCTAAGAGTGTGAAGCCCTTCACACCAGCCTATAAATTGTGTAATTTATTTCAATATATGCTAATTAACCTTAAAATCTATATGTCAGAAGGAAGGAAGATGTAGACGTTAATGTGACAACATTTCAAGAAATATCTCTCTCTTTAAAGTTAAATAATACAATCCTATCGCCGGTGTCCGGACACATGAAAGCTACTTAGGTATCAATGGCCAGCCAGGTGGAGATCACAGGCTGTACAATACTGATAAATTATGTAATTCACAGAGATACGTTGATAAATATTAATGTTTTATATTTTATTAAAAATACAGATATATACTTTGTTTCATACGTTAAATGTAACAATATTTCAGTATATATTATATAGGCATAGTATATATAATTCAGTATATACAATATATAATAAGAGTGTCAGACCACGGAGGAAGAATTGAAACAGGAATTTCCTTTAGTACTTTCTTATATTAATACATCTTCAGAGCGAACCATTCCTTCTGAAGATGTATTAATATACGAAAGTACTTAGAGCATTCTATTGTGGTTTTAATATTGAACAATTATACATATACGAAACAGACAAATCTGGTGTCCGAAATAGTAAAAATATTAGTGTGCGATGTGAAATATGTAAAGGGGATATGGGGTGTGCCTCGTATCCCCTACAACAACAAGAAGTTCGAGAGCGATGAGGCCGCCACCTACTAGCTTCAGGATGTCGTCGAATCTAAATCAACAATATACTACCGCCGCTACTTTCTCGGAAACGTAAGTACCTGCCGCTTTACTTCTCTCACCCTGCCTAGCCTGGCCTGGCCTGACCTGGCCTAGCCAGACCTGACCAGACCTGACCTGGCCTAGCCTTACCTAGCCTAGTCTGACCTGGCCTAGTCTGACCTGACCTGGCCTAGCCTTACCCAACATTAATCACCACACGTGACAGCCCAAACGAATCGCAAATAAGTACACGTAACAAGTCATATGCCCGGACACTCTTTCACCTTGGGGACTGAGTGGTAACTATTGTATAGAAGAGCCGGCTCCCCGAGAGTGGTAAGAGGGCGTGATAAGAGGCTAACGTGTGGTCTTGAAGGAAGTCGATAAAGTAGACAATTTTCAAAAGGAAGGGCAGCATAACGAGCAGACAGGAATGGACAGACAGTCGGTTATCCCATAATGTGTAATACGCCCCGCACAGCATGGGTGGAGTGGGGGGGGGGGTTGTAGCAGGGCACAGTATGGTGATGGTGCGGGTGAAGTACACACCCACTGAATTCCTGCCATCAATAATTGTTTTCATAACCATTAGAACAATGGCATCCCTCCAGCCACCATCCTTCCACTGACCCCCTCCTCTGGTCCTCCACCTCAGACAATAACCCCCCACACCCCCTCTCCCTTCCAGACATCAGCATGTCAAAATCAGTACCATAATGTGTTTAAACTATTTAAACTAAGTCATTGTGTATCTCAAGGTATCTTAATTCATTTGAAAGTGTACATGTGCATTCGTTCATATACTCGCCTAATTGTGCTTGCTGGGGTTGAGCTCTGGCTCTTTAGTTCCACCTCTCAACCGTCAATCAACAGGTGTACAGGTTTCTGAGCCTATTGGGCTCTATCATATCTACACTTGAACCTGTGTATGGAGTCAGCCTCCACCACATCACTTACTAATGCATTCCATTAGATATAATCATATATGATTACACATAATCATAATCATTCTATACACATAATCATATATGTGTACGTCAACGTATACATACATGCGTATATATACCTCATATTAAAATACTGATAAACGAATGACCACGAACAAATTAATTTATAATTGTAGCATTATATATAATTTTAATAGACTAATTACGTGTTTATACATTTGAATGGTCCAGACAGGTGGCCAGCCTTGGACATATACACTTCTGGTAGGCACAATGACCTCATGTTAGACCCTTGATAGATTATGTGAGAGAGAGAGAGAGCTGGGGCAGGGAGGTGCGTGCCCCAGGGAGATAATCCATGCCCATGCCCCGCCTCGAGGTCAGTTCTCGAGTCACACCAAGAATAACAATCGAGCAAGTTGTCCTGACCAGGATGTGGCATATTTGGGAGGGTTGAGGAATAGGAAGCCTGTCTGATAGGGCTCTTGGCAAGCAGCTCTCCCTCAGTCTACCTATCTATATGGAAGAAATGTATCTAGGCCCTCCTCCCCCCTGCCTATTCTCTCTCCCCCACCTTTCTTCCTTCATTTCCTCCCTCCTTCCCTCCCCCTCACTGGTGAGAGAGTAGGAGTGTGAGAGTAGTTAGAGAACTCGTAGTTCTCACGCTCGTGAAATTGTCTGCGACCCTGGAGGAGTAGAGCGGAGGGGGGGTGAAAGTAGGTGACGATGGAGGAGTAGAGGGGAGCATTATATGCAGTGAACGTAGGTGTCTATGGAAGAGTACATCATAGAGGAGGGTGAAAGGAAGGTGACGATGGAGGAGGAGAAGGGAGGGGGTGTGAAGGTAGGTGATGATGGAGGAGTAGAGGGGAGGAGGGGGGCAAAGGTAGGTGTCTATGGAAGAGTACATCATAGAGGGGGGTGAAGGTAGGTGGCGATGGAGTAGAGCAAAAGGGGTGGGGGTTGAAAGTAATCCTGAGTTTAATTTTTTAGTTATATATAGTGACACCTCGGCTTACGAATGAATATTTATGAACTTTTCGGGTTACGAGCCTAATTTCTTCGAAAAATTTGAATCGGGTTACAAACTTTGCCTCGGGAAAGGAGTTTGTTGATATACGTATGGGCTGACCTAGCGCGTGGTGGCATGGTGATCGCGCCTCAGTTTACCAGTGTCTCCTGCCTAGTAAGTATCGCGCCTGAATTCTTTGTAAAGCATTACATTTGTTTTGGGATTTTTGGCTATTTGAACATAAAATTTGTTATGATATATCTTGCCATGAGTAAGTATCTTTGTAAGTGAATTCTTTGTAAAGCATTACATTTGTTTTGGGATTTTTGGCTATTTGAACATAAAATTTGTTATGATATATCTTGCCATGAGTCCCAAGAAAGCCAGTGGTAAGGTTCAAGCCAAGAAAACACATGTGAGAATGACCATAGAGGAAAAACAAGAGAGCATTCATAAACATCAAAATGGTGCACAGGTTGTTGAACTAGCTAGGCAGTACAACAAATCTATGTCAACAATATGCACTGTACTTGCTAAGAAAAAGGACATTATGAACATTAAAGTGGCAAAAGGCATATCAACAATCCCGAAACAAAGAACACAAACACTTGAGGATGTTAAAAAGTTTTTATTAATTTGGATACACAACAAGGAGTTAGCAGGTGATAGCATTTCAGAGGCCATCATTTGTGAGAAACCAAGGCATTTGCATGAAGACCTTTTAAAGAAAACCCCTGGAACGAGGGGGGGGGGGGGGAAGATGAATCAAGTTTGAAAATGTGAAAAGTTTGTGTGACAATAGAGCCTCGTGGAAAACTTTTGCTGTGGTCATTACCTGGTGGAATGCACCCAGGATGGAGTATCAGGGCTATACATCTTTTAAATCATAAATGTAATAAACATTTCCCATCAACCTTACAAACCATATTAACCTATTTTCATGTATTTCCCCCATGTGCATTTTAACAAAGTTACTAAATTGCCTTTATCATTCTGTAAAATTTCAATTACAGTATACTGTATATAATTTTGTTAGTATAAATGGACTGAATATTCTGAAATCACTATTAATTTTACAATTTCAGATTCAAAGGTGGTCTGGACATCCAATTTGGTCAGACAGGTGAAGAGAGCATTTAGGATAGTTCGAAGAGATGAAGATGGTCACAATTGTGTTTGAAGAGGCAAACGCCCCCCTTTGCTCCTGACATTATGTACAGCCTATTGACCCCTGCACACCTAACACAAGGTAGGTTGAAAACTCCTCCTTCATGTCATTGGTTCATTAGCCAGAAACTTAGGGCCCATGCAGGAATATCCCTAAAAAAAAAAAATGTGGCCCCAACAATGCATCCTCCAAGTCTGGAGGATGAGCAGGAGCATTGTCGAGAAGCAGGCCCTTTAGTGTCAAACTTTTCTCTTGCAGATATTTTTTGATGGCAGGGCAAACCACTCTACATCACAGTTTTTCTGCACGTTATATATTTTTTAAAACTCTTGGATTTTCGGAATGATACACGAGCAAGGGTTTAATTTTCAAATCGCCACACAGCACAAGAGTTAGCCTATCCTGACACAAGTTAGCCCAAGTTAGCTTGTGTCCGGGCAGTGATGTCTCCTCTTGGGTAACGTATGTCCTCTTCGGCAATTTTTTCCAGAATAGCCATGTCTCCTCACAATTAAACACTTGTTGTGGAATATATCCATCAATACAGTATCTACAAAATCTTTAAAATCACGAACAAATCTTTCAGCCCCTACTTTGTCTGAGCTGGCACCCTCACCATGCCTCACAACACTATGAATACCACGTCTTTTTTCAAAATTTCTCAAACCATCCCCTACTCACCTTAAACTCTTTCGTATCTGCAAAACTCGTTCTAGGAGGTTTTCTTTATAAGATCTTGCATGAAGATTTCATTGTTGACCAAACCACACACTGGAAATTGAATAGACGACGACATTTCGATCCGTCCTGGACCATTATAAAGTCGATTGTGATGAGATGAGGGAAGCAAGAGCATTAAGTAGGCAAGAGAGAGAGGTGAGGAGATGGCAAGTATGTACGTATGTACATCAATAAAACATGTACATACTTATACATAACGTGTGTAAATAGTGTAATAAACACAATAACAGTATTTTGGGAGGAGGAATGTTGGCGAGTAATATGTTGGAGGAGGGAGGGAGGACTGGCAGGGTGTGGCAGCTCACTCATGTTTTTTGGGCTCACCATACCAACATAGTGGATCGTTATGGTGAATACATACGTAGATGGGTATATACAATGTGTGTATATAGTGTAATAACAGCAAAAACACTGTTTGATTGTAGAATATGTCGCATATATGAGGCCCATAATTTTGAGCATAGCGATGTTCTATACTTTGAATTATATAAATTCCACAAATTACACACTTTTAAATAATATTACAGCAAAAAAAAAGAAGAAATGAATGAGAAACTTCAAAATAATTGCGCAACATTTTATTCGCAGCAACTGCCGTCGCACGGGGTGGCGGGGCCGACAGACCCCCATCGCTCCAACGCTCAGCGCCCATAATTTGCTCAACTTCCCAGCTCCATCGCAGCTAAAGTAAGTCACATGCAATATTTTTTGTTTAGTTTCCCCGTGATCAGACTCTGCATTTTAACAATATAAGAAGAGAAAAAAAAATTTTGGAAAGAATTTATTTCTTGTGCACCAGGGTGTTATTTGGAGACAGAGCAGTTCAGTGGTTAACTACTAAATTTTTTTTTCTCCCACACACGCACCCCCCTAGGAAGCAGCCTGTAACAGCTAACTCCCAGATACCTATTTACTGTTAGGTAACAGGGGTCATCCCCTTTTGTACAAAGAATCTGCTAAAGCTTTTAGGGCTAATCTTTGACACTCATTTGTCTTTGTCGCCCCATATTTTTTACGTCCGAGTTGAATGCTCTAAGGCCCTTAACTAACTTTAGGTCATGTCCCATACTTCTTGGGGAGCTAATCGACACTGCTCCTCTCTTTACATTCCTCTCTCGTTCTGTCTAAACTCGATTATGGCCCTGTTTACTCGTCTGCTTCTCCTTCTACCCTTCACCATCTGGACACACTGCATCATACTGGGTTACGGCTCAGCTCTGGTACCTTTCCTTCGACACCTACCCTAAGCCTGTATGTTGAAACTGGCGTCCTGTTTCTACAGGATCGCCATGATCGCTACTGTCTTCTCCACCTTGCACGGTCCTTACAGCACCCTCACTCTTGCTTATGTCATGCCTTGACCTTTACCCATCCTGTGGTTCCTGTTCCCCTTCACCACCTATCTCTTTCTGTACGGTTGTCTCTCTTACAAAATGCTCTTTCAGTTTGTGTTACCAATATTTCCCCTCGTGTCATTCCGTCTTTGCCCCTATGGAGGGGTCCCCGTTCCTAAATTCCGTAAGCCTTGACCCACATGACTAAAACTTTTACCCCTCCTACAGTTCTAAATCACCTTTTCCTGGAACACTTTTCTTCACACTTCCACTCTATTTCCGTCTTCACCAATGGGTCTTAAGTCTGCAGACGGTGTAGGCTACTCTGTTGTTTTTCCTGACTGCACCTTTGTGTCTCCTGCCTCCGGAGACTAGCATCTTCATGGCAGAACTTTATGCTATTCTCTATGCTCTTCATCAACTCTTTTCTCGCTGTCAATCCTCCTCTGTGTTTGTAGTTGACACTTGCAGTGCCCTCATGGCTCTAGAATCCTTTAATCCAGTCCATCCTTTGGTAGTTGAAATTCAACATTGGCTGTTTCTTATCTCCAGTAGATTTAAAACAGTGGAATTTCGCTGGATTCCCACCCATATTGGTGTGTTCTTAAATGAGCGTGCGGACACTGCCGCTAAGGAAGCTATCCGCACCTGTCCCATCTCCCGTAAAGGTATTCCTTATTATGACTTTTACCCAGTTATTCATTTCCCCATTCTTGCCCGTTGTCAGGGTTGTTGGTCTTCTGTTACTGGTAACAAATTGCGTGCTCTTAAGAGTAGTGTGTTCCCGTGGCCTTCCTCCTACCACCGTAACCGGTGGTGGGAAACGGCTCTGGCGAGGTTGTATATTGGTCATACACGTTTAACTCACGGGCACTTAATGGAGCGCTGCCCTGCTTCTTATTGTCCAAACCGTTGTCTCTACATGTCCTGACTTCCAGGACTTACGTGTCTTGCTTCCCGACCATCCCTCACTGTCAATTGTCCCTCGATAAAATTCTTGGTAAATTCAATACCTTTGATATTGTTCACCGTATGCGTTTTTGTTCTTGTATTGGTGACGTTAGTGATATTTAGCGCACTATGATTATCCCACACATTTGATGGTTTGATAATTACTGTACTGTACAGTACTTTGGTTTGGAATGTATCAAATAAAGTTGTTTCATGTATTCAAATGTGTGAGAAAATCCACTGGGGCTGTGAGATGAAGCAAACCTGTAACAAAGGCATTGCCAGTTGCATACTCTACCACCACTGATGGTAAAAGTCTTACAACTGGATATCTTGTGTGACGGGTTATGGTATCACAGCTATACTGAACCAAGATGGTATGGCTCTCCCTCACATAAATGAAAGAAATGCTGCTATTGACCTTGCAGTGTGTAAGTTGCAGGTGGAAACAAATGAAAATTATCAAATAAATAATTAAACAATTTACTGAAATAGTAATGAACAAAAATAACACATGACAATACTTGACTATCATGTAATGCAAAGGTGAACAAGTTAGTATGACCTTAAATTCAAAAAATAAACTATAAGCAATGAATAAAAGTATGAAGATATACTGGTGTTCTGAAGATAGCTACCATACCACCATGGCATCAGTCACATGATGTTGGCTGGAAGTGGACGACGGGTTAGAGACACCAAGGTGATCCTAGAGCACTAAGGAAGAGATTGCCTCTCCAGGGAGGCAGCGCTCTTTATATAGTCCGGCGGTGATGACTCATCCAGTGTCAACACGAGGTGGACATCTGGTCAACTAGCAAACTGCTCGTTGTGGCTGGCGGTGCCTTTGTGTTGAGCTGTACCACTGTCAGTTGAAGGCGGCTAACTGCTTGTTTGTGGGGACAAACTGCCAGTTAGCAGTGGCGCCCAGCTTGCCTCTGAGTCGTACCAGGCCGTGCCAGGCCCTGGGGGGTATGGAGAGGTGGCAGGACTGATGACTCTTCTGGGCTGGTGTACATGTATACTTCCAGTGCAGAGGCATTGAAGGTGAAGGGAAAAGGCAGTTCCACTGCTATGCAGGGGATTCACGTGACACTTGTGAAACCACAGAAAGTCTGGAGGCCCTACTGAAGCCAGTCCAAGTATTAAATAAAACCCCTGAAGTACGCCGGTGAAGGGTTAAGGGTAAGGGTGAAGCAAGACCGTATGCCCCAACTTCAGGCACACACAGAAAATCACGTTTTGGTCCCGCCTCTCAACTGTGTATTTGAAGTTGGGGCGTATGGTGTTGAACTGCTTCAGCCTTCACCTGAGTGCTTGTAGGTCTTACGTAAGACGTTGACTCAAGGAGGGGCCTCAAAACTTGCTGTGATTTATGGGGAAATCCAGTTGTAAGACTTTTACAAAGTCAGTAATATACTGTGGTAGAGTATGCAGCTGCCAGTGCCTTGGGCAAGGGTTTACGTCGCCTCACAGCTCCAGTGGATTTTCTGCTTGGTGTATATCAGGTTGTGATTTTGTGTGTGTACCGTATTGTTATGATCGCCGTCTGATAAGTCCTTTCTGGCCTCAAGAGTCATTTTTACCCACCTAGAAAGATTGCAGATGGCCAAAGCAGTTATTTAAGTTAAGAAGGGACAAGTCTTAAACAGAAGTTTGCATAATATTTGACTGTAAAGGGGTAAATTGAGGTAGATTGAAAAACAAAATGGTGAACCGGGCAGGCGGTACTCACAATTAGGCGAGTACACTCGGGAACTTTTAAAGTGCAACCAAACATGCTTTAGGCTCTCACAACAAGAGGTGAGTGGTGGTGGCTCAGGTGCTCAGCCAATCAGAGCACCTAAGGAGGGAGGGCAGGAGTGAGAGGGGGGTGGTATGTGGAAGTTTGGTGACAGTTGTGTGTAGTTTGTTCATCTTCATTGTAAGTTTCATGGCTTGGTGTGCATTTCCCTAGTAAATTTAATTAGGGAAAAATTCAGGAGTTTGATTTTTTAAATCAACTTTTTAAATGTTGAGTTGTTAAAGCCTCAAAGTGCATGGAGTTGGTTTGGGAGTATGGCATCCTCATGCTGTTGCGTGCTCGCGTGAGGTAGCAAAGGTGATGTAAAGTTGTGGGGTGTACATGCTTGGGACGTCCTCTCTCGGGATGGCTGGTGTTAGACCTGTGTGTTTGTCGGTTGTTGAAAAGCCGTCATCCTTTGCTGTTGTGGTATTGATTTTACATTGTTCATCTTGTAATTAATACTGTAGTGCGATATCTAGGGCTACCATTTGTAGGTTTAAAATGTCTAATACAAACAGTTGTCCAATGAGTTTTAATAGGAAATATCATCCACCAAGCACCATTGTACAATTATATTAATTGATAGTATATGGATTGTGCAGAACTGCTTAGAATGATCTTTAACACTTGGCTAGGTCATGTCAAATACCTGCACGGTGAATGCTCAAAGACCCTTTCTTTATTCAGTGTTGTCACATACCTCATGGGGGTATGGATAGGCAAACACTCATTCGGTTAAACTTGCCTTGTAGTACTTTCAGAGCTCAGTAATTTGGAATCTGGTTAGCACTTTCCAAATAAATTGACCTTTAAAGTGAATTCTTATTTAGGTTTAAAACATTATACCGAATGAGAAACTCGGATTATATAGCCGAACACCAGAAATGTTGTTATTCAATTTGGTTGTCTAAAGCACATTCAAGGACTACACATTACATGGCATTCCAGGATTCCTCTATACCTTGCCTTATGCTGTAAACATTGCCACAACCCTGTGTTTTATTGATTTAAATGGCCACAGGGAGGCATACAACACTGCAGATTATGATGTCATTAGTTATCCACTGTGCTGACAAGTGGGCTGACTGATGTTCGTTGACACCTGTATCGTGCTTCAATTTAATCGCCAGGAGATCACCCTCTCACTAGACTCGTCTGTAGGAAGTACAGTATAGTATGTCAAATTACCTTGGATCATAAATAGCATAAGACTTGGGGGTAGGAGAGGGTTGCAGTGTTTGTCATGGCTCTCAGTTGTTCCTGGTATTAGGCAATTAAGTTCTGGAATCATTTTTGTTGGCCAATGTTAAACTTTTTCGAAAGTACTGTAGATGTTTTTCTGAAAGGTAAGGGTGGGGGGGGGAACCTCTATGCTTGGATACAGTTATCTAAGTGAATACTTAGATTTATACAGTAGAATAACTACCTTCTTTTCCTTAGTCAAAAAGGTTGCTTGTTTATTTCTAGGGACTTGTATTTTCTTTTATTTTTAACTACAGCAACTTTCAGTGAATGATAGATTCTTACTGAAAGGACCTTTACTTCATTGTTGTTGCTTTATGGTCATCTCATTGTGTACAGGGATTCCGCGAAGCTTTTGGGGTTAGTCTTTGACATTCGTTTGTCTTGGTCAGCCCATATCTCTTGCCTCCGAGTTGAATGCTCTAAGGCCCTTAACCTCCTTAAGGTTTTGTCCCATACTTCTTGGGGAGCGGATAGGCGCACGCTCCTCTATTTGCACTCCTCTCTCGTCTTGTCTAAACTCAATTATGGTTGCCCTGCATACTCTTCTGCTTCTCCTTCTACTCTTCACCATCTTGATGCTTTGCACCATACTGGGTTGTGTCTCGGCTCTGGTGGCTTTCGTTCGACTCCCGCCCTTAGTTTGTATGTTGACACTGGCTTTCTCTCTCTTCAGGACTGCCGTGATCGCTACTGTCTTCGCTATCTTGCGCGGTCCTTCCAACATCCTTCCTCTCGCCTCTGTTGTGCATTGACTTTTCCTCCTCCTGTGGTTCCTGTTCCTCTTCATTGTCTCCCACTTTCTGTCCAGTTATCTCGCTTACAGGATTCTCTTTCTGTTCATATTTCTAATGTTTCTCCTAGTATTGTTCCTTCATTACCTCCGTGGAGAGTCCCCCTTCCCAAGTTTTGTACGTCCTTGACTTGTATTACTAAAGCCTTTACCCCTCCTACAATTCTGAAAAGCCTCTTCCTTGAGCACTTTTCTTCGCACTCCCACTCTATTTCCATCTTCCCTGATGGGTCTAAGTCTGCGGATGGTGTGGGCTACTCTGTTGTTTTTCCTGACCGTACTTACATGTGTCGCCTCCCTTTGGAGGCTAGCGTCTTTACGGCAGAACTTTATGCTATTCTCTATGCTCTTCGTCTCTTGCTTTCTCATTCTCATTCCTCCTTTGTGGTTGTAGTTGATTCTCGTAGTGCCCTCATGGCTCTAGGGTCCTTTAATCCTGTCCATCCGGTGGTCATTGAGATTCAACATTGGCTGTTTCTTATTTCTAGTAAATTTAAATCAGTAGAGTTTTGGTGGGTTCCCAGCCATATTGGTGTTTCAATGAGCGTGCGGATGCTGCCGCTAAGGAAGCTATCCGTTCTTGTCCCATCTCCCGTAAAGGTATTCCTTATTCCGACTTTTATCCTGTTATTCATTCTTCCCCATTGGCAGGGTTGTTGGTCCTCTGTGGTTGGTAACAAGCTGCGTACTCTCAAACTTAGTGTGTCCCCGTGGCCTTCCTCCTACCACCGTAACCGGCGGTGGGACACTGCTTTGGCACGGCTGTGGGTTGGTCATACCCGCTTAACCCACGGTCACTTAATGGAGCGCCGCCCTGCTCCTTATTGTCCGAATTGCGTTGTCCCTCTTACAGTTGCGCATATCCTTGTTGAATGTCCTGACTTCCAGGACGAGCGTGTGTCTTGCTTTCCGACCGTCCCTCGCATTCACTTGTCCCTCGATAGAATTCTAGGTGAATCAGATACTTTTGATATCGTTCGCCTTATGCGTTTTTGTTCTCGTATTGGCATTCTTGGTGATATTTAGCGCCCTCTGATTGTTTCGCACTTTGGTGCCTTCTTTTGGTAATTACCTTACCTTCATTGTTGTTTCATTTTAATGTGGTAGTTGTGATATGGATTGTTCTGGCTCACGTGCAAGGTCTTGGATTTTTTTCTGTTTTATATTAAGAAATTGCCAGTCTTGTTACTATTTGTAGAGTTAGAGATCTGCATTAAGGCCTCAATATTATATTCTTTATCTTTTTTATAACATGTTATCAGCAATTTTTGTGGTTGGTAATATTTAGATTAATGTCAGTTATGTATATGACAAGGGTTAAGACCCCTTGTGGTATGACAGCATTTTTCCCCCAGTCATTTCTTTAACAAATGAAAGGGTCCTCGTAACCATTCTTTTGTCCTTTCTACCATGTACCTGTTTGTTGCTTCTTGGTCTTTCATTTGGTACTTTGGCTATTAAAACAATGGCCTTTGGTAATGTTGCAATTACCATTTCTAAAAAAAATGAGCAGGTTCATTATGCAGGGTTTGTTTTTAGCAAACAGTTTTACAAAAAAAATTCCATTCCTTCAGGACCTTGCAGATGTTAGGTCAAACTAATTGACAGTAATCTGTTTTGCCCTTTCAAACAATGATGGTTTTAATCTAGGTAAAATATTTCAGAATATCTGAAGTTTGGCAGACAAATCATTTAAGAGCTTTGATTAAATTTAAGTTACCAAAGACTTTGTGAAAACCATGTTGTATAGATGCTTCAGTGTCACTTTTCTAATGTTTTGTAAATTTAACAATGATCTTTAGTTAATTTAATTATAATTTGTACAAAGCTTAGGTGTTGCATAGCTTTAAATTCTTTCAAATATGAAAACTAAAATATTGACTAAAGTTTTTTCCACTTTAATATTTCAGACTAATTTGCAATATTTGTTAGTTTATGTAAATTGAATAGGTAGTCCACTTTTACATCTTTTCAATGCATTTTGCATGCACCTATGTAACAAGTTACAAATAGGTGTAAATTTTACCAAGTATTTATTTTCAAAGTAAAAAAATTTCAGATGTTTAAACATTGCATCAATAGTAGTAAACAATAATTTCCAGCATAATTTCAGGATAAGGTATATAAAGTAGTTTCATTAAAAGTGTTTTGTTTAATAAGTTTTACATATAGTATTTATAATACATCTAATATTTATTACTGTTTCAGGTTGTGGGACAGAAGATCCAAAAGGCAAAGACAACTCCAGAGACAATCACCTGTAAAAGAAAAAAAAACATTAAACAGGGACACTTCTTTTATTATCACCAATGCCTAATAACAAGCCCAAAAAATCCTAACAGCCTATCTTTTAAGATAGGCTCAGCAAGGCCTATCCCTTCCTCTGGTTTTGGTGCAGAGCTTGTTCCCTGATTGGGTGCATTACATCCACCACTTTAGTGGTATCAACACATTGTACATATGCTTTACTGAAAGCACTGTACAATGCATGCCAGGCACTAAAGTTTTAGATGCATCCACCCCTTCAGCAAACAAGCCCTGTGTGAATTAACAATGTAACCATTGTTAAGGGTCCCTAAACCTATGCAAATCTAGTCCATCTATTAGATGGGTAGTAGAGCAAAGCTCTGAAAAAGCCAAGCCAGGGAAATCTGCAGGACTGCCTGGTCCCCTTTTATGAAATGGGGTAGGATCAGTACAAACTGCATCATCCCCTGTGGGTTGTAACAGTAGGACATGGTTACACACCTATAAATGGACTAGATAAGAGAATTAAGATTAGGTCATTGATATAGCTAAAACATCAAATTCAAACTCACCCACTTGTAGATTTCCATTTGCAGAGTAAAGGAGCCTCACTCCAAGCCAGTCCATGCATCATAATCACTTTCACCTGAAAAATATTTCAGATTTAAAGCCAATCTTGCTTTACTTTTCAAATTAGCATTCAGTACTTTACAAATTCAGATGGAAAAAAATTTCTTTAAGGAATTTACCTTTCCTACATATTCTAGTACCAGTAGTAGAGATCTAATTTAGCAATATAATTATATATGGCATCAATTTGCAAAGTTTCAGTAAATGTCATTTGAGAAACTATCCACAACTGCACTTCAATGGCAATTTACATTTATCTTTAGCCATTGCTATATTGTTTAAATTATTACTATTTTTTTACTTTTATGCAAATCTATTCAGATTAACCTTTACTACAACTCTCCTGATTCTGTTTAAGCAGTTAACTGACAGAGGGACTTTTGGACTTTCCAAACCACATTCTGGAAAACTATATAAATTTAAAACCAAGCTAAAGTAAACATTAAATATTTTTTTTTACTTTCAAGGGAAAAATACCATCACTTAGAACAAAACTTTTTCCTGCCATTAACTTTATTTGACTCATGATTACCCTTAACAGTGTTATACATTTATAGATTAAAGCTTATTTAACAAACATTTAATGTTAACTAAACAAGATTTATATTTCATTAAAATTATTAATAAAACACCCTCAACTATGCTGTTTAAGATCTAATGCCCCACATTACAATTTCAACATACCATTCTATTCAATACATTCCTGAAAGGACTAAACTTGCAGATATGGTACCCACTAGCCTAAGCCTAGACTTCCATACCCTAATATTTAATAGGTTTTTAGCAATTAACTTCTACCCTCTAATTCCAATGTACACAAAACTACTTACTGTAGATCTGCAAGTATTTTCCTGCAGCTCTTTGTTGCCAGGACCTTCCACAACCTGTCACGTGAACAGTAAATATTACTAAAAAGTTATTTGCATAGCAATGTTATTTTGTTCATACCTGTACCACCAGTTTAACAGTTGCCATTTTAAATGGCACACTAAGTAGTAACTAAGTGATTGTAACCTATCCACCGCTGCCCACTGGATGGGGGGCAGTGTGCAGGACAAGCATATAAACTTTGACACTAGCTCTCCACATATGTCAGTTGCTTAATTTAGAACCTGTACTTGAGGTCGATCTCGAACCCATTGTTGATGTGACGACATATTGAATTTTGTAACTTAGCTAAATGAATTGTGGGGTTCAGTCCCTGAGCCCATTATGTGCCTCTGTAACCCTTTCCACTACCGCCCACAAGATGGGTATAGGGTGCATAATAAATGAACTAAACTAAAAACACTAAGTATTTTTGTCCCATCTTTATTTCCCCTTCAAAAGTTGAGCTTGTCTAAAGCATTTCGTTTTTAATTAACTATGTAAGGGGGAGATTCTGAATAGCAAGTGCCAATAGGCACTGCCACTGGCTTATGGCAAAAGATTCTGTAGCAATAGAACTATAAGCCACACTTTCTCCCCCCCCCCCCACTTCCTCCCAACTGTTCAGTGTCAAAAGGGAGCGGGGTGTCCATTTACTGTACCACTTACATTTTAGTGTGGGCTTCATCCACTATTCTGATGTTAGCTGGAACATTTGTGCCAGCTGCTGGTTTGAAAGGGAGGCATACCATGTGCCAATTCAGGAAGCTTTCCACGTTCCTCACTGCATGTCAGCTCAGGACCTCACTACCATGTTGGGAGGCAGTTGAAGACTAACCAATCAACATTCCAGGCTGGAGAGCATTGCCAGCTCGGGGAGAATTTACCACCTGCAAAAAATTTAATACTCTTAACAATCTACAACATCTATCATCTTTATCTAGCCCCCAAACCTTACATTTGTCAGCATTAAACTGCATCTGGTAGTCTTAACCATTTCAAAACTATATAGGGCATCTGTATTTTTTATTTGCCAATTCTGCAACTATTGCAGTCTAAACCATAATCTTGCGAATAACCGAGGTCCAAGGAGAGCTTTTAGGCACTACTTACAACACTTCTCCCAACTTAACCCCATTTATACTAATTTTCTTTGGTATAGCCATGACCTAATCAACTTCAGTCAGCATTCCCAATGATCCGAGCCCCTATCAATTTTGCGCCACTATCAAAATCTCTGCTGAAGTCAAGGTACACAAAATCACAAACTTTATCACCATTTCCTCAACTATCCAACCTAATCCATGAACATTTAGTAATAAAACTATGCTATTCATGTATCTAGTCATGTTTCTCATGAAGAGTAGAAAAATGACACTTGCAATGTTAGATTCTAGTAACTTTCCTCACAATAGACTAAGCTAATGGGTCACTAACTTAAGCGTTAAAGTTAACTCAAACTTTTCCTTTAAAACTTGCTATATTAGGAACTTTCCACGACCGGCCTTTACCCGACATTAAATAGGGTAAAAACGGTATATTAAATGCAGTAAAACTACGGTAAATTCAATATGATAAACTTGCATTCTTTAAGCATGGGCTGCATAGTAAGTGAACTAAACTAAATGTTAAGCATCCTGGCAAACAACTTCGTTCTATTCAATTTCTTTATTTAATCACTTTGTCCGGCTAGAATTTTTAGATTAGATTAAAGGAACACCCTCCCTAGTAACGGCTGAACTAGTTAACCAAATACAAATATTTAGGTAAAATACTTTCATAAAACCCGTCTACTTCCCCCACTTCGACTTGTTTAGCTAAAGGCATAATGTAATGTTCCACTTTAGTAAATAAAGACTTAAAAAAACCACTACCCCAACTGTGTAGTTACCGGTTACCCGACGTTCTACGCTTAAAATAACCATAATTGTTCGATATAACTTACCTCTCACCCGCTGGTCGAGTACACAGCAGTATATATCCTCCTCCATCACTCACCGCGTGGATACTATTTCACTCTGGCCGCAAATTGCCTCAAATCACCTACGTTGTCCATAAACATATATAGAAGAGCAACTGACCCTAACACCCGTATAGCGATCATCACATAACGTGGGAACATTAGTAGTACTGCTGTCAAAACATAGATGGCGCCAGGACAAACGGTAATTCCTATGGACTCGCCTAGTTATGCGTAGGGAATTGAGCTTCAGCTGTTTGGTCCCGCCCCTCAGCTGTATTCACCTAGTTGCACTCACCTAATTTGTGCTTGCAGGGGTTGAGCTTTGGTTCTTTGGTCCCGACTCTCAACCGTCAATCAACAGGTGTACAGGTTCCTGAGCCTATTGGGCTCTATCACATCTACATTAGAAATTGTGTATGGAGTCAGCCTCCACCACATCACTGCTTAATACATTCCATTTGTTAACTACTCTGACACTGAAAAAATTCTTTCTAATATCTCTGTGGCTCAACTATCAAAATGCATATATCTTTGCTTTCACTTCAGTTATATTTATGACAAGGGATTTAAAATTTGCCTATATTTCTGCTTCTCTGATGACATTAAAAACTTTCGTTTATTACAGTATCTATATAAAATTAACATTTATCTTCATTAGGTTGTAGTTCTCATCAATAGGGAGAGCGTCGATCTCATCAATAGGGAGAGCGTCGGTAAAAAAAAAAATAGTTTAAATATAAATATCTTTCCTCTCTCAATAATATGCCCGAAACGCTATGCGTACTAGTGGCTTTAGGTATTGTATGTACTAGCTCTATCTATAAATCCAATATTATGTTTGTAAATCGACTATTTATGTACTTTCCTGAATAAAATGAACTTTACTAATATCTATTCTCTGTGACTAAAACGTAAGAACGACTTTATCTATGCCTTTTTGATAACATATACAATTATAAGCTTTATTAGTGAATCTCTATTAATTAAACAATATATCAGAGAGTGTGTAAGGTTCGGTGTTCCATGTGCGAAGAGACATGGGAGATTTTACATCAGTACAGTAAATGTTTTAAGTAGCGAACGCATACTAACGAATAACGATTAGTATAGACCAACACTATTGTTCTATGAAGTCGATTTAACTTCCAGACATGTATTTTTCAATGTCTTAAATATTTTCTGGCTAGTTATGTTAGATATTATTAGAAATACGTATTCTACTTGTTAATATAATAAACTAAATTTGCGATCATTTAAGGAGAGAAGTGCGACGACTGGATCACTGTGTACAGAAGGTTGATATGCCAACAAACACTTTCCAGACAACAATATATCTTGGATAAGTCGCTCCACAACATTGACACCTGGACCGTTGACTTCCTATGAGGCCACATATTTACTTATTTCATAATGGA
This sequence comes from Procambarus clarkii, assembly GCF_040958095.1. Lineage (NCBI taxonomy): Eukaryota > Metazoa > Arthropoda > Malacostraca > Decapoda > Cambaridae > Procambarus > Procambarus clarkii. The sequence goes on from NC_091191.1 coordinate 9,264,309, forward strand.
AGTATATTATTTTATAGTAAATATGTTTTCTCGTGTTCTGCATTAAGCACCAACATCATAGTGAATAAATATACCATATTTCTTCATTATTTAAGTAATGCTAGGAGGCTTTGAGTAGCTTTGGGTCATTAGGTGAACAGAATCTCCAATAGATGGGGCGAGAGTCGCGCTATCTCTCGCCCGAGCGAGAGTCGAAACTTATTTTAGAATTGATATATCTTTGTCCTCCAACAAGATATATTTCCTTTGGTGCACTCACAATAACGAGCATATCTCTGTCTTTCTGAAGGCATATAATATTTTAGGCTTTATAAGCGTATCTTTGTTAATTACACACTATATTGGCAAGTGCGTAGGCTTCTGCATTCCATGACCGACAAGCTACTGAATGCCACTATAAAAACGTATGTATCTTCACTTGAGCTATATATATGTCTATGTTAAAGTATTTAAAATGAAGCTTATATTTCTATCTTTCTTGAGACATATAAAACATATGTGTTTATTAATGAATTTACGTGAAATAAGCATTGTTCTGAGAGAGAGTTGCTCTGTCGATCAGTCTGTGCGGGGTCGGAGCTCGGCGATTATTAAAACACATGTATCTTCATTAGAACTTTATATATATCTATGGTAAAGTATTTAAAATGAAGCTTATATTTCTATCTTTCTCAACACATATAAAAACATTTGCGTTTAGTAACGAATTTACGTGAAATAAGCATTGTTCTGAGAGTTACTCCGTTGCTCGATCTGTGCGGGATCGGAGCTCGCCGATTAGAAAAATACACGTATCTTCGCTTTAATTACAAATATGCACATGGTAAGGCATTTAAAATGAAGATTATGTTTCTATCTTTCTTGAGACGTATAAAAATCTTACGTTTATTAACGATTCTTCGTGAAATAAGCATTGTTCTGAGATGAATATTGCGGATTTCCGGCTCTACGACCGACGAAAAATGCAACTTTTATACAACTACAAATATCTTTAGTTTTACTTTAAATTTTGTCCTGAAAGAGTTTTCATATATAGATCCAGTTTCTGCCGTTCTTCTGACATAAAAAGACCTTTGGTTTAATAAGTTATTAAGATGTTTTCAACAATATTACTAGGGCGTTCACCGATTCTAACATGGGCGACCCTTTTGGAAACGCAACACATGGGTTGACCTGATTGATATATGGGTCAGATTCCATTAAGGTTCGGAACAGTAGTATTGGACCCGATACCCATTGTGTGGGTGGTAGTATAGTATATCCTACTCTGCGTTTTCTATAATACACGATCCATTTTCTTGAATTTGTATAGGGCATATTCTATTGTATATATTATAATTTGGCGCCGATTGAAATATTTAGATAATTCATTGAATAATTATTATAATTTACTGAGAACCACTAAGGTTTCTCAAAACTAAGCTACGAGTTTTCAATAGGATGTAATGTAATTATCAAAAGAAGGCACCAAGCCAGGAAGACTAATGTAGCATCAATAGGATGTAGCTGATCCATGATATTAAAAAAAGATGGAAAATATTACGCAAATTTCTCCTTCAGAAACATGTGTAAGGAATCATTCAGAACCTTGTATTCCTCATATGTCAGACCAATACTGGAATATGCGGCTCCAGTCTAGAGTCTACATCTAGTCAAACACAAACTGTAAGTTATTAAAAGGTTCAGAGGAATGCCACCAGGCTAGTTCACAAGCTGAGCGGTATGAGCTACGAGGAAAGATGGCTGGAACTGAACCTCACGACACGGGAAGACACAAGAGTTAGGGGAGACATGATCACTATCTATAAAATTCTTGGAGGAACTGACAGGCTTGATAAATATAAACTGTTTAGCACGGGTGGGACACAAACAAGCGGTCACAGGTGGAAACTTAGTACCCAAATGAGCCACAGGGACATCGGAGACAACTTTTCAGTATCATAGTTAAGATGGAATGTACTGTAATGTTGCAGAGGCAGACTCCATACACAGTTCCAAATGTAGATATGAAAGAGTCCAGTAGGCTCAGGAATCCTTAAACCAGTTGAGAGTCCAGTTTAACCCCCGTGACTTAAGTGGTAAGAAGTACGCCTGGCGTTTCGCGAACGCTTTGGCCTGGGTTAGTATCCTGGCCGGGGAGGATTTACTGGGCCCAAATCCTTAACTGTAGGTTCTGTTTACCCAACAGTAAAATGGGTACCTGGTTGTTAGCAGATTTGGCAGGGGTCGTATTCCGGGGAATGTTAAGGTTAAGGACTTGGCCGAAACGCTATGCATGCTAGTGGCTGTAAAAGAATGTAAGAACTTTTGTATATAAAACGTACAATTATGTTACGTTGTTGGGTAGATTAGATACACAGTGTTTAGTGAGTTTCATATTTAGTAGTCCTGGATACAGCAGTGTTGTAGACGTTGAAACGGAGCTTGGAGCAGAGCAGAGCAGAGAACCGAGTGTGGCCAAAGTCACGGAGCTCTATGTGGGAGAGCGTTGTAGCTCGATGCGGTCCTTGTCTGCTGTCTGTTCTGTGTCGAAGCTGTAGCGTCTTGGAGACGATTAGAACTGCCTACACCGAGTGCTACATTCTTGACTGGAAATTGTACTGTTGTCTATTCTCATATCGCTTCCTTATATTTGGTGACTACCCCTCACCTTTCTCTACTAGGATAGGAGGATGTGAGAACTGTTACCTGTAATTAGGGATAGGATTGTAGCTTGTGTAGTTAGTGCTAATTAGTTATGCCATTAAGATGATGAGATAATGGAGCGAGTAAGATAATGGTTTACTCGCTACATCTACAGTATATAAATAAAAAATAAAAATAATAGAGGCAGGACCAAAGAACCAAAACTCAACCCCCATAAGCACAACTAGGTGAGTACACCAGAAGTGGGAATGGAAAATTACAATTATCGTCCAAATTTGAGCAAACAGACTATTCTGCTGTCCATGGCGATGGGACAGGTACTATGGGACGTACTATGGTACGTGAGGAAGGGTTTATACCTAGTGATAGCTATTAACTGTAAATCTACCACAGGGAAACTGTGAACATTAGCAGCATAATAACTTTGAGCATGACAGAGGAGGGGATTTACTGGGCGCAAATCCTTAACTGTAGTCTCTGTTTAACTTGACAGTAAAATGGGTACTTGGTTGTAAAAACGATTCTTCACGGCGGGGATCGTATTCCAGGGACCTGCCCGAAACGCTATGCGTACTAGTGGCTGTACAAGAATGTAGCAACTCTTGTATATATCTCAAAAACTCTGTATTACACTCATGTTAGGACTTAGGTTTAGTCATTGCTGCAGAGAAAACAATGATACTAGATCAGCGTCCATCCAGGCAGGGGAGAAGCTGCTCGTAAGATGCAACTGTATGATGGCTCCCAGCTTGAGTATGTAAACAGGTATAAATACCTTGGCTTTGAGGTGCCACTGTATGGTCGTGTTGTATTCAGACTCTGGTATCAGTATAAAAATAGAGCTCAGAGCTCTCAAGGCTGTTGCAGGTTATCACTCAGGCTATGGTGCCAACATCAGAATTTTTAAAATTATGTACCTTGCATACATCAGATCTTTAGTGGATTATGCTGCACCTCTGCTTGATTTAATGCCTAAAAGTAAGTTTGGGGAGGGCTTGAAAAATTGCAGAACAAAATCTTCAGGATAATCCTTGGGTACCCTCTTACCACAAAGATACTTCACATGAGAACGGAACTTAATATTCAGTGTCGTTGATCGTGTTACTGAAATTAACTGTCAAAGTGGTCTAAAAATGCTTAGGCTAGTTCATCTTAACCCCTTGCACAGAAGCCCTCCAGAATTTCTTTCTTGAAGGTCAACATTGTTTTAAATGGATAACTAAAACTGGAGCTGAACTCAGAATGTATCAGACTTATACTGTGATTTGTACCAAGAGACACAACAGTGGCACTTTCCTGCACCGTGGGAGATTACACCCTTACCAATTTTAATCCTTCCCTTTCCACCCATGAAGCAAATTAGAGATCAGCCCAAGCTTCGTTTTGAGGCAAAGCACAACACCTTAAGCCGTATTGAGCCTTTTTTCTCTCAATGCCCTAAGCCATATTAAACAATCATTACCATATGGACATATACTTGCCCAACCAAGGTGTCTATCCTTGGGTCTTTGAGTATTAAATGAACATAAAATTTTGTTTTAGAAAACTTTGCTCAATGTTAAGTGTACTATAGTGTTTTTACCTTAATTTTTATCTAAAGTTCTCTACTCTCTCTCAAGTTGTAAGTTATAACATTAACTTTTTTTTTTAACAAGTAAAGAGGTGTTTCGTATTTTCTTTAATGTATAAAGTTACAGTATTACAGTATATGTCAATTTCACCTATTACATAAACACAGAAATCACAATTGCATGGTTTCTTACATGCCAGGAATGCCATACTGTAACTTGTTTTCAAAAATGGAAAAAAAAGACATGCATATCTGCACTTAAAAATAAAATAGCATACAGTAGTTTAAGCTCCATAACATCTGATAAAGTATTTACATTATCTATTCACAAGCATTCATTAACTAAAAGTGCCACAAAAATTTGTAGATAATTATGACAGCACAGCTATACAAATGTAAAAAATAAAAATTTAACATGACAATAATGACACGTTCCCCATGAATAAATAAACTGCATGTTTATGTTACCACAAACAGATCATTAAAGTAGTTTTGTCTTTTCCTAATAATTTAAGTAAAAACTTGCTTTAATTTGAGGGCTTGTCAGTGGCACATTAACAATGCAGTGAGAAGAGTTGTGAAAAATGCAAACGCCAGCAGCAATAAGATTTTAAATGTACCATCAGGGGAATATTTTTATGTGAAACAGATTAACAATGAGTAGGTAAGTTTAGTGTTCTAATCATATAAATGTAAAAAATATATAATGGAATCCACAAATTATATATACTGTAATGAATTAATCATGATATAAAATACTGTCTGGGCTTGAATAAAGTCCATCAGATTTTACAAATGTTATCCACAGATTTTATTGAGCAAGTTTATAGTATTGCCATATATGTAGGTGTCTACCAGATGAACTAAAAGCACACAAGAGTTTTAAGATATGTATTCAACTCATTATTCCATACCTAAGTGATCATTAATTTTTGGGACCAGAAAAGATTCATGGAGTGCAAATGCAAGATTTTGTATAACAAACATTGATGACCACACTAGAGCAGATATGAAAAATTTAAAATTAACTGAAAAGTAATTATCCAAAGATAGTACTAGGTCAGGTGATTAGCATTTCGTTACAGAATATTCAAGATCCCCCAGACATAATTAAGGATACTAATACAGTATGACAGTAAACAGATTCACCAAGGAGTTAACGAGAATTGCAAAAAAATGCTAAAGACAAAACAGGAATATTACTTAAGTGTTATGGAATAATAGAACAAGAAATTATACTGCTTTAAAATAGGAGGAAGAGTTAAGTTAAGAAATGAAAAGTGCAGTAGAATGAAACTTTTGTCAAATTGACTATTAAAAAAGTAGAACAGATATGAAACAGCAGTGTTATAGCAACTACAGGTAAGTAATTTTCAAAATTAGGCCTGGTCAGAAGCTGGGACATAGGAATGTTCATCCTCAAAATCATCAGCAGGTTAGAGAGGAAAGGCAGGACGACTATTTTGCATAGTTTGTGTCTGATATTCAATGGGTCCTAAATATTAATCAGATGCCAATATGAGAGGACAAGGATGCAAGATGTGTACAGTAATGTAAAAGACATCAAATTCCTAAGGATTCTATCCGAGGAAAAAGTGATTCAGCAGGACACTGGGAAAGCAAAACATACAGATCCTGAAAATTGGAACATTATACAAGCAGTGCATGACTAAGTGGGACAATACAGAAAGGACACTAAGATGGGTGCTGTTCCATTAAGTGCCCATGAGTTAAGCATGTTCTGCTGATATGTAGCTTTGTGCCAGTGTCATTTCTAACCACCTATTATAAGGTGGAAGAAGAAAGTCCACAGGGATAACTAACATTCAAGATTATATACATAATATGCTGGCCATCATATGAGGCCATTAATTATGACAATGGTCATGGACAGTAGTATGAATTAACTGGGTAGAAATCCGAATAAAGAATCCTGTATGGGAGATGGGGGCAGGTACGAATGGTTGGGAACCCAACAAAACCCGACTGTCTTAAATCTAGTAAAGATAAACAGTCAGTATTGGATTTTGACTACCACAATATGAGAAGGGTTAAAAGACTCCAGAGCAATGAGGGTGCTGCAAGAGTCAATTGCAATATACAGGAAATTTGATGCAAAAAAAAAGTGGCTGACACAGAGCATATAAAAACTGCATTAAGCTCTACCATAAAAATGGTAATCTCGAGGATGAAACAGCACACATTTCCCAATGTACAATTGGGAAAACAATGGAGTAGCCAACACTGTCAGTAGCATTCCTCCCATGTGTGAATAGGGCAGCAAAGCATGAATGGCAGGAAAAATGCTCCAGGAAAAGATGAATTATAACAGTAGGAGGGGTTTAAGCCTTCACCGTGTTGGTCAAGGCCTTACAAAATGTCACAAGTGACCCCTCCATGCAAAGCAGCAACAATAAAAGGGAGGAACATTGCAGACATGTACTGAGAATAAGAGAACCCTGTAAAGAGGCCATTTTTGCATTAAAAGTTAGGAAGGGACTAGGGACACAGGGCCCACAGAGGAGTACATGGCACAAGCTGGACTGGGGCTGTTGTAGAGATTGCATGAAATACCGAAGGCAGTCCCGAGTAAAATAATCCTGTAGAAACGAAAAAACTGGTTTCAACATATAGAAACATGGATAGGATGAACAAAATGCACAAGAGCTGAGATGTAACCACCATATGATATAGAGTATCAAGATGATGCAGGGCTGTCAAGAGCCTAATTTAGGCAGGAAAAGGGAGGAGTGCATACCAACAGCATCTAATAAGGTCAGATGAAAAAGGAAGAGGAACATCTGATGGACAGCAATGAGCAGTGTAGGTGGTGAAAGAGATTCCAGTCTGCCTATCATATCTAAATAGGGAAAGAGAGAGAGGGAGGGGAGGGAAGAAAAAAGGGATAAGGTGATGAGAAAATGGTCAGTTATGAAGGTTTTCAAGGACCCTCCATGTCAGGTCAATGTAAATGGAAGAGAAACAGAAATATTGATACAGGAAAGAGTGAGAGTACACAAGTTGACATGAGTAAGCACACCCAAATTCAGGGAAGAAAAGTTGGAGAGACGACAAAAGGTTCAAAAAGATGACTTTGGATATTAGTAAGAATACTAGCCCAGAGTGCATGTTGACAGTTAAAATCACCTAAGAGAGTACAGACTCCAAGAATCTAGTCGAAAAAGTACTTACGTTCAAGAAGAGATTGGAAATTGTAGGAGGGAGATAAAGGGAACAGACGGTACACCACTTATTCACAAGTATACGAGTGGCAGTGGAAGGAAACATCATTGCAAATTAAAGGAGTAGAGCTAGTAGCACAGGAAAAAGGTGGACAGGGGATGATGAAAAGGTACAAGTGTACAGGTCACTCATCCTGTGACCAGGACGAGTGCTAATGGAGACATACACAAAGCCACACAAAATGGGAAATAATAAGGGGCAGCTCATTAAAATTAGCATAAAAACCACGTATATTCTTTTGAATAATACACATTGAGAATAAAATACAAGACACCCAAAATACTTCAGTGTAATAAGAACACGATCAGACAAATCGGGGTTAGGGGGAACAGGTAAATGTAATGATGAAAAAGTGTCAAAATGAGAGAAAAGGTTTGGAGCGAACAGGCAGGGTTCGATAAGGTAGAAAGTGGCAGCTTAGTGCATTTAGGCAAGCCGAGCTAACAAAGGGAACAAAGAGCTCTGGAGCAAAAGGGGGGATGGGGCATAAGGCAGAGGAATGTGTACATTGGCAACATCCATATCAAGATTAGCAGGCAATTTGAGCATAGAGATAGGAGGAGAGCCATGAAGAAGGTTTGCAGAGTTGGCTGGATCAGGGAGAAAGAGGGAGTAGGGACCAGGCTAACATTTCTGGCCAGAAGTCAGAGGTGGAGTGAAGCTGAAGCAGTAGACACAATGTACTGTGCCATCACCACCTCCATCTTGGGTGGATAGGCAAAACAAGGAGTGGTCAGGGTAGGGGTGTACATTTGCCTGAACTGTCAGTGCCCGGGAAGGGCCAGAAGATAGCTGCCTGAAGGTAGCGCACAAGAGCCCCCTCAATATGTCAAGGCAACACCTTTGACAGGAATCAAAATGTTAGATGATATGACAGATAAAGGTGCAAGTATTTTCTGTCAAAAGTTATGAGAAAGAGGCAGTGCTCTTTACAACTGGTGGTGGTGAAGGGAAGGCAAGTTGTGAACTAAGTGTAATACAGGTATGGAAGCTATACTAAGACAGAACAAATGAGAAGAATGTAAACCAAGAAACAGACATTTGAAGCCAACTATGATACAAGTACTGTAGTTTGAAGAAGTGTAGCATATGAACCAACGTATCTGCCATTTATTACACCTCCCATTCCATTTTCAATGTGGATATGTAGAACATTGTGTGTTCAAGGCATGAGTTTCACTAATTACAGTATTAAAATACAAAATTCAAATATATACAGGGAACACACAATATAAAAATACTCTATTCATCTGTATTTCAATAAACCTGGTTTTAAACACAGTATATTCAGATAACCAGATCTAATGATACAGCAATGGTGAGCATACATGGTTCCTACTGATGAGTTTGGCACTTACTTGCATCCTCACCAGCCACCAGAATATCTGTGGAATATCATAGTAAGCATCAATTGTAATACACCAAGTTTTATTAAATTTCTCAAGATTTAACTAGTACAGTGACAAATTATATATATATATATATTTAAATATATATATATATATATATATATATATATATATCTCCTGTCTCTCTAGGAGACAAACTTCCCTCTATTCCTTCCTATTGTCTACAAATATATAACCAGTCAGCTATGTAACTGCATAGCCTTGTATAATAAAGTGCCAAATATAACTACTGTAATAAAAAAAGAGGGTAGGAGAAGCGAATACTCGTCTGTATTTAGAGTCAAACACCAAGTTTTTCTCTGAATACTCTTTATTCTCTATCTCTGAGCCTGTACCACTAAAAGAAAGAAAGCACAATTTAAACAGGGAGATTGAAGAAATAGAACAAAGAATGGAGCAATCAAATCTGATTAAAGAAATGCAATTAGAACAGAAAGATATACAAGAGATAAAGAAAAAATACAAAATATTTCTTCACATATGTGAAATTGAAATTAAAAACCTCTGTCAGTTTTCAACCTTGAGGTTATCTTGATTATCCTATACTAACAAGTGAAGGTTCATACGCAGAGGACTACAAAGAAATTAGTGAAATCCTTAAAAAACAGTATGTTTTTGTTTTCCACCCCAATAAACAGAATGAAAATGGAGGATCTGAACAGTTCCTATATGAATGATATTCAAACCCCTAGAAATATAACTGATATCAACACAAACTTTTGCAGATTTTGTAGAGAAACTGACATACACTCAGCCCCAGGTCTAAGACTCATGAAATTTGATATTTATAAAGATTGCAAAATGCCAATACCACAGGTGTAGTGTGGAGAGGCTGGGCACAGGGAAGATACCATAAGCGCTTAAATCAGCAGATATAGCTCTCTACAAAAGGGAGAGAGCAAAGCATTGGCTAAGAATTATAGACCTGTTGCACTAACATCCCACATAATAAAAGTTTTTAAGTGATCAGGAGTGTCATATCTCCAGTTTTATAGACTAATGACCTCAATAACCCATGTCAACAAGGCTTTAGAACGAGAAGATCATGCCCTTCGCGTCTACTCGACCACTTTGACAAAATCACTGATGCATTATATGAAAAACATAATGCAGATGGGAAATACACCGACTTTGCAAAGGCATTTGATAAATGTAACCATGGAGTAATAGCACGCATAATGAGGTAAGTCAGAATAACAGGTAAAGCAGGGTGATGGATATTAAGTTTTCTGACAAACTGAATACAAAGAGTAACAGTCAACTAAATAACATTTAGTCCAAGCAGTTAAAAGTTCTGTACTTTGGGCATAGTTCTTGCACCACTGCTTTTCCTTATTCTAATATCAGATATAGACAAAAATACAAGTCACAGCTTCGTGTCATCTTTAGCAGATGACAAAAATTAGCATAAAAATGACTTCTGTAGAAGACATTGAAAAACAACAAGCTGATATTAATAAAGTTTTCGATTGGGCAGCAAAAAATAATATGATGTTTAACAGTGATGAATTCCAAGTAATTAGGTATGGTAAATATTAAGACCTTAAACAAAATACAGGGTAAAAAAAAAAAACAATCAAATATGCCCATAGTAGCAACGCAACATGCAAAGGATCTAGAATAATGATGTCTGACGACCTAACGTTTAAGGAGCATAACCAAGCAAAAATAGCGTCGGATAGAAAAATGATGGGATGGATTACGAGAACCTTCAAATTCAGGACAAAGTACAATGCGAGTGGCAACCAACGGAGAAGGGGCTGCAACTACATGTGTGCCAGTCCAAGTGGGGTTTAAAAGCAGCCTGGGAATCCAAAGAATCAACTAAGTATCTATGGATATGCACATCCTCAGGGTGGGTATGGTCACCAGGATAAATATCACAATAAATAGGGCACGTAGCAGGGCCAAACAAATCCTGAAATGTAGCAGGGAAAGCAGAAAGCAAAGGTGTGTAAGTGTGGTGGTAGTGCCAAGGACCCGCATGAAGGAAGAGGATGAACGGCCCAGTTGTTTAAATGCAAAACGGAACCACAACACGGGGCTTGAAACTCGACCCATCCACAGAAATAGGAAGGAAATTGAGTCTGTAGGGATATTCAGAAACTAAGTTGGGTCTGGGCCCAACGTAGTCAAGGCTACCGAGCCCATTCTTCCATCACGGTCCAACTCAGGAGCCTGGTCAGCCACCCCATGAGCCTTACTTAGAAGGGGAAGGGGGGGGGGGGTGGAAGGAGTCTTAAATATGTATAAAATGATAAAATTTTGTCCATGATTAATCCTCCAGAGTCACAATTAGATGACAGGGAACCCACAATGCTGTATGGGCTATCCAAGGGGTGCATCTTGGATATACACTTTGCAATCATTACCTCAAGAACCGTCAGTCCATCGAGATCAGGTTCAGTAACAAAGACAGGGTTTGACAAAAGCTTTCCCTCACTCGAACACATCAGGTACTCCAGTTCTACAGGCGGGAAAGAGTGCTGTCTCAACCCATCATCATCTTGTGTTCTCCATCAGAACATAAGAAGTTAAACTAAAGAATATTCGTGATTGGATTAGAGTCATCAAGAAGTTTCATCCAGAGAGTAGTAGTAGTAGTGGAGAGGGAAGAAACAAAGAGAAAAAAGGTTTCCAGCAAAATTAGCATAAAAAAAAAAAATCTGCAGGAACATAAGGCTCAAAAAGGACAGATGGAAATGCCATCCTATTGAGCATTACACTCCAGCTGCCACCAACAAAGCCTCCTCATGCCATCAACGGGCTAGACATTCAGGTAGGTGCAGTTGTAAGTAATACACTCCTGACCTATCAAACTGTTCAATGACTTACACTTCACATACCAGAGAGAAGCGTAACCATAAAGCCAGATCCTCCCATTATTCTAGCCTTGGGCACAGCATGGACAAATAATGTGCTTAATCAGGTGATAAGCCAGGCAAAATAATCTGTTTAGTTAATATGTATATTGATAGAAGTATTTCATTCCATTCTACATTAATTACAATCATTAACCTGCCCTGAATATCAGTTTAGTTTACTTTATATACACTTGTTCTTGAATCCCTGGTGCTTCTGGCACCATAAACTATATTATACATTTTACAATAGTTAATGTAAGACATAACAGGCACTCTGCTCTTCTTTCATACACAAGTTTCACTTCCATATGTCAGGGCTGGGAGTACAGTACTACCTGTCCATTTTTCCTTACTTCCGTACTAACATTCCTTCCTGTCACTTTATCCTCGCTCACAACTCACTCTGATTTCATCTAATTTTTTTACCTAACATTGACTTTATGCATTTAAAACTTACAAACTGTTTCGATCTCTTTGCATCATTACACATCCCAAACATTCTGACCCATGTACTATAAACCTCCTCAACCTCCTCTTCACCTCCTAAAGTGAGGAGCATAAAATATTAATGTTAAAATAGGACTTTTGCAGTGGAAGAAAGTTGACTTTTGAAGGTCTAAGAGTAAACATTATAGGAAAATATAAAATTTAAATTAAACTGTATATTGCCTTTCACAGGTTTTAAAGAAAAGTAACCCATGTACAAATTAAAGTCAGCTTGTAGCCTTTTTCTCCCACTAATCGAGAAACAACTTTGACAATTAATATAATAAACATCAATTTGTTTTTTATTTAAAAAGATCTATGTTAAATGTCCCGTGAAATTTTTGTAAATGTTTAAATGTTATTTTTGTAAATATTTTGCAATCAAACTGGCTTTAAACAATAGCTGCAGGACCAGTGACATACCAGTACAGAAAAAAAGCACCCGCCACTTGTATGGCTAAAAGGGAAGGGAATTTTTCATGGGGAAAGTGCCAAGCCATTACGACTATATAGCACTGGGAAGGGGTCAGGATAAGGATTTGGGATGGGACAGAGGGAAGGAATGGTGTCTAACCACTTGGACTGTTGGGGATTGAACGCCGACCTGCATGAAGCGAGACCGTCGCTCTACCGTCCAGCCCAAGTGGTTGGACAAATATCCAACTCTAATGATTATCTATGTAACAAAACACTATAGTTTAGATGCAAGTATTTACTATTCAACCTTACCCCAACACCATAACTTTTACTTCCTCCTTGACCTTTTAATGGGACTTTGATCAGCTCTACTGAAAAAGAGAATAAAGATGTTTTTTTTAAATTATACAGGATTGTGTACAAAAATAAAAAGTAATACGATAGATAAGTCTTACAACTAAAGGTTTTGTCATGCAGATTCAAGCACACTCAATGAGAACTCAGAAATTTAAATTAGCTAAAGCTAAAAAAAATACCCATAATACAACAAGCTTAATTTCAACATTAGCCCCTGCACTGCGCAAAGTGCCTTAATTAAGGCACTCAGTCGGTGGTACGTGTGATGCCTTTTGGCACTCGTGGGTATATCATAAGATTCAAAACTCCCATACATACACAGGGCTCACATTTGCTTCCACAGGCCTCTAGTAACCATCCCCCATCTTGAAAACAATTCCCGAGTCCCTCACTTTCCTTCTAGGGCTTTAGTTAAAAAGATGAAGACTCGCACATTACCATCCAGTGTCGGAATGTGCTGGGCGGCCATAGTAGGAGCCATTGAACTTCTAACAGCAAATGAGTGATTACCATGAATATAATTACAGGCAAAATGTGTGCTATGTGTACTTATAAGATTTAGGCTTAGATATCTATATTAGTATGAATAAATACATGCTGTACGTATATTTATACACACACAACTATACATACGTATATTTTCAAAGTTATACACAATGCACACCACCTTTGACACATCAATACAACTTGTTAGAACAAAACTAAATAAATAGTGCAAAACAATGAAAATAAATAAAAGTTATTCTCATGTGGCAGCTCACCTCATTTCTCCTGAAAACAAATGCAACTTCTTCAGGTCACTACAGCTAAAATACATGAGGTAGAGACATTATATGTGGACTTTTGTGCTTCCCAAATGTTAATTAACAATGTCAAAATAAACAATAATTTTTTCCGAACAATTATTTCTGTGCACACCACAGGAGTGTGACATGTGCGCAGTGCAGGGGTTAGGCCAAGGAAGCAAGACTGAGCTGGCTACAATTATAGCAAAATCTAATTAGTTTATGGTAAATTTTTAGATTAAATCAAAGAGAAGGGGATGAAGGCAAAGAGAAAAAAAAAAAGAGAGGTTGAGCGGTCCGTCTAATTACCACAAGCTACACAAGCTTCACAAAGCTTCACAAAGCTTATGTTAGTAATGAATAAATATGATATTACTAATTATAATGTTGGTGCTGAATGTACAAAACGAGAAAACATAATTTTAATCTGAAAAAGTATATTTTTATTAAGAAATTAGACGAAAATAAAGAGCTGGTGACGCCAAATAAAGTCGACGATCCAAGCGTCGGTTAGGTTAGGTTAGGTTAGGTTTGGTTTGGTTTGGTTTGGTTAAGTTAGGTTAGGTTAGTTTAGGTTAGGTCAGCCTAACCTAACATATCATATTTATTCATTACTAATGTATTGCCAGGAAGCTTTCTGAAGCTTTGTGAAGCTTGTGGTAATTAGATGGACCCAGGTTGAGTAATGGAGGGAGGATTAGGGGAGCAGAAGAGAAGCATGGTTAAGGTGGCAGAAGAGGAAGGGGGGGGGGGGTAGGAAAAGGAGAGTTAAGAACAGGAGAAAGGCATGAGGGGAGGGGGAAGAGGAGGGGGAGGGGGAAGAGGAGGGGGAGGGGGAAGAGGAGGGGGAAGAGAAAGGGGGGAAGGGGAAGAGGAGGAGGACTTGAGGGAGGAGGGAGGGAGGCTAGAGGAAGAACAGTAGGATTAAGAGTGTGAAAAAGAGGGGCAGTTAAGAAAAAAAAAATGAGAAAAATAGAAGCAGCAGGAAAGATGGAGACACAGAATTTGTCTACGAAGCCTCCCTAAAATACTACAAGTTATATTTCAGAGGATGTACAGTACAATATTAAATACGGTATTATGTACAAGTTCAATTACTTGGCTTCAGAGCTTAAAACCAATATTAACACTTACCTCATATCTGCAACGATTTGTTTGTACTCAGGAATGCAATGCTCTGCTTCAATTGGCAGTGGATATTTGATCAAATACTCGTTCAGGAAAATAGGAAGGAGGACAGGAATCTGACGTGCAGCAAAATTGGCAAGATCAATCTTTTCTGGAGTTTTGTTCATTTCCAGGAAGAAATGAGTAACATCTTTCTCTTCTTTGTATGGAGGTCTGAGGAAGAGATCATCATAACTCTTACTATTGGAAATGTTTCATATGTTAACTATGAAAACCAAAAATGGTACACAAAAAATATTCATAGCAAAGGTAAGAGGGGGAGCCAAATATACCTATAAGTTTTATATATCTAGTATATTTCTATAGAGTCATGAAGCTAATGACCAGGATGATTCATAACTAGACTTGAGTGTCCACTGAACAGAATCATAATAAAGTGTAAACAATGACAAGCTTGTAAGAAACTTTGTTCTACTCTCCCAGCTGCAAAATTTCATATATTTCAAATCAAGTATATTTCTATTTCAAATTGAAAAAAAATAGTTTCAAATAACTCCTCTTTATTCAAATAATTAGGGTTGAACAACCTTCTCTTCCACAAATCTTAATTAATTTCTACTGAATTATTTTAAAAATAAAAACAGGTAAAAGCCTAGACAAAGACTGGGTCAAAGAGGCAACCCTACAACTATAAATGTGTAGAGATGCTACAATGGATGATCAAATAATGATTACTATCTAACATACTACTTCCAACCTTTAAACTCTGAATCTGAATCTTGGAATACAATGAATACTGTAGTTAAATTTACAACCCATCCTCATCAACAATGTTAAATGTTCCAGCCACCAAACACCCCCCCTCCCTCTATTTATGAATGAAAAACACTTCACACATGATTCACAACAACTGATGACACGTGTATTTTTCTTGAGTAGTGCTTCGTTCATGTCCTCGGCTTGAATCACACCTCTATGAATGCTTCACCCATGTATTGCTAATACTAATAATTGTCAACAGAACCTAACCACCTAACCCAATTTAAGCCTAACTGTTTAACACAATCTAGTGTGCAATATTACCTTATATCTGAAAAAATTAAATTTTGAATATGCAGTATGTATATGTATGTTAAAATTGATGAACGCACCTTTGGGTTCAGCTGTCGCCTGGACGAGCCTAGCCCGAGGACAGGTTGTAAATATAAAATTCATGTAGGTGAAATTATCTAAATATGCATATGGCATTAGTTAATTGATGGGACAAAACAATAGCCATTCCAGTGAAAGATACATGAAAGGATTACAAAGAAAAGCTAAATGAAAGAAGAACAAGTACTGTAGTTAGGTAATTAACTATTATCATGTAGTGGGATAGGGAGTACTGTACATATAGAAAAGATCACATAAGAGCACCAGATAATAGAACAGGGCTGTAGGAAAACGTCTCATCTAGGTAAGCTTTGCACCGGGAACGTCATGGTGACATGAATTGCCACTAATACAGGAATGTGGATAAAGCTGGATACAAATCTTTAAAGGAGCTACATACATTTTGTACTGAAATACCTTCAATAGGCCTACCAATAAGATAATATTTAACCTATAAAACACAGTGTTGAGTACAGTACTAAATTCCTTACATTCCTCTGATAACCGTTCCACCACCTGCTTCAATAAGACGAGTAAAGGCTCCTATCCGTTCTCGGCTGGAGTGGATCAAAGCTCTCATGTTTTGAAAGACCCCTCTTGTTTCACCGCCATTGGATACATCGTGAATTTTAATGCGCCATCTTCGAGCAGCAGAAGCCAACCTGAACTCTAGGCTTTCAGGTACTAAAGCTGGCATACATGTATTAGCCGGATTACCCCATTCATGTGGCTCTTCCTGTCAAAGTAAAATAATAATTAAAAAAAAAAAAAAAAAAAAAAAAAAGTATAATGAAAAACTTTTCTTGGCAAGTCCCTAGGTTGATCTCTAAGGAAAAACTGTGGCACAGGATAGGTTTATGCTTAGTCTGGACAGGACAGTAATCTACATAGGTGCAGCAGAAATATTTCTGACTTTGGAGCTACTGTATATTACTTGAGTTGCCCCTAAAGGCAAGCCTCACTTAAAAGAATATATAAAAAGAAGCTAGTGACAGGAACATCTGGTGTTATCAATGCATTGTGCAACATGGCACCCAAATTCTACCAGCAGCAAAAAAATATCAGGAAAACCACCTGCCCAAGGAGAAATTCCAGGGAGAGAAAATAGAAAACACAGGCAAGGTGCTGGAGTGCAATTAGTGGGTCAACTCCCAGAACCCTTGCATTACAATGTCCAAACAGGATACAGCTGGGAAAATATGCCAAGAGGAAGACAAAATCCTGCCGAGAAGAATCAAGTAGAAATGACTGTGATGAATGCAGTGGAACCACACTACGAGGCATCTGGGAGATATGTATTCTCACACCATTATCAAGGGATTAAAAGCAAATTCTAGGATCATGAAAGCCCTTAGGCATTGAACTAATTATGCAAAATTGCTGCCAGCCACAGTAAAAATAAAACAATTTACATTGGAAGGGTGAAGATCTTGAATGAGAATAAGATCTGAAACCAAGCAGGACTTGGAACTCAAAAACCTCAACAAGAGACCAGTCGAGTTCCAATGGAATACAAGAAGGATGGTCACAAAGTACTGAAGGTAACATGCAATCAATACTTATGATAAGAAGCAAGCCAGAATGAGAAAGATGGAATATCAATACCCGACTACCATTCAGATTGCAGTATACGTGCCCCAGCAAATCCAAACTGAAAGATTGGCAGCGAGTGTCTAGTAGGGATAATGAGTGTAAAACACTTGGAACCAGAGTAGAACAGACCACATATGAGCCAGCAAAAATAATCCAGTCTACAAAGTCTTTAACTATGACAGGACAAGGAGTAACATCTGGGCTAGAGGAAACAGTCTTCCGGTGATTCTAGTCAAGATACAACACATCCAATGCAAATGCCTTCTGATGGGGAAATGAAGTTACAAATGCAGAAGGCCTGTGATTCTAAAGAGATACAAGTCCACCTGGGCCCACTTGAGCATGGACAAACCAGCTGCATATTCCGTCTGAATCAAAATGGGAAAGCACTATGTGAGCACATTCGAAACTCCCCGAATGAGAACCCACTGTGAAGACTAAACACCTGAACGTCAGAAGCACCCCCAATAGGAAACGGAACAAAACCTCCCCAATTGATGCAAAGCACCACCCCGAGCGCTGTCTGAACACAGCTGCAGAGCCAAGCCTTATAGGAGAGGTATACTAAGGTACCATCTAAACCACTGCCCTTTCCTAAATCCATCAATGTCAGACACTGTTATGCATGAAGTGGATGAAAACAAAACCCAAACCCACACTGGATGCATTGGTCAACCGCTCGAGCACCTGAAGATGAGATTGCCAGAAACTAAATCCCCAAAAAACCAAAGAGGAACCCCTCTAGCAAGACTCTGCAAGAAGAAAAAGGAGTATACCCCATCTGCATGGGGGCAGATAAGGCATACATCAAGGGAGTATGCCCCTAAGCCAGTGGTGAACTACTGACAAGAAATTTATACAAAACTTTCAACCATACACAACCTTGAATAAATAAGATGTAGGCAGAGTTCAGGTAATCTAAAAGATGTTTGAGAATCCAATAGGGCAGCTGATGCCTCTCCTGACCAGCTGAACATGGAATATGAGCCTGGACAAGACAAGCCTTTGAAAGGCTTGTCAACCTGGTATCTCAATGATGCATTGTCTATAGTAGATCAACTATTTCCATATATAGTACAGTATATAATCTAAAGTGATAATGTGTTAGCAAAATGCACTTATAAATTTTTGGTAAAGCCATGTGAGGAACGCATGCCTGATATGAGCAAATTATAGAATGCGAGTTAATAGTGGAATAATAGAATTAACATGGTAGAAACATCGAGAACAACAAACTTAAAAGGAAAGACTTTTTTTTTAGAACAAAAATAGTTTGCTAGGAACATAATTGGCACTCTAGGTTCCCATGAATTTTCTGCCCATATACTCACCAGAATTTTTTGTTTTCAAACCTTTTGTCATCTTTATTGATGGGGTAAATCTTGTAAGTATCAAAGATCAACAATTTAAGGGGTGAACCACCGGCTAAAAATAAGTCACAAAACACTGCACCTCCCTCAAAGCAATGTTTGGCAACAAAGGAATCTTCAAAACCCCAGCATTGAATATAATGAACCACCTCTTTCTGGGAGACCCTTAGTGGTTCCCTGAAGCTCATTGAGATGGTTCCCCATTACTGGGTCATATCAGTTCCAGGAGTTTTATATGGTTTACTGGGTCCCAGAGCTAGAACCTGCCCCCCCCCCTCTCACAGAGGTGCAAGGATGGAGTGAGAGACAATCTGCCTCCCCAACAGGAAAGCATCTAGAAAGTCAGTGAAGATTTACAGACAACTGCTAGGTCCACAGAAAATTAAGCTTTCACTCATCTGCTAAACCCCTCACCCCCTCTGCCACCAGTTACCAGCTCAAGCAACCACCTCTTTTGGGCACTCTCAGTGATACATAAAATATATATATAGTCATCATTTTCTGTAAATGTACCTATTTACAGGAATAGAACATTGTCATTGTGAAACACTTAGCTATGTGTAGTGAATGACTGGTCATTGGATTGTAAGGGTCCTAAAAGTTAATCCAATTAATGAAACATATTAATGGAAAATGCAATTTCATAGCATGTTAAGCCAATTTTCCAGTGTATAATTGCATTTAGAAGCACTGTAGCAGAAATAACAGACAAAATGCTTACCTCAACAAAACATCCCGCCTCAAAGGAATCTTCTATAAAAGAGCTACGTAGCATCCACTTCCCTGATGCTATTGATGCCAAGTGTCTTTCTGAACGAGATGGTCTTCCTGTGACTACATGTGTACTAAGAGGGTCAAAATTTTGGTCCATACTGATTGTTCCTCCTAATTCTTCAATCATTTCAGTGTATTTACTTTTTTCTTCTTCAGACATACCCAGTAACACAATAATGTATTGAGGTTTTGACAAGGGAAGCTGGTTTGCAGTCTTAACTGTAGACACATCTCGTTCAGCATCAAACAGTAAGGTTACGTCCTGATCCGCTGTGGAGTTCTCCTTGTCATTTTCACTCTCTTCTGATGACAACTGATAACAAATAAAATAATGAAGTTCAATTTATTTTGTCAACCTAAAATAAGCAACTCTATTAAAATACTAGTAATTTACATTAATCATTCTTTTGCAAACTAGAGAGCAAAAATAATTTTAAATGAGCTTCCTTTCTCCACCTTGATATTATGCTGTATTTGCAATCATTTAGGTCAATTATCTAATGTAGTCTAATTTGACATACATTCCTCCCACTCTACCAAGCTAACACTGAAACCCACACCTTTCTAAACACACAATGATTGATAGACTAACAGAAATATTATCTAACACTAAAGCTATAAAATCATTTGTGCTGTATAACAATATTATTTTAACTAGCCACTGAGAATTAATGTGTGCTCAACTGTGCTATAAGTATAACCACAGGTATTATCTGTTGACCAGAAGACGCACTTCACATACCCCCATTCAAATTCTTTCTAGCTTTAGGCCTGGTCGAGGATCGGGCCGCGGGGACACTAAAAAGCCCCGAAATCATCTCAAGAAGATCTCAAGATAGCTAGCCAGAGAATGCAGAGAATGAATATCAGGTTGTGCCTAAGCACAGGGAGTGGGACTGATGATGATATAATTTAACACCGCACATTTTGGGTGAGGAGAAGGTGGACATTAGTGAACCATTAGTGCTAGATTTTTGGGGGATAGTCAACACAACTTGAAAAAATACTTAAGAGTTTACCTATTTCTTTCAAATAGTTTAAATTGTAGCTAATAATCTAACCTATCTAACGACAATAAAAACAGAGAATATTGAAAAAGTAATCAAAAAGACAATTTGGGTCCCCATAATTGTAGATAAGTGTCTGCATACACATTACTAACATTAATTACTAACTATCATTATCTCTATCTGTTGTACTATCAACTGTTCATATCCATCCTTTAATTTAATATTGCAGCTATTTTTACCCATGTCCATTTACACTTTCTCATGTAATGTACTTTTACATTTACCATTGTAGTAAATACATAAAAATAATTAATTTTTTGAATCTACAAAAAACTGCTATAGCATATACAATTTACATGTATAATTATCATATTTCTTCACTGCAAAGCAACTATCATTAATGAAGAATTTTTCTAATGCTCACCTGCTGGTTGTCATTTATGATATCCTGAGTATCTTTTGTTAGTTGGTGTTGTAACTTTAATCTTGCCTCACGCTCTACAGGGTCAACCCATGTGATGGCTGTATTCTGCGACTCTGGAACCTCAGCAGCAACTGCAAACATGAATTAAGGTTAATCAACATTCAATAATCTATTTCCTTCACTTTCTTTTCAGACTGAGGGCTCCACAACCTTAAGAAAATCATTCACTTAATCTTGAAAGTGGATTAAGAACTGCATGGCCAGTTCTTAATAAGGGCCACATGAGGTCTTGCATTGACAAATTTACTGTAAAAATCTACATGTTGATTTCATTCTTACACATGTGGAAACAATTACCAGCTGCTCAAACTCAGATAAGGTATCTGATTACAGTACTGTACTTGGAAAGATCGAGGGGGATTGACTTTGCATACAAATACTAAAGTGAATCAAAAGAGGTGAGGAAAAGCAGATATGTTCAACAACCTTGTACACTTACCTGGCTGTGTTTCAATTTGCATTGGTCTAGTTGGTGTATGTTTTAATCTCTCATTAATAGATCTACTTCTGCTAGCCCCAGAATTCCTCCGTACTGATCCACTATTAGTTGCTAAGGCCTCAATCTCTTCCAGCTGCTTTGACAGTGCAGCTTTCTTTTGATCTTCACTCTCTAAATTTTCTCCATCATCATTGCTCTGTCCTGTTTCTTCACCTTCTTCGTCACTAATTTTATCGACCTCAAAAAGATTTTTCTTCGTCGGTCGTCCTTTCTTTGTACTGGGTGTTGTCTTGGTGCTGACTATTGAGAGTGACATTTTTGGATTATGAGTATGTGGAAACAGAAGTTCATCTATCTTTGTCTTTTCATCGTGACACATCCACACCCAATCGGGTGCCACAATAAACTTCCCTTGTTCTCGGGCGATCCTAAACTCTTTGTGTGTATCATTATTTCGTCCTTGAAAAATGTAGTGCGTGACTGTGTGATCATAAGCCCAACGATATTCGCCTCCAAGATCAGCCACAGTTTGATACAATTCTTTCTGTTGACCTTGTAGCTTATTTGATGTACACACAACTACACCAGTCAACGGACCGTGGTTATCAGCTGCTACATTTTGAACATTTTCATCCCCCAACTTTTCATTTTTATCCTTCCTTAGCCAAACAGGTTCCTTTACCTTGTAATTTTGCACTGTTTCTTTTACATCAACAGAGAATCTTTTATAATATTCCTCAATGGGAGTTCCTGGTGGAACTCGACGCTTCACTGGTGCTGGGTCTGGAATGGAATCTATTAGGCGCTTGAATCCTTTTCTTATTTGAGAAGATGGATTAGGATACCATGTACTTCCGTATGGAGTGTCTGGAGTCGGCATTTCAGAAAGGCTTCTATTAGTTTTAGACACACCAGGTGTAGGATAAACTGAAAAGATTAAATAATACAAGGTCAGTGAAGCATAAAACAAGTGATCCATGGGGGTTGCACACAATAATATATATATATATATACTGTATATATACAAATTTAACAAATAAAAACAAACCTTTCAATAAGTTATTAAGTCTTCAAAAAATTAATGACTTGCAGAACATCGGTTAAAGAAAACACCATATTTCCGAAATATGTAACTGACAGAGTTGGATGATAGGGTAATAATTAGATAGTTTAGATTATATTTGATTATCCACTTCTACTGTCACTGATGGAACCACTGGGCCTGCTCAAATGTTCTAGACTTTCAATGAAGGACGTCATATCTGCCAGCCATGTTGTGGTGAGAGGTGTTGTCATAGTGCCAGTTGGGGTGACATTTGATTATTAACTGGAAGTTAGAAAAGCAATAATTGGCTATCCTTTCATTTTTAATAACTGCTAGCATGAGATACTGATGCTTCTTTTTAATCACTGTGAGTTAGTGGCACAGTGGTGGTATGGGTTAGGCGTACTATTTTCTTTCACCGATTTCAGCTTTCACTGACAAGACCATTTGAAATCTTTCTTATCACAGTGAGAACATGGTCAGCGAGAGCCTGGCATGTGATATAATTTCTGGGTGGACCACACAGGCATTGGTTCAGGAAGTACATGATCTCTAAGAGGAGTGAATCACCAATTTCAACACCCTCAATTTTTATCTATAAACAATAATAGAAGCTTTCCTGAGATATTCAACTACAGTATATAAAATCCATTTTAACTTAATTCTCCACTACATATCCCACCTTCAGTATTTCAACAAATAAATACAAAAATTACACGCAACGTGGAACTTACGTTTTCTAAAGCTTTCTGCATCTGGTGTCTTAATTTTGGATGGAGAAAGGAGGGACTGCTCTCGAAGAGTTTTAATCTGCTTATTGACAGGTGTTGCAGGAACAAGGGTGTCGTTTCTTTCCATGTCCATCGTTTCTTCAACACGACACAAAGTGCCGTTACTAAACTCGCCTCCTGTTAAAATATGTAAAGTGTGAATATAAACATTTCTACAGAACAAATTATACAGTTATAATAATATAATTAGTCTCTAACTGGCATAATGGATGCATTCTTGAAATGCCTTGAGCAAATCCAGGTTAACACATACTTCAGGAGTCAGGATGAGAGAAAGATCTGGGGGGTTGATATCACACCAGACCTGTCCCCTGAAGCCCCTATTGGGAGGATAACATCAGCAGCATATGCAAGGGTGGCAAATACAAGAACTGCATTCAGAGACATGTGTAAGGAATCATTTAGAACCTTGTATATCACATATGTCAGACCAATAATGGAATATGCGGCTTTAGCGTGGAGTCCACACCTAGTCAAACACAAAAACAAAGTAAGAAAAGATTCAGAGGTATGGCACTAGGCTAGTCCCAGAGCTGAGAGGAATGAGCTATGAGGAAAGATTATTGGAATGGAATCTCATGACACTGGAAGACACAAGAGTCAGGGAACGCAATCACTACATACAAAATTCTCAAGAGGAATTGACAGGATAGATAAAAATAAACTGTTTAACACAGGTGGTACATAAACATGGAGACACAGGTGGAAACTGAGTACCAAAATGAGTTACAGGGACATTAGAAAGAACTTTTTTAGTGTCAGAGTAGTTAACAGATGGAATGCATTAGGCAGTGATGTGGTGGAGGCAGACTCCATACACAGTTTCAAATGTAAAAATGATAGAGCCCAGTAGGCCCAGGAATCTGTACACTAGTTGAGAGGTGGGACCAAAGAGCCAGAGCTCAACCCCCGCAAGCACAACTAATTGAGTACATTATACAAGTTAATATAAGGATGCATTCAAGACATCTTAAAAAGACCTATTCTTTTTTTACTCCAATTAATACCCACCTGATTATTATCACTAAATAATCCTTCCAAAAATATAGTACTGTACTGTACAGAATGCTTGTAAGGTGCCACAAAACAAGAAAATAATTTTTAAATAAAACAAAGAGAACTGTGTCACAATGAATTGTATGTCACAAGGTCAGTGTACTATATTTGGGAATCGAGTACCAAACAACTTGGTAGTGCGAATCTCGTGCACTAAGTCGTATACGGCTAAGTCGTATATCGTATACGATGAATCTCTTCATTCACAATTAGAATTTTGGTACCAAAATAAAATAAATATGGATAACGAAGAAAATATCATAAATAGTCTCAAATATACTAATTTAATTAAATTATATATAATGACAGCTTAACCTATTACATTTGGTCTATCCTTTTGCTACCTACAATCCATATGCCTAATTATTGTCTTTAATTCCTATGGCTGACAAGTTTTGAGTAATTGTCTTGGGAACAATTAAAACATGGTTTAGTTGATATTTCCTGCCAGTCACCTCTAAAGAGAGCTCTTTACAAATCTTTACCTCATTATTTACAGTTGGTTATCAATGTAGCAAGATGCTGCTGTGTAACAAACATTAACTATACAATCAACAAGTTGGAAATACCGTAGAACCAGGAACGAAATTGGTGTAGATAATGTCGCACCATAGAAGACCAACTAACACAATCAAGAAACACTAAACATTTTTATTATAGTAAGGAATCGTTTGGTATTTGTTCTGTACTGTAAATGAAAAGACTCCAATGACTGCCGTAAGGATTGCAAATGCAGGACACTGGAAACTGGACCATGGGGCACTGCATGATTTGTATGCACTACTGTATAGCATATCACAAAATGAAGTAATGCATTCAACTCAAAAACAGTGCAAATGACACAAGCAAGTCGTGTCACATAACTGGGAAACAGGAATGATGGCTCTTCACATACCAGATTACGTACTCTACCATAAAGCATAAAATATATTGTTACGGGAAGGAAGTTTGGTGTTATCTACATATGAATTAATGCAGTTTCTGGTTACCGAGAGAATACTAATGTAAAAATAAAAGCAATGCAACAAGGAGAGCTCCTAGTCATGTTAAGATGACTTAAACCTCCTTAAATTTTATACAAAGGAATACATTTTTTTTTTATTTTCATGTAAACTAGAAAATTGTAACTTATGACAATACTTTACAAGCCTACCCAACCAAATCAAATAATTAAGTAGTACAGGAACTTACCAAGTCCTCTTACAAGTGCTTTCCTATCCAACTCAGGGTATTTTTTACTGTTGACATTATAAACCGCTTCCGATTCCTTTTTGAGGCTTCGGGCACATACCAGCAACCAGTCACACGTAACTGCTGGCACACCCCATTTTGTGGCAGCACGATATTTATCACCCTCAGCTGCTGGGCATATGAGATGGGTGGAAGCCATGATATTTTTAGCTGCATTGGATTTTTTGGCAAAAACTTCTTGAAACCTGGAATAAAAGTGGGGTGCGTCTTAAAATACTCCATTAAATTTACCCAAATATTACATTGAATTAGATATGGTTTGATCACCCAAGAGCAATTGCTACAAATATTCCCATGCCAGCATACTGCAGCTGCTTAAATGAGTGTGCAGGGTGTACAACTATGAGGCCTGTAATAACCACATTTGTGCAATGAGGAGTACAGTGAAATAACCACATATGATGAAATTATTCCACGAGTGTAATAAATACAGAGGGGTAAAATGATTAGAGGGTGCATTGAATATTACACCCTCTATGAGTAGTAGTAGTAGTGTAATTAGGAATGATTTGTGGGTATGGTTCCAGATAAGTTCCAGCTTCTGCGCTATGTAAAAAAAATATTCACATAAAAACGGAAACCATGTATTCTTTAAATGTCTTTTATTAACTTTGTATTTTTTTCATTTTTTTTATACTCGACACTTTAATGTTCCGACCCATCAGCACATTCCTGACCTTAAATGTTTGAGGTATCACAGAGTCCCACTCAGTGACACCAAGATGTTTATATACTCTTTAACATTCTCTCAGTTTTGGGGGTTTTACTATAAATTCGATATCAAAATGTTTGCACAAAAATTTGCTAAGAGGATAGATGAATACTAAAATGTGATTTGATAGTATGATTTGCAAGGCAGTACTGACTATACCATTTTATGAACATTTCAACATTCATCATATATTTCTCAACATTTTCTTCAAACATTTGTCAACATATAGTTCCCTGATACTTTGGTTGGTTTCCTGATAAACTATGTCCAGGCTGTGCTCTTTCCCGTACAAAAGAAGTGTTTTTTAAGATGGATGACTCATTTTAACATCATTGGAATGTTTACTATTGGAGTATGGATGATGCATTTTAGCATCACCGAAATGCCGAAGTGTTCAAAGTTGAAATGCAAACAAAATAGATAGCTCAGTTGATTAAGGCAGCATCTGGGATGCTCTCGGACGTAGGTTCGAATCCTCGTCACGGC
The DNA here is from genome assembly GCF_040958095.1 of Procambarus clarkii. Lineage (NCBI taxonomy): Eukaryota > Metazoa > Arthropoda > Malacostraca > Decapoda > Cambaridae > Procambarus > Procambarus clarkii. The sequence goes on from NC_091191.1 coordinate 9,291,377, forward strand.
CCTTGTGAATGTGTTCAGAAAACAGACGTGTGAAATAAAGTAACAAAACAGAGATTGGGAACTTACATAGCACCTAAAGCAGCAGCAACATTTACAAGAAAAATTCTCTCTTTGCCTTTGTATGTAGAGATAGCAATACTGCAACCTTCAAGACAACCTGAATCTCCCTGAAGGCGCAAAGGCACATGAAAGTATTCCACTGGTAAAAGCTCCTGTGGAAAATACATCAATCAATATATGATGCAAAACACAACACATGCACAAAATAAATATAATTAAAAACAATAAATAACTAGATATGGTTGTCATCTTAGAGCAACTGTGGGAGGTATGCCAAGTCTCCTACTGCAGAACACCTCACTATGCCCTCAATTTCATGAAACAATCTAAGAAGCATAACAAATTAACCACTAAATTTTCTCCTGTAGTACAAAAATTATTACAGGAAGGGAAGATTAATTATTCATTAATTTCACACCCAAGGTGGGTGTGAAAACAGTTTATTTTGTTGGTTATTATTGTGCATATTCACATTACCTTCTGTTCTATACAATCCTCGATGAAATAAAAGGTTATTATTTCTTCTGCTCTAGAATGAACTGTTCCATTTCCACTAACATCCAACAACGAGAAATGAACTTGGCCTTGGTAAGCAAATGATACCATTTTTCCTCCATGCTCACGAATTGTTATAATTATGTCCTCAGTTGTGTCTTCATTATAGCCAGACACGGTGAACACTTTCCCTAGGATAAACAGATAAATGCTATAAACAAAATTAATCAATCCTAAATATATAAAGCCTAATGTAAAATGACACACAGCAAATAAAATACTGAGCTGATCAAAATTTTCAAAAAAGTATTGTTCTTCATTTTAAAGTTTTCAAATAATTTGAATACTTTTACGTCAACTTTAAAAGGAACGAGACTACTACAGAAATGCAATGCCCAGAGCCCATCATGGGCACCAAATGTTGAAAATATTATGAAATTTAAATATTTGACATCTGAACTGTGCTCCTAAGGAAATAAATGGGAAAATATAAAACAATAGGGCAAGTGAAATGGTTGATTACATCCCAGAAAAGACAAATTTAATTGCCAGAAAAATGTGAATGTAATTAAAGGAATAAGTACTCATATGACCCAGACACACTAGAAAGAATTGTTTTCAGGGTCACAGTAAACAAATGGTAAAGAGGTATACCCTGTCCAAGAATTGACTGAAGGCTGAGAAGCGGGACCAAAGAGAGAACGTTCAAACCCCAACAAGCACGATTAGAAGAAAAATCCTGTCCTCTTAACTATGCAGCCACCCTTGCTCCCACCCATTCCTGCCTCTACCTGTCTTGTGCCCTTCTGCTCAACATTCATGCAATAGTGCTTGTGAGAGTTAACTCCAGCTCTTTTGTCTCATTTCTCAACCAAAGCTTTAAGTAGAACATTATAAATGTGATGACATGCTGTGTACCCTGCAGGGAGGTATTCAATTCCTCTTTAAAGTGTACTCAAAGTTCTATTCCAAGTTTTAAACTCAACACAGTGGGAATGTAAGGCATCTTGCCACAAACCACTCCAAGATTGGGTAGCTATTTTTGTATTATAATTATTGAGTGTTACTAAATTTACTGTGCTATTATTTACAAACTTTAAGATTACAAAAAGCATTATTATGCTTTAAGGGCTAACATCCAAAAACAAATATAAAGTGTAACTGTAATAGTATCAGTTAAAAAGGCAGTATCAGTCAAAATGTTTGTGTTGGTTTACCTCTATTATGTACTGTGATAAAAGGAAACAATGATATCAGGAATTTCTGAAGATATGTCAGAGCCATACAAATTTAATCATTCTTCTGCAAGAGCTATTCTACTGAAAGTCCAAATACTATGTAGATGACAACAGGGTATTAACCAGATAGTAACTTACCACTGAAGATTCCTGCCACAAAGGATACCTGAGAGTCTGGGAGTGAAGACATATTACCAGTTTCATTCATGCTGAAATCCTTAGGACCATCACATTTAGTAGTCCTTAAATATTGATTAAGTATTTCTTCATCCACATAGGTCTCATTGTTATCAGGGAAAGTAGCTGCAGGAACTTTGCCAAACTTATCGGCTTCATTCGAAATAATACATTTTTCAGTATCAAGTAAGTAAGAAAAAGGGCTTTCATCTGCTGGTCGCCTCAGCTTGATACTTTCTATAATCCAGTCAGCATAAACGATATGGGGCTTGGATGTCCACTTCAGGACAGTATTAAGGTGTTCTTCATTACTCTTTCCTGTTGACAAGTTAATTATATATTAAAATAGCCTTATTCTGAGCTGATAATAAGTGTTAAGACAAAATATGAATTAGAAAAGAACCATTTAAAATAAATACAGCAGTACAACTGGTCGAGTGCATGAAGCAAGATTTATAGTAAATATATCGCCAACCATGTTGTCAAGTTTTATCTGAAAAATAAAAGAATACATTAAACAGATTAATTTTCCATATAATTTTTTTTTATATGCAGTTTTGCCATGGTCCATGACTACACATGTTGCCCACTGTCCATATCCATCCATTTGAATTGGTCAGTACAACAACAGCAGTTCTTGAAGGTTGGTGTTCTGTAGCTGATGGTTCAAGTAATTGAACTTCATTCTTCTATCCTGTCCTCATATCCATTCCAAGTGCTATATAGCTATACTGACTTAAGTGACTTCTCTTGATAATTACCTTACCTATCCACATGCCTATGTAATGATGTAATGGACTGAGCTTGGCTTGTGCATTATTTGATCTCACATTTGTGGAACCTCCTGTTCCTCTTTAGCCATAACTCACTCACTGCCCTGCTATAACAGTAGCCACCTAGAGTTACCTGGCCTGCAAACTAGATAAAGCAATGTCAAAGATTTAAGAGTACTCATGTCACAAGACCTTACGTTTAAACACAACAAAGTAGCTGGCACAAGTGCAAGAAAAATGAAAGGTTGGATAACAAGAACTTTTTAAAACAAAAGATGCCACACCAATGATGACAGTATTTTTAAAGACACTAGTGCTTTCTAGAGTGGAATAGTATTTCATACTAACAGCCTAAAAGCTGGAGAAATTGCTGATCTGGAGAGCATGCAAAAAATATTTTATTGCTATAACCCATTCAATAAAACATCTGAATTATTGGAACCACTTAAAAATTATGAATTTGTATTCCCGAGTGCAGACAGGAGAGATACATAATAATTTACACTTGCAAAATAATAGAAGGACTGGTTCCAAATCTGCACACGGAAATAATACCACACGAGACAAGAAGGCATGGCAGGATGTGCAAAATAGCCCCATTGAAAAGCAAAGGTGCAATAGGCACATCGGGAAAGAACTATTAACGTCAAAGGCTTTTCAACGCTCTCCATTTACTCATATGGGGCATAACTGGCCAACCTCTCTCAGTATTCAAAAGACAACTTGATAAACAACTTCAAAGGATACCTGATCACCCAGGCTCTGACTCATATGTCAGGCTCTGAATAACATGGTTGAACAGACCACCAATCTGGAGGCCTGGTCAAAGACTGGACCGTGGAGACTTGATCTTCAGAAATGATAGGTATACAACAGCCATCACTTATCTGCACTCATCAAAATGATTTTAAAAATTTCAGATCATTGGCTATTGAAAGGAACTATACAGTAAATGCAAAATAAACACATTCCTAATTTTGTCAAACTTACCTAAAACAATATGAGAAACAGATTCATTTAGCTGATTGAAACGAGTGGCTCCTCCGGCATTGAGAACTCGGCGTAATTTTTCTATGTGAGTGGTGCCAAATCCAGACAAGAAGATCTTGCATCCATCTAAGAATATTCCTGCTTTCATTGCCTCCTGCAAATCTAGATTTTCTATGGCCTCCAACCCACGATTCACTGCAAATTTCACAAACGAACATTCGGTAATATAGCAACAAATTTGTAAAATGCCTACATCAGTTATTTCCTTATTTGGAAATTGGTCCCTAGGCACAAAGATAAGTAATTTATATAAAATTATTTAAATGAAATATAGTGCACTTAAAACTTACCAACTTGTCAAAAATAATACGTAACTCAGGATTTGTAATGTTGTAGTTTATATCAATACACTCTCACATAAACATTGTAATGTTTAGAAACATTACAACCCCAATCAAAGAAAATGTAAGGCTGGTGGGACAAAAATATTCTAGACATTAAACAAAAATAAAACATCCACTTTCTTTTTCCCAACACCATTGATCTTCGCTCATTCAAAAACTCAATAACTATTTGCAGAGTTTTATTTTAAATTCACGCTAACATTTTCTTTTCCAAGTTCATGAAACGTAAGAAACTCACCCTTATCATCACTAACCGAGTCCTTCTTCACAGCTAGTGATGTCTCCATATCTAGCGTCTCATTAATGTGTGACAATTTTGGTGCTTCAGACTCATTCATGATAGTGCTGCAGAGTGAAATATCTGGAGGCACTACAAAAGACAATATAGAAGATATTTCAATTAGACACAAAAAAATACTGACAATCCCAATTATATGGTTATAATTTAACTTACCCTAAATAAGACAATCCAGACAATTCCACAAAAATATTATTAAATGAAATATGTTTACAAGCAATGACAAAAAAAAAAAAAAAAAAAAAAAAAAATGGGCAGGGCCAAACTAAATACAGTAGTGCCAATTTTTATAAACTTACTATTTCCGGTATTCTCATTGGTTGGGGTCGAGGCTCCACGAACTGAAACTTTATAACCTTCCATATGAAGAGCAGAGCCTTGTTCAACGGAGTCATAAATCCAATCGGGCGTCAAACACTGTATACGCCAATTACGAGCATAGGTGTACTTATTACCCTCTGGAGTGGGTATGATAAGCACTGAAGTATCAGCCATATCCAAAGTACTGGAATATGTACCACCTAAGAAATGCCACAAATTAAGTTAAAAAGAGTAAATTGAATAAACCGTTGTATATAAATTCAAAGATATAGCAATTCAAAATAAAGAATTATAGAAAATGCAAACACAAAAGTTAATGCATGTCATATAGCCATAACCTAACCTCAGAAAGAACTTGAAACCCTCCAGATTGCATCACTGAATCAAAATAAGGCCACATCTGGCTACCATATCGACAAGAACACATGAACAAAGGAATCTACAGATGGAGTATTGATCTATACCAAACATCTAGTGATATCTGACCCTTCCTTTCTATACTTACCCAAACCATGTTTGGAAACTTCCAAATGAGTTTGATTCTATCATGTTGGTAACTACTACTACTATAAATTTGTAACCCTGATTCCAAACCAGTGTTTTTTAATGTAAACTTCAACATCTAGTTCTTGGTTTAACTTATATTGCTATTTTAAAATGCCAATTATGCCCCCCACCCCAATTAAACTGTTATATCACTGCTTACTCTGTGTCTGCCGGAAATGTGCATAGTTCTGCTAGTCTCTCTTCGTAAGAGAAGTTCCTAATGCTCAGTGGTAACAATGGTAAGCACCCTTCTCTGCATACTTTCAAGAGAATTTACATTCACTCCCTGGTAAGGTGTCAAATTGTTCCCAACAATCAAAGTGAGTCTAACAAGATGAGGAGCAATTTTAGAACATTTATTACAGATTCTTCTGCCTTTTCCGCTTTAGATCCATACTATTAATGACTTTTAGCTTCTTTTTAACAATATGATTGCAGAGTTTCATTATTGCTTAACTGCTATAAGGAAAATTATGGTACCTCTGTTTATTTTTCCTATGAGTTGAAGCCTACAGCTGTCAGCACTGAATTGCATGTGACAATTTCCAGGGGTACAACAGACCCTCCCACCACAAATAATCATCATTAGTTATGGTTGTAAAAGATGGCTTGATCTCTACTTGCTTTCTTAAAACTTAGATGAATACATATATGAAAAACAGGTAAGAATAATAATCTTTTCAAACACTAAGTTAGGCTAGAGAACTGATGGTCACACAATTCTCCTCTAGGTATAATGTGTTATTATAATTAGATATTTTTCAAACAGCAAGAAGCACAGCAATTTATTTTAAAGGAATAATGAAAGTGGGCTTTCTTATATTGTTGATAAATGACAGCATCCAAGACCCCATGAGGTACTGTCATAAATTAACATAAACAATGAATACTAATCTAGCTAATGATGTTCGTCCTTTGTAGCCAAAGGTGACCATGACTTCAATATCAGGTCGAAGATTGGTGGTTGTGTGTCAGAAGATGGATGGCGAGACCAATCTGGGTCCAGATGGCTTGCCCACACATGGAACAAACCTTCGGGACCCAGGTTGGTCCATAAGAAAATGAAAATGCAGCAAACTAAGAAGTGATACTGAAGGGCAGGTAAAGCCATGTAAAGGTACCATCACTATAATGCTTCCTTTGGTGACCAGGAACAACTGGTATGTTGTTTTATATATTTTAAACTCAATTAGTTGTAAGGAATTCTAAAAGAAGTAATGACACAATGAACAATGAGAAGAGTATTATAGATTAAACAGTCTCCTTTACTGTATTCATTGCCAACTGAATATTTATTTTACACAAAAAAATAACAACAAAACATTTAGAATGTAACATTCCTAAAATCATAAGAATACAGTATAATTCAGAATTATAAAAAACTTACCATTTTCTTCAATCATCTTTTGTAGTGCAGCTTTTTCTTTGCGGGGCATCTGAGAGACACATATAGTAAGTCCTTTAAATACTGGACAAGCGTACGATAAAAACTGTTGGTCAGTGGCTAATATATCTTCTTGAAAATCCTTTCCAACAGATTTCCATACAGCTTTCACCCATTCGCCAGTCATAACTGGAATTTCTTGCTGTACAGCAACCTGAAAGTGACAAATAACAAATACAGATCTTTTAAGAAATTATGGCTATTTCTCACCAAATCACAGACAGAACCAAGGAGCTTTTATTAAGACAATGTGTTAGGACTTTTAATATATGTATAATACCAACTTACCCTCAACACTTTTATAAACTACTTTTTGATATCTACAATCATTAACACCTGAGTTCCCTTCACAAATTTTCCTTTCTTGATGTGGAGATTCTATGCATTCCACATACCCCCCAACTTTCACTTTGAAGAATGGTTTGGAATCTGCATCTTGAAAAATGGCAAATTTACAACAAGGCTAGTTGTTGAATTAGAGGACAATGCCATGAAGTCAAGCAAATGTAATCTAACAATTCAAGAAAGAAGCAACAGAGGATATATGATCACTACAACTAAGATACAGCGGAGAATAGACAAGGTGGACATAGGCAGCCTCTTTACATTGAGAAAATAGAATACGTCAAAATACAAACAAGTCAAAGAAGTGTCAAGAAGCCCCTGTACTTTGCTCCGGTGGTCTACACATGGAATGTACAGCATTTAACCCTTCCCAACTCTGTTTTATTTTAATAAAAAAATGCACTTAACTCACACAGTACTTTTTGCTTCCAACAGAATTGGCTACTAGATGTGTCACACTCTCGTGGAAATTGTTTGAATAGATTCCTGCCATCCTTTCAATCAGCCACTGGAGGTCTGCCTTTACGTCTTTTTCAAATCCTGTTGTGGTGATGACCAGACCTTTCATAGCAGTGTTGTGTATAGGTGAGGGGAGCTCCGGTATAGGCTCTTTGCGATGGATAGATGACAAAATACAACGAGGCCCCAGTACCCTGCTGAAAGAAACAAGATTAGAATGGGTTATACTATACAGCAATATGCTAGTCATATCACTTTAAATAAAAAGGATGATATATACTGTAGTGTGCTAGATACTTTACCTTCATTATCTAAATGTCTCCATTTATTTTTATTGAGGCTTTCTCACCTCATGAAAGTAGAGAACAATGAAACAATATTACTGTAATGATAATACAGAAATCCAGAATACTGTCACAGTATTTTATTCAAAGCTAATAAGGTAAATACAAAAACGTGTTCTGCTGTGTGTGTGAATTCATAGTCCTCCAAAGTAATTTCTACAACACTTTCTTTTAAACAAGCTTATCTACTATATATACTTATGATACAAAGATTACCACTTGATTATACTCACACACACTTAAAGCCACTAATGAGGTATTCGAAAGCCTTTCCTTCAAAAGGATCACATATAAATACATCCTGTTTGGTAGGAACCAATTTTAGGCAGTCTTCTGTTGACAACCATGTGGAGCTTAAACCATTATCATGGCATGCCTGAAAAATATTTTCAAGTGTATATATGGCATGAAGCATCATAATACATGCACACTCTAAATTACCATGACACAAAATATACAAAATTTCAAAGATAACAGAGTGGCTTGTCTACCATTCTATTCAATAACTGATGAAGAGTCATGAAATACAAGAGAATGTTTCCATATGTTTAGATAAGAGTTGCTTGAAAGTTCAGTCTGGAGCATCAGTGGAGCATTCTTAACCCTAAACAAATGCCAAACAGAAGATATCAAACGAATGAATGGAGCTTTACCTAGTTTATAGACCGTGCAAAATAAAAAAAAAAACTTGTTGACATTTAATCATCCATATTACCTGATAAGCACAGAGCAGGCCAGTAGAGCATGTTGCTTCAGTCAACCCAGGAGGTAGAACAAAATATATGGAGATACTTCCATCCTGTGAGCAGACACTAACCTCCATGTTAGAAACAAACCCATACTGTAAACAAAAACCAAAAAAAATTGTCAGGCAAAAATATATAATGCATAGGCTGATACAAATAAACACTTATTTATACATGCATGTTAGTGCAGAAGAGTAAGCTGTTTCAGCTGGTTTTCCGAGCCACCCAACAGTGTAATCAGAAATGTTGAAAATTTGTATTGAAGTCATCAACCTTCTGTGTTAATTTTGGCTAAGGACAAGATGTCTGCTTTTTGTCAAGGTCCTTTAATGGTGAACATTTTGTCCCTCCGTGGTTGCATCATGCCCTCTTTTCTGTTGTCAATGTACAATGTTATCTGTATGATACATACCGTACTCAAGTTTCCAAGCTGTGCTTCTCTGTCTATCCCATTTTCCTTTCAAAGACATGAAGGAAAGTCTCGTCTAGGAACAAGGTGAGGCTTTCCGAGGTTATCCACCGAGTGATTAGGTGATATTATTAATGCTTTCTTTGCTAATACTATATGTGTAAGGGTAATATTCAGACTCGGTATTTCTGCAGGTATGACTGCATGCTGGCTGCTCATTACCTATTCACCTAGTTCACCTAGTATTCACCTAGTTGTGTTTGCGGGGGTTGATCTTTGCTCTTTCGGCCCGCCGGTTACCTGTTGGATGTTCCCTGTCCTTGGAGAACATAACATTTACAGCACAGTGGTCAGAGAAGTCAGCCAACAGGCATAAGATTCCAGGTTCAATTCCAGGCATTACAATTGGCACAGTCTGTAGGTGTTTGAGCAAGCTCATTACACCTGATGCCTCTGTTCACCTAGCCATAAGTATGTATCTAAAAGTTATACAACTGTTGTGGGTTGCATCTTTAGAGATCAGTCACTGGCCTAAGGAAACCTCCATAAGCAAATGTCAACAAAGTCATGTCACACAGTCAAAACGTCGCAGGTTTAATTCCCATGGCAAGACATGAGGTGTTTCACCAATATTTTCTTTTCCCTGATGACAAGCAACAGGCACCTGGGAGTAAGCAGCTGTTGTAGGTTGCATCCTGGGGAAGGTTAGTAGTTGATATCGGATGACCATGATAAGCTTAACAGCTTTTCTGACCCCTGGTAGGGATGAGAGGAGAGGTTAAGCATTACAATTGGCACAGTCTGCCAATGGGTCAATGTCTACTCTTAACTTGAATACATACACAGACTGCATTCATATATTTTTACTTCGTAAAGTAATAATGCCGCCAGCCGCTGAAATAAGCAAATAAATTGATAAATATTCTCACCACACAACCAGCGACGTTGAGTGTTCTGACAAAACTCCTCTAAAAGAATATTCCTGCAAGTTACCACTCCACTTTCACTATTTCAATATTTAGCTAACACAAGTGGCATTAGAAAATGTCTGTTCATGACACGTAGCGAGTGTGGAGAAGGAGCAGGTTACGTGAAGATGTTCTTGAACTTGTTGGAGTGTCAATGTTGTGATTGGCGCCGCACCGGACCTGCTCAATGGTTCTCTTCTGGGGAAGCAACAGATGTCACAACAGTACGTCACTATACTAGGCCTATTGCATGACTGACAGGTGCATAATATACATAGTGGTACTTAATTTAAATAGTTCTAGATTAATTTCTTGGCTAAAAAAAGTTTCGTAAGCTATTATATACTGTATATACTATTATATACTTTCTCGTCCGATCAGCGAAGTTAAGCAACGTTGGGTTTGGTTAGTACTTGGATGGGTGACCGCCTGGGAACACCAAATGCTGTTGGCAATAATGTTTATGCCCGAAACGCTTTGCGTAATAGTGGCTTTAGGCATTGTATGTACTAGCTATACCTATAAGTCAAACAATCCTTGTAAATATTTATTGTATGTATGTACCTTACCTAAATAAAATTGTATTGTATTGTATTGTATTGTATATGTTAAAACTGTCCTCAGGAAGGAGATCCCCTCAAGGGATTGGATTGGGAATGACTACATAATTTGTGGTATTATCTACTCTCTATCTCTCTATGGTTAGCGTAAGTTAAAGTTACTTTAGGTTAAGTGTCCTTACATTTAGTTACATTAACATGGAATTCGAAAACATTTCAGTGTTCCCGCTAATTCTACTTACAGAAAACCAACTTCTTCGCAGAAAACGTTTCAGCATATTATATATCTTATATATTTTAAACCAACGATTTCTGTTACATTAACATTATAACTAAACATTATAACTAATCTCTTTGTTTACGACAAAGGCTCATATGCCAGTTTACATATAGATTATTACTAGAACTGTGATATGCTTTCAGACCATCACATATATCTAGATAACTATTAAGGTGGTTAGGGGAGTATGGAAGGGGGAGGGGTGGTTTCTCATAGTAATGGATTTCGTCTGAGCACGGGCTCCCTAAATGAAAATGAATCTGGAGAAATGTGATGAGTGGGGTACCGCAAGGTTCCATTTTGGGGCCAACCCTTTTTGTCATATATATACATCAATGACACAGATGGGAATATTACAAACCACATCATCAAAGTTAAACGTGCCACTATAAGATTTATGGTAAAGTGCAAAGTGATAATGATAAGGAGACCTTACAATGCGATCTACACGAACTTCACATCACGACCCAGAAGATACAGAGTTACGTAACACAAACAAAGAGCAGTGGTTTCAAGCTCAACAAGCAACAATGCACAACGATTGATTGATATTTTTGTACTTACAATGTACCTGTAAACATTTCTTTAATTTTGCTAGAAATTACCTTCTTAAGATTATATGTTAGATTAAGGATCTGCCCGAAACGCTATGCGTGCTAGTGGCTTTACAAGAATGTAAAACTTCAAGTCTCTGTACTCTCATGAACCCAATGTACCTTCTTGTATATAAATAAATAAACAAATGAAGAGTAAGCCACCCAAGAGGTGGCATATGGGCATGATGAATAGCCTTGTAAGTGGTAGATTTTTTGAGTGAATCTTTGGTCGTGATGCACTACGGAAAACACATACTTTTCACCCATAGAATTATAAACCCATGGAACCGCCTACCCGCCGAAGCTGTGAATGCCAAAACTCTGGTGAATTTTAATTTAATTTAAGGACAAACGGGGAGAGGGGGATCTATGACAAGCCGCCTGCTTCCTGTTATCGTCGAGGCTGTTAAATATAGTGGTCCTCGGGTAAATAATTATTATTATTATTATTATTATTATTATTATTATTATTTATTATTATTATTATTATTGTTATTATTATTATTGTTATTATTATTATTATTATTATTATTATTATTATTATTATTATTATTATTATTATTATTATTATTATTATTATTATTGTTATTGCAATATAATGATAATAATTTTTATTGGAAATAAGAGGAAGGGAGAAGTGAAGGAACCATCGGCCACCACAATAACAAACAACTCAACGCACGTGGCGACCCGGTAAATTCTCTCACGGTTGGTGTGGCCACTTATAATAACCTCTAGAGGAGTGATGAATATAACCTCTAGAGGAGTGATGACCAAACCACACACCATAAGAGGAGGAGACGACGACGTTTCGGTCCGTCCTGGACCATTGTCGACTTGATAATGGTCCAGGACTGACCGAAACGTCGTCGTCTCCTCATCTTAAGGTGTGGGTTTGGTCATCGTCTGCCTCTGGAAGATTGTTAATACACAGTAATCGTAATCCTAAAAAATTGTATTAAATTCAGCATTAGGTCGAATAATTGTGTAGGTGGGAAGGCGAGTGAATTTGGGTAATACATGGGGAAGAGTCTTTCCCATACTGAATATACATATACATTGTGTGTGTGTGTGTGTGTGTATAATAATAATAATAATAATAATAATAATAATAATAATAATAGTAAGTTATCTTGATATCTTGTTTACGGTCAGATACCTTCAATGGAAGAAAGAGATACACAAATAATTTACCAACTGTTCATTGGCCCCTCATCTCCAGTGTCTTTTTTGGCTAGCGATGCAAGTTACATCATACCTAAGATGGTTCGGCTGTGGGTTTAAAAACCTATGTAATCTTGCTCAACCTTAATCTAACCCAACCTACCTGAGCCTAACCTGAATAATATGCAGTACTGTACAGTATATAGTTTTGACATTCACGAAATTAACTTGTGGAAGGTTGGCCTGTCAACATCATTGCTGCTCTTCAAGCAACTATAACCTAATGCAACCTAACCTAGTCTGGCCTGTTTGCTGTTCTTGAATTTAAAGGTGTTTAATATAATTAAATTAACAAAATCTAATTCTGCCTTGTTTAAAGAGGTGCATCAATTTGAAAAGATAAAGCCAAAAAAGGTTACACATAAATGAAGTCTTTGGTATTAAGAATGCCTCCTTGCTTTTTTTGCATAGCATATACAGGTACTGTACTCAAAAAGCATAATCAGAGCACTGAATTTTTTAACTTATTTACCTACCCACCTTTTGTTTAAAAATTATTTCAGTAATCATTTCCATAATCTGATCTGTGACCACACCAGTGTATTAGCAAATATATTTTGGCTTGTGGGCTGCAAGCAGTAACCATCTACAGTATTTGATTTTTTCTCAGAGCAACCAGGCCTTGGCCAATGTTTTGTGTATAGCAGAAATAGATTTTCTTTTTACTCTTACCTGAATTTACCTGAGGATCACTAACCTAACACAATAGTGGTCCGTCGAGGAAAGGAAGTCGGCGGCTTGTCAAGGATTCCCTCAGTTGCCCTGATGATTTTTGCCAGCTGGATTTTAAAATGTAAAAGTTTTGGCATTTATGGCTTCAGCACATAGGCAGTTCCTATGGGTTTATTATCCTGTGGGTGAAAAATTATCTTGTTTTCAGTCCTACAGTGTGGCTTGCTGAGCTTGAAAGTGTTGCTTCTTGTTTGTGTTACATCTAACCTTTTGAAGAGACTATGGATCAACATCCTTCAAATTGCTTAGTACAGTATTTTAAAGGTTTCGTTGAGATCCACCTTTAGATTCCTGGTTTGCAGTGTTGTTAGCAGTGCGCACCTCAACTGTCTCTGGTACGAGAGTTGAATTAGGTCTGGAATGATTTTTGTTGCCCTGTACTCTCTCCAAAGCAGCTATGTCTTTCTGAAGATGAGATCTCCATGCTTGGATATAATAATCCAAGTTTGGGAGGGGGGGGGGGGCACCAGAGATTTATACAGTTGAATCACCCCTTTCTTTTCCTTAACGTCAAAGGTACACTTCATTATTCGTATGGTCTGGTTATCTTTTTGTTACTGCTGCTCTTACGAGTTGTGCAACTTTCTGTGAATTATGGATTTTAACTCCAAGATCCTTTTCTCCATCAATCTGCTGCAGGGTAATGTTATGTACAGTATTTAGTACTGTAGTTGTGACATGCAAAGTCTTTATATTAAAAATCATATTTTTTACATGTGCAGTACTGTAATCCCCTTATACCATTTAGCAGTACAGTACATTTCCTTGTTGTATTTATGTTTGACATTGAAATATCTGAATAAATTATCATAGTATTTATTTTGCAGGTTAAAAAAAGATAAAACAATGAAAGTTGCCAATGTCAAGCAGTCAGCCCGAGCTGCATATATGGAACAGGTATGATGTAGTTTATTAGTAATATTTATTAATTTGTTATTTATACTACAATACTGTACTGTACAAGAAATATGACAGTTCCAGAATCATGATTCTACATTTTCTGATTTTAAAAATATTGAATTTAGTATAAAAGAGTCTAGTGTAACATTCTTAAAAAGGATATTATGTTGAAGTGTTTAGTTGGTAAAAAAACTTATTATTACACCCATCCCATCCATACCTTTCTTCTTGTTCTTACCTTTCGTCTTTCTCTTACCTTCCTCTAGGAATTACTTCCTCTTGCCTGTTCCTCACCTCACTCTTGCCTTACTTAATGTTCTCCCTCACTCCCATTACGGGCTCGTCATGCCCGTGCCACCTCTTGGGTGGCTTATTCTTCATCAATCAATCAATCTCACTCTCATCACAATCGACTTGATAATGGTCCTGGACAGACTGAAATGTAGTCATTTCCTCATCTTCTGGTGTGTGGTTTGGTCATATCTTTAGCCACGTTATTGTGACTCGTCGTCAGCCTGGTACTGTCTCGTGTCCCTGGTATGCCAAACAGAACTTCCGTGACTGATGATCTTTCAGCTAGCATGCAGCAATCTCGGCAAGATAGCTTCAGGGATGCACCAGAGGCACCTCCGGAAAGAGGCATTTCATTGCACTTAATGCTGGGTTTATTATGTCAGCGTACAGTATTTGTATCATTCTTAGTGGGACTAAATTTTTCGGTGATCAGATAAACCACATATAGTTTCAGAAAATTATTTGGACACAAGTTATTTGATCACATGATATTGATATAAAAACACTATAGAAAGTATTTTTTGGTTATCTACTTTTTGTATTTTTAACAGGCACTTCAGATGAAGAAAAATAAACAAAAATTTAAGAGACAACCTAAAGTAAGAAAAGGCAGTGATAAATCACAAAAGAAAAAGGAAGTAAATGTGCCTTCGCCAACACTAGATATGAATACAAATAATGCTTTAGTAAACAAAAAACCTAAACTTAAATCCAAAGTCTCAAAGACATTGTTGGAGCAAAAGGGAAAATCTCTCAAAGCAAAGAATAAGCAACTTGCTGAAAATTTAGTGAAGAAAAAGAAAAATAGCCCAAAAAAGGTAAACACTGACAATTTGAAAAAGCAGTTAAATGGCTTTGCTCCTCTCACAAATGATACAACATCCTTCACAAATAAAACAGAAAGTTTAAAGGGTAAGACAAATACGCCAGAAAAGGCAAATGTTGACAGTTTGAAAAAGCAGTCAAATGGCCTTGCTTCTCTCACAAATGATACAACTTCCTTCCCAAATGAAACAGAAATTTTGAAGACTGCAAAGAAAAGGAAACAAAATACAGAAGGTGAAGTACTTGAAAAAAAAATAAAAAAGAAAAAGAAGGCAAACCCAAAGAAGAAAATGATGCTTATTGCTGCTGTAAAAGAAGCCCTACATGCTGAGTGCAGTGGAGAAGACCCTGAGGAGGATAGTGTGACAATTGAGCCCTGTAAGTAAATTTGTGAATTTTTTCAATAATTCAGTTTTATCTTTAAAGCATGCAATGCCTTAGTTATAACCAACTGTTTGAAATTTGTGCGTATCCTGCTTTAAATTAGGGCTTCCCAAACTTTTTATGATCATTATCCCTTTTTCATTTAGCGTCCATATTAATGGCCTCTACATTCAGTAAAGGCCCTCTCTGGTATCTTCTAGTATCATAACCTGTACACTGCCTCAACTTTAATTCCCTGTACATATTGCTAAAAAAAAAAAAAAAAGCCTCCCATGGGACCATGGCCCCCAGTGCTTCATATGATCATAATCGTTCGGCTTTTCCTGCCACCAACTTTAAATTTAATACGGTAATTATTTTTAAGTTAATATGCGGAAAAATATTAAGTTAATATATAAGCCATGTGTGGCACGCATGCTTCTTAGAGTAGTGTCTTTTCTCATTTAACACTGTCACATTAATTTCAATGATCACATGACATTGGGTGGCTCATAAGAGGTTGCTAATATACAATAATTAGAAAAGTAAAAAATCCACATTAAATTTACTTAGACATTGTTGGTACTGGATCTGTTTGTAGACAAATATTTAGTATGAATACAAATCCAATACAACAGTTTAAGAAACTAAGTAGAATACTATACAGTATTATGTAGTAAGTGCAATATTGTAGAATATTGTATCATTTTTATCTATTAAACTAGGAAGTGTTGTTAACTTGAAAGGAAATTTTAAATTATTACTTCTACATAAGTTAAGAACAGAGGCTTTTTTTTTACCTGTATTTTACAACAAAATTTTTTCTACAGTACAGGTACTATGCAATCAGAATAAAAGAGGTTATTACACATCCCTAATTATTTAACACCTTACAGCAGTAATGTGTGATTTCCATTGTTACTGAGTTACTATACTTTAAAGTTATTCAAAATAATACAAATAAATTTTTCCTATTTTGTTTCAATAATATTAGAGTATTAAACGTCCTTGTGTTCATTTTTCATCAAATGTTCACACCTACTACCAAATTTGATTTGCTTTTGAAAAATGGTTTAAATAAATTATATATTGGAGCTAATGTATTTTGTCATGTGTTTTATTCAGATTCTTAATTTGCAGTGTCTGGGGCAGAAATTGGTGCTGTTAATATTGATGATAGCAATGAAGAGGGACTAAAGGCTTTTCAGTGGGTAATCGGCCCTTGCTCAGAAGAAAAGTTCTTCAGGTATCGTAGTCTGTGAAACTTAAAACCAAAAGGATTTATTTAATAGCAGTTTTATCATATTGAAGCTTATGTATATACAGGATTTAAACTTCTCTTCTCGAACTAAGTTTATTTAGGTATCTATCATAGGGGTTTCAAATGTTAAATATTCATTTACATCTGTCTTTGCAACAATAAGCACAAAATGTAGATGATGATGAGCTAAAGCAATTGTACTGGGTAGATATTTTATTTACAGATAGTATTTGTTATGTATACAGATTTTATGTTAGCTCAAACAAATCACACACCTTGACCAATAGGAAGATTCATTGCATATTCCCAAGATTTTCTCTTTAAGAGCACATTCTGCAATTCACTCTTGGGGTCCAGCATCACTCCTTAAGTCCGCTAGGCAGAAAGTATGGAAGCAAATCCACAACCACACTGTTGACATGTTGGGTACTGCCACCTGGCAGAGGCAACAGGTACCTTACCTTGAAGTTACCTTGAGGTGCTTCCGGGGCTTAGCGTCCCCGCGGCCCGGTCGTCGACCAGGCCTCCTGGTTGCTGGACTGATCAACCAGACTGTTGGACGCGGCTGCTCGCAGCCTGACGTATGAGTCACAGCCTGGTTGATCAGGTATCCTTTAGATACCTGATAGCTTTTGTCATTGATGAGAATTTCTCAGTACTAATTACGGTGCCCTCTACAACTAGCAATTGAAGGGTGGGGGTGATGTTGAGGATAATTTTCCTCTCACTGTATGTTATAGTGATAACTTGAGTCATCATCTCAGTCTCAGTGATGACTCAAGTTATTTGCCATTATCTCTCTGCCATCATAATCCCAGATAAAACCATACATATCAGACTTTGGGTGACTGCTATGAGTCTATAGTTGAATCTATGGTTCAATGAGTCCTAGCTCAAGGGAGCATCTGAGGGATCTTGGCTCCAAAAAATGCATAACGTATGGATTGGAAGTTCTACAATAGTTTCTTTAACTTTACAAAGTGCATGTAAGAGAAAATTGGTTAATATTAACTTTACATTTAGCATGATACATGAACAGTGCAACAGTAGGTGATTGAAGGGCATGCTATTATGAATATCACATCCTATTGAAGAAAGTTTTGTATAACTTAAAACATCAGTGTGGATATTATAAAAAGCTAATGCAAAATAAATTAATGTTGAAAAGCTTGAAAGTGTTTGCATGTTAGTTGTGTTGGATTAGCATCTGTTTAGAAAATAAGTGAAAGTATATGGTTATGTAAATGAATATTAAATTTTAACATCTTACAGAGACTACTGGGAGAAAAAGCCATTGCACATAAAGCGCAGTGATGCACAGTATTACAAAGGTTTATTCAGCACTGATGTTCTCGACAATATTCTACGTGAGGTGAGTTTAGGAACAAAATAGAAGTAATGGTATCTGACAATTAAATTCTCCTACCACTCCTAGCTAAAAACCAAAATGCGGAAGCTAAAGGGTAGAACTACTGTAATTTTAAAATAATTTTTTTTAATGCCGTACATATTAGTTTTAAAAATGTTTTTATTTCCAATGATTCATGCATGTGAAATTAGTTAAGCGTAAATTTTGTTATATAAACAAAATACTTTAATATTTTCTGTTGCTGTTACAGAATATGGTACTCTACACTAAGAATTTGGACATTACATCATTTAGCAATGGAAAAAGGGAAACCCATAACCCCATTGGACAAGCTCATCCACCTGTTGTGTGGGACTATTATAATAATGGATGTAGTGTACGGATGCTGAACCCTCAGACTTTCCACCGTCCAGTGTGGAAATTACTGTCGGTGTTGCAAGAATATTTCAAGTCGTTCTGTGGAGCTAATGTGTAAGTTAGAACATAATGTTATTGAGCTATTCTGATTTACATCCGTTTTTGGCAAGTCTTCACATTATATTTATTTAAACTTAACTGAAATCAGGCTTTGAGTGAATATGAAAAGCTGTTTTCCTACCTAGATACACCTTGAGGCAGCATTGCTGAATGTACTGTCCCAATGGACAGACTTTTGATGATGATGATATTAATAATAAATCTACTTTTGATCAATATTATTTTACAATATGTTGTTTTGCATCCTGTGACAGCTAAGTCAGTGCTTAATCTCATATGCTTGTCTTTAATACTGTATTCTCATTTAACCCATATAGTTAATAGTTTTTTTTGTTTTGTAGTTATCTCACTCCCCCTGACACTCAAGGGTTTGCACCTCACTGGGATGATATTGAAGCCTTCATTCTGCAGCTCGAGGGCAAGAAGCGATGGAGAGTGTACAAGCCAAGGTATGGGTGCTCGCTTGAGGCAGTTTTGCTGTACAGTATATCATGTTTCTTTTCTTTTTAATAGATGGAGGAGAGGGTGATTAAGTACATAAGGAAGACAAATAATAGAAGATTGTTGGTGTATGACTTCGTTATTTGCTAAGGATGGGGAAGAATACTTTTCTACTCCTGAGTTATATATGAAGAGAGATCAGGAGACAAAGAAAAAGACTATTTTCCCCACCATCCAGCTTATGCTGCTGGATAATAGTTTGGAAGTAGAGTAGCACCATGACATGATGAGAAAATGGCATGGAAATGAGGTGGGAAAGTAGATATAACTAGGCTGTTTTACTTCATGCTACAGTACAATCAATGCTTCAACAGCAATTGGTGGTGTAACTTCCATTAGGGATGCTCCTATTACTGCGTTCAATATTACTATTTCTTCATTAATATGGTATAGTATTCTGCTTCATGTTCACTGAATGTCGTGACAGGAGTTTAATTGACATTAATATACTTAAAATATGTATCCAGCCATATCTTAGAGAGCTGTGTTGTATTTGTAATTTTGGCATTGAAGAGCAATGTATTCCAGTGATCTAAATTCTGTAGGTAAAGAAATCTTGTTCCCTTGTCTGTATTGCATCTAATTCTCCAATGTTTTGTGCAATTATTTTTCAGTCAATTTTTTTGTGCCTTTCAAATATCTAGCTCTAAACATTATTATTATTGAGAACTACCAGTTATTAGATTTATACACTCACCCATAACATAGACAAGAGTTAACCTTGTACAGTATTTTCATTCTGCATAAGGTACAGGGAGAAATGTGACAGTTTGGAGGTTTCATAACGCAAGAAAGTAATCCAAAAGTGCTAAACCTATTAGCACATCATCGTGATCATTATGTAATTACCTAAGTGTAGTTACTGGATGAGAGCTACGTTCGTAGTGTCCCATCTTCCCAGTCCTCTGTCGTATAACGCTTTGTAACTACTGGCGGTTTTGGCATGCACCACCTTGCTTACCTTGTTCCAACCGTCTACCACTGTTTGCAAAAGAAAACTTTCCTAATATTTTTTTGGCACCTTTGTTTCCTTAGCTTGAATTTGTGTTCTTTTGTTTTGAAGTTGCTGGTTTTAGGAATTACTACAGTATGTCAATTTGGTCAATTCTTGTTTGCATTTTGTAAGTGGTAATCATATATTTTTTTCTTTTATCTTTGGCATATTTAACGCCTCTAGTCTCTCCTTGTAACTCTTGATTTTCAGTTCCAGAAGCCATTTTGTAGCATGCCTTTGCACCTCTTCCAGTTTCTTTATGTGGTTCTTGAGATATGGGCACCATACAACTGCTGCATATTTCAATTTTGGTCTCACAAAATTGAATGAGCAGTTTTTCTAGTATTTCACCATCCTTGTGCATCTGATGAGATATGTGTATGTTATGTAACATCTTATACATAAATAATTTTTCAGGTCAGAAAATGAAGAACTTCCTGTTAACTCCAGCCCTAATCTTTCTGAAGATGAAATTGGGGAACCTGTATTAGACATTGTTTTAGAAGAAGGCGACCTTTTGTACTTCCCCAGGGGTTACATTCACCAAGGTATTACAGTGGATAACACTCATTCTCTCCACATTACCATCTCCACTTACCAGAAGAACACCTGGGGTCACTTACTTAAAAAGGTGAGCTTTCCCCACAGTTTGTTATGGCGGGAGGATTGGGCATGTGGGTTTTGCCGAGTCTGTATACTTGTCTACTAATTCATTCTTACATTACATTCCAAGTGCTATATAGTCGTAATAGCTTTGTGCTTTCTCCTGATGGTTCTCTTCCCTTGTATTTAATTTATGTAGTAACCCTGCTGCCCATTGCTATGTGATGCAATTAGTCCTGCAGTGAATGGCAAGAAAATCTATGGATTTAAGGGGGGGGGGGAACTTGTCCAAGACCCAAAAAACTAAATTTGCCCATGTAGCTGTTTGAAATGTTAAGTAATTAAAATGGGTGGAGAAGCTGCAAGTTGTGGATGCATTCAAAGAAAGTTTGTTGTGCTATGTTTAGGAGTGACAAAACTTAAAAGTCGAATGAAGAGTGGAATGGAGTAAATATTGCAGGAGCAGAAGGCACACGAGTGAAGATTAGTAGTGGGCAGTGAATGCATTCTTTTGTTGTAGTTCAGGATGGCTGTGCTTGAAAGTCAAACATGACAGGGTATCAGTGGCTGTGGTGATTGTCTTTTGCACAACCAGTGTAATGATTGAAGTGGGATTAAAAACAAATTTTTCTGAATAGTTGTGAGGATGAGATTAGTACAATACTTCGATGCTTTGGAATGGTGTTCCTAACTCTTGTCTACCTGTTGTAATTTGTTTTTCCTATTTTGATTATTTTCATTATATCTTCCTAACAGTGTCACTACATTAGGCACCATACTGTCTCAGTGAGGTTAAAAGATCACACAATACATGTATATATTTAGGTATGCTTGGATGACTGTTCATCCCTCGTGGCTGCTGCTACTTGTGCATACAGTTTGTGTGTTGACACTTGTGTGTCCCAGAACTCTTTAGTGCTGCTGCTTCCTACTTTCTCATTTTCATCACTCTTATTCCGCTTCTCATTTCCCTCCCTTTGCCTTTAAGTGAAAAATTATATCCACTTTAATGCTAAATATGTGATGTATTCTTCATTTGTTTCCTTAATCACTTATTTTTGTTTGTAAATATGTGACATTTTTAATGATTCATTAAATATTTGGCAGCTTTTACCTCAAGCACTCAGTGTAGCCATGAATGACGACATAGAATTCAGGCGAGGTCTTCCCCGTGATTACTTGGACAGTATGGGAATTGTCAATATGGATAAAGATTCTCCTAGTCGAAGTGCTTTCATTGAGAAGGTTTGTGCACAGTACATGTTTTCACACTTATGTTTTCCAATAATAATTTTGTTTTAAAAAATAACATTTTCATAGATTGGTGTATTTAAGTGAGAGGAGGGGGCAGAAGAGACTAACATAACATTAAATGCCCTTTATATCTAATATAAAATTAATAGTTTTGTAAATAGATGAACTTCTATGGCCTTCACTTTACAATTGGCCCTTATTATTTTTATTATGCGGTGTATAGTAATGATTGTATTGTGCTATTATTATGACTTGTGTAAATGAATATTGTACATAGTTTTTGTAAATTAAATCAATTATACGTGTAATCATTTATGTATAAAGTTTTTGATTTGCATACTTCAGTGCACAGTACTGTATACACATGAAGTTAAAATACAGCAATTGGCATTTTCAGTGACATTTTCTTGTCAATATTTTGTCTTACAATTATATTTTTAGGATTTATGTTACTTGTAATTCACAAATTATATTAAACTAATGTTATATTTAGTCTGTGTAAGTCATTATTCTAATTTTAAGCTGTATGTTTTACCAATATAAATCTCACCACACTCAAGTGTTAGGTATTAGTTTTTACAGCTGTACTCCTGCTCACCCCAGCCTCAACTGTAATGTCTGTGTCAATCATTTGTGAATAAAGCTTCAGTCTAGAGCTTCAGATGAGCTTATGTTCGATAAAACCATCTTAACTTAGTTTATTTTAGAATATCGGTACCATTCCTAATGAACCAGTCAGAGAGAGAGAGAGAGAACGAACAGAGGGGGAGGGGGGAGGGAATGTGTTAGCAACCCATCCTCCTTCTAATATAGTACATATAATGACAATATAGTACTATCTTTGTCCAACACAATATATGGAATATTAATTGATACATTCTATAGAATTGCCAAATTTTAAATACAAACTGAAGACAATAAAAAGTGAATCAAACACATCGATAGTAAAAGCAGAATATCTCACCTAACCGTGTTTGTGTGTGTATGTGTTTGTCATATCTGTATGCCTGTGTACACATGTATGCATTCTTGATTGCTTGCTGGCTTAATATTTCTTTGTTTTACCTGCTGTGTTCATTTTACTTTTAACTCCTTCCTTTTTGTATTTAATGCACTGCTTTATTTGTAAATTTACTTTGTCAGGTAATAGTCCATATGTTGGACAAAGACACTTTTTGCTGTTAAATGTACTATGTTAGCAGGATGAAGAGTTGTGAGGAAATATTGCGAGGGATTATTTGCGAGAGACTGGAATATCCTTGCATCAATGGGAGAGTTTAGATTAGGTGCTTTAAATACCCTCATTTGTTTAAGAAAATGGCACACAAGTTGGTGGTGGTACCTGTGATGTCCTTATATGTATCTAAAATCTTTTATATTACAGTTGGGTGAATTAGTGACACGTCTGATGGAAATGGCTCCTGTTGATGCTGCTGTAGACCAGAGAGGTGCTAGTTTCATGCATGATGCTCTACCACCTCTGCTCTCACAAGGTGGGGTAAACCAAATGTTTTTAACAGGATATTATTCTTCATTGCATTTGCTGATGTGGTTCTTTCCTCTCACTATCAAGTAACATTTTTCACTGGTTAGTGAGCTTTCTTGTTTATGGGGTCCATGGATGGTATCAATATTTTTTTTTTTTCTTTGAAGATAATACAGAACCCTGAAGTGTTTTATTAGCAGTGAGTGTGAGGAGGGCTTTTCTGCTGTATTCCTGACAGTAATTCAGTCTGGCTGTGCATCTCTACTGTTTCCACAGAATAAGTATAACAGATACAAGCATAAAAAGTATAAGAGAGGACTGAGAAAACACTATACAATAGTGTATATTCATTGGAATTGTACTCCGTTGTCAACAAGGTTAACCATAACCTTTGAATAAGTTACGAAGTTGTTACTTCACACACATGCAGGTCAAGTCCCAAACTGAGCACGTGAAATTAAGCAATTTCCTGGTGTGCATTTAAAAAAAAAAAAAAATTTTTATAGTAACAATGCTTTCTGATGTTGGGGAAAAATATAAACAAAAATCTTATAATTTTAGTTTGGCTGTTGAGAGGTGAAGAAGTGTTGATGCCATATTTTGAGAAATAAACTTCTGTATTTGTAAATATGCTTCTCAATCACAAATATTTTCCAGGTTCATAAAAGTCCTTGAAATTTTGCACAGCATCATGGTTCCAAGCATGAGCATCAGTAAATGAATGATGATGAATTTGATATGGTGTTCATCTTTTTACTAAGGCCCAGGAAGGAAACTAAAGCCTTCAGCATTTTTTCTAATATGGCAAATGACAGTCAAAGATATCTAGTGTCGAATGACGTCCACATAGAAGCTTCAGACCCTTTGAATATTATGGAGCATGTCTAGTCTCCTACATATGATAGGTGCAATGACCTCTTATCACTTGAGGGTGACATGAACAGTTTAAAGAGGATCCATTCAGCTTTTATACATGTCTAGTGTGAGAACAGGCTATTTTATTCTTGCTTAACTGTTTTTGAGTTCATTTTGTAAATACTTGGCAGTAGGGCATTTTTTTTTTTTTTTTAAGTGCAAGCCAAAGTTAAAACTAAGTCAGTAAAGCTCTTCTACTCGTATTCAATAGTCTGTCAGCATATTTAATTAGTTGCACATCTAGAAAAACACATTTTTTAGTTTGAATTTACATATGCACAGTGGTACCTTCATTTACGATCGTAATCCATTCCCAGAGACTCATCGTCAACCAAAACCAATTTTCCCATAAGAAATAATGTAAATTGAATTAATATTTTTTGGCCTGTGGAACGGATTAACTTAAAAATACATTTTATACAGAATAACACTCATTTTGTACAAGCTACAATACAGTACTGTATGTATATCTTACCTTGAATGAGGACTCTTGTGTGTGTATGGAAAATGGTGAGGAGAGGTGTTAGTGTTTGGAAGGGGAGTCCCTTTCCATTATAACATCAGGCAGTGATGACTTTTCTGGAGTACTCTCTCCTACATTTTGCCTGCATACCACTAGAACCTGCTTGTGGCTCGCTGCTTGTTTTTCTCACTAAAACCCTGTCTAGCGACACTTGTTTTTCCTTATGTTTTAACACTTGTCTATAGTGAGACATCACATTGTCCCACTATGAATGAATGATCTCTTGGTTTTTCCCCTCTATCGTCATCCTCACGACTATTTTCTTGGGTTGAAATTTACCACTGACTTTCTTGGGACCCATGGCATGATATATAATAAGAACTTATGTTTAGAAAAAGCAGGCAAACAATTAAATTCTTCACAAAGAAGTCAAGCGAGGCTGCGGTTGTCACTACGCGGGATAGACTTGTAAACACAGAGGGCCTCGCCCCGCGCCTCCCAGCACCACACGCTTGTTCGACTCGTACGTAAATGATCAGACATCGTCTTCCAAGTAAACCGTCGTACAACAATTCAAATTTTATGATGAATTTGATATCAACCAAAAAATTCTTACTTTAGGGCAGTCGTCAACCGAGGTTCCACTGTACTTATGGATAAATATTTGAAGGTAGGCAATTTTTGTTTAAAAAATTATGAGGTGGCCTTCACGAGGAAAAGGAATTAATTTTTATATTTTAATTTTCAATTTATTGCTTGACAGATGAGAGAGAGTGTAGTGTATATGGTGGTGGTGAACGGTGGTGTAAGAAGACGAAGGAGGTAAAAAATCGGGTAGAAATTGAACCAGACACCCCGATCAGACTCATCAGAAAAAACTGCTTAAGGTACTGTAATATTACTGGTGTGATATAAATTTTGATTTTTTAACTTGAGGCAGCTCTGAAAATCAATGAACTCGTGGCCCAGTTTGGTCAACAAGGCTTTTGATTACCACTGTAGTTTGACTAAGGAATCATAGCCTAATTGATCAGAGACCCTTGGGAGAGTAATTATATTTTGATTGGAAGTTGTCCCAGTCAGGGTTATAACAATGAACCTCGGAAATAAGAAATAGCTTTAAAGATATTTTGTGAAAATATGCATGTTATTTTGATTCAGGTTTAATTTGGTATAAAATTCAACATAGTACTGTATTTGGTGTACCCTTAATGCAAGTATCACAAGGTCAAACGAGAGGGGGGGAAACAAGTTAAGTAAAACACCCGAGAGTAGCAGCACATTAGGTGTACATAGTACATCTGGTGTTACAAAGTAGTGGTACTGCTATGTATGACTGCGAGTATTTTTTAATTCTTTTCATATATAGTACTGTAGTATCAATGGTATAGTGTATGGATGAGTAATATTTCTTAATTTTTAACTCCCCCCCCCCCCCCCCTTTTTTTTTTTTTTTTTTTTATACTCTACATCCCACTTTCCTGAGGATGGAAATGTGATTGGGTGTTGTATATTGGATTCCTCAACATATCCAAAATTATTTTTAACAAATCTTTATTAGTTTCCTTGGAAAAATAAATTATTACAATATTCGATTCCTGAATTAAAAATAATTGATGTCCACAGAGTGGTTGCGGAGGAAGAGAATGTCAACGTTTATCATTGTTTAGAAAACACACGAGAGTACCATCAGGAGCAGCCACAGTTCATTGAGCTGGCTCCAGAAACTGCACCTGCTATTGAGGCTTTGATTCATGCCTATCCAAAATACATAACCGTCGAGTGTTTGCCTTTAAATGACGAGACTGAAAAGGTAAACAAAATTTCTATGATTTGTGTATAATGATAGTTTACTAAATACAGTAAAGAAATTGGTTTGTTTACCAAGTGATGTTTTCTTTCTACAGTGCTGGATATAGTCTTTATATTTTGTTATGCTCTGCCAGTTCCCTTTAGATATATTTTTACATATATATATTTTTTTTCCAGATGGCGGTAGCCAGTGGGCTGTGGGAACGTGGACTTGTAGTGACTGCAACGCCTTTGAATGCCCCGCATGATGACTAAAGGATTTTTGTAAGATCCAATTTAAAAATTGCAAACATTTTATTTTTCTTCTGGATGGTTGACTTTACAATTGGCAATAATGATGTTAGGCTGTTCTGAATTACGTATCTTTGGCTGGCATGTAATACTTTTTTGAAAGGGAAAGGGATGGCAGGCCTCGTGTGTTGTAATTTATATCACAACAGAATTTATTAACGATTTGTTTTGTCTTTGCAACATTTAGACTTCAGATAAAATGTAATTCATTATTGAGTAAAGTTTCTAAAATTTGGAGGCACACTAAAAACAGATGTATAACTATTCAGTGAAGCAATTGCTGCCCCATTTCATATTGTTTAGGGTGGCACCTTCACATAAAACCTAAGTATTTCAAACATGTTTTGGATAAGAGGCTGTGGACTTTTTATTATATAAAGTTTTTACTTAATCCTTAATAAATTATTATATTCAACAATCTTGTAGTAACTATGACCAAGGCTGTGAAATCCAAGTACTACTGCATTTTTTGTATTGTCAAGCTATCATTATTTTATTATGCTAGTTGCAATGTATTGTGGAGGATATTTTTTTTTTATTAAGTTAATTAAGCATTGACTAGGCCAATGAAATTACTGGAGTGTTTATTACTTGGTTGAAGCCGGCAAATGTTCAAAACTAAAAGTGGGTAAGTGGTACAGTATCACAATGGTGTTATATTTGCATTGATTGGATGTATTTATATAAATAATTGATGTTATGGATGTTGGATATTGTAGACTCCTTGCAGACATTTATTTAGGATTTAATATTGTACAGTACAATATGGCAAACTACACATGGAAAAAGCATTTGGTAGTAGTCAATATTGTTAAATAAGGAAATTATCAAATAAACTTTTAATAAATAATTGTAAAATTTTTGTACATTGTTTATATTTTGTTATCCATGCCTGAATGTGTTAAGAACAGTATGTTGCTTTTAACCCTAACAGTGCACTTTGGTTTGGTGTACAGGTCCTAATCAAAAGTGATTACAACTTCATGGGGCTTATGCAGGAAAATATGAGACGTACATTGTGGAATGTGTGCACACACTTGTGAAATACTTGCAGTAAATTGACTGCAGAGGAGAGCACCCAATTATCATACTGGCATTAGCCCAATGGCCCTAATAAATGTGACTGTTGACCTTGGTACTTCATGTGGCACTTACAAAGGAAATGTTGATTATAACACTCTTTGACAATGGTTTTAGTTTAGTTCATTTATTATGCACCCCATACCCATCTTGTGGGCGGTAGTGAAAAGGGTTAAAGAGGCACATAAATGGACTCAGAGACTGAACCCCACAATTCATTTAGCTAAGCAAGTTACAATCTTGATGAGCTAGTTACAAAATTCAATGCACATCGTCAGAACAATGGGCTTGAGACCAAACACAAGTACAGTTTCTTTATCAAGAAACTGACATGTGTGGAGAGCTGGTGTTACAATTGCTATGCTTGTCCTGCTTTGTTCCAGCAATATTTCTAATGCTTGCTGGGAGGGTGTTTTAACAGCTGTGGACCTCTGATGTTCAGACCATGTTCTCTGTGCGTATGGCATCTCTACTCTTCACTAGTGCTGCAAATGGATTTAGTTTAGCTGGACCTGTTACAAAGTGGGCCGAAGAACAATTGCTTCTGCAAGCCAAAGCACCATAACCACTTTCAATAGGTATTGCTCTAGCATGGATCAACATACAGGTATGTTGAAATGTGCAAAACCTTACGAGGGGAAAAAATGCAATCTAAGGTCCCAGACTTTCGCACGAAAGAAACAGAATGCTACACAATAAGTGGCAAACAGAAAAATGGCTTTGGAGAATAGTCAAATATTTTAGATTTGGAAGAAAGGTTTCAAAAGGTGGAACATAGGGAATGTATGGTACAGGAACTGGCGAAAGAACCATTTATATCTCAGTCACTGATACCATTACACCCCACAACAGAGCTACAACTACAAAGGCAAGAACGCTGTAACAACCAGTACTGGTTAGAACAAATCTGATATGCCAACATACAAGGACTAAAAACAGAGGCAAAAAACAAAATACCATTTATAAATGGTCTTGCAGAGGCAAATGCATTATTTGGAGCTTTCACAGAAATTCATGGACAGCAAGCACTGGATACCATAATATAATCTCTATAGATGTGATAGGGTAAGTCACATGGAATAGGTCTGTACAGTAAGAGTATGCTTGGAGCTTCTTAACTCTGCAAATGAGGTGTTAGAAGTACTTATGATAGAAAAAAAGTTATTCTAATATACAGGCCGCAGATGCAACGGTTGAGGAATTCACAGAACAAACAAAATAGAGAATAGCCTCGATAATCTGGCAGATGCAATATCAGATATTATCTTCCCTGGAGACTTCAACTTGCCCAGTTTAAGATGAATAATGTCATACTATGAAGTAACCATCCACAGATCAGAGGACTACTGTACTAAAGTTCTAAGACAAATTTGTGCTCACCCAGCAGACAACAGAGCCAACTAGGTACATAAATATTTTAGATCTTATCTTCACAAACAATAAAAAAAGAATAATCAGGGACATTACAATTTCAGATACCACATACTGATCGCAAGCTCATTGAAGTGCAAACATCAATACTCGTAACAGGTCCAAATAAATTGCTCATTCGAGAGGGTTTATTCATTAAATTAAATTTTAGTAAGAGGATAGAGACTGGGAAAAATAAACAGGAAACCTTCAAACAATGTAACCTGTCCATATACATGGGTAAGAATTGTGCTTGTGTAAAATTAGCCCCTAAACTTTATTGTGTTTCTTGATATTCCCAGCTAATATAATTAGAAGCATATCAGTAAGGTTACTCTTCCTGA
The DNA here is from genome assembly GCF_040958095.1 of Procambarus clarkii. NCBI lineage: Eukaryota > Metazoa > Arthropoda > Malacostraca > Decapoda > Cambaridae > Procambarus > Procambarus clarkii. The sequence goes on from NC_091191.1 coordinate 9,321,428, forward strand.
CTAGAAAAATAACATGAAGAAAGTACAAATATAAAAGTAAAAGAATTTCAAACAACATAACGGTGTCAAATGAGGATTGCGGTGTCAATAGTAGTACTGCTACTACTATCAGATCAACTACCGAGGGAATTTAATTTTTTATTTAATTCATCATTGTACAGTATTTGCATGCAAGAACATCAAGCCACATTACATATTGATTCATTATCAAATCAAAATATCTCCAGGGATCATCATTAACCACAGTACTTGTCACATTACAATAATAAACCATCATAATAGGACATCTGAAGAAGTGAAACTTAACAAAAAATGCCTTATACATAGTAAAATGTACACCACTATAGTGGCCAGGTTGTTGATGTCAAGAAACACCAAGATGCGAAACAAAATTACTAGTAATGTGTACATAACTTACAAATTAAAGCTGAATGTCAAGTTGGTCTTTTGCTACATTGTCAAAACTGTTCATTGAATTATTGGAAGTGAAGATTTAAAGAATATATGTTTGTTAAAATATAGCACAATAATCTACCTGCTACATTAAACATATACTAGTTAAAATTTCTTCAACGATATATACAGTTTGCAACGAGCTTTACCATTATGTTTTCAAAGAAATTGTCCATTATTCTATGATACAACCTCGGTATCTATAATTTTACCCCTGCATGCCCCCTCCATACTTTATGTTTATTTATTAAACTTAATTTTTTTAGTTTTTTAATAAATCAATATTTACTTTATTAAAACAATTACAAATGCTTGCTTCAACAAACTAAATAGATGCTGGGTGGATTAAATGCTGAAGCTTTGTTAGTTGCTTATGATTTTTGTGCCAGCGACACATTTTGGCTATAAAACCCACAAGGAATAATATTGCTATCAACCCAATTACAATTGTGACAGAGATGATTAAGTAACCTCTCCAACCGTAACTTTTTAAATATCCTTTTACTTCTCGTATTAGGCTAGGCTCTTCGGTCTTGACTAAAGAACCTTCTAATTTGTCTAGATTAGGATCATTGTTGTTAAACTGGTCAGAGCTGATGTAAGCGACGAAGGAAGCTGAATTATCATCGTGACCATTCTGCCGTTTCTTTAGCCGTTTACCCTCTTTATGCTCCTCAAGTAAGCCTATATCGTGCACCTTTCTTCCTCCACTGCTGGTATGATTCTTATCTGCATTAACATTTGTGGGTTCTTCAGTTTGTTCATATTTTAGACTGGCTACATACGACACTAAAGAATACAACACGTGAAGAGCATTCATTTTATTGAAATTTTTATTTTCTATAATACTATCATTATGTTGATTCATTTTTGTTTTCAGATTTATTTGCTCATGTTCTTGATTTGAAACGTATGCCACAAGTGAATACAGATTGTAAAGTACAGTTATTTTTTTGTAATCATTACCAAGTGCATGAGTTTTCTTAGCTTTGGAGGTATATACTACTAAGTCACTAGTATTGGCTGATAATTGTTCTTCCTTGGCTGGGGTCTTAATTGCATTCTCATTTACTTGGAACTTTCCCATGGTTTTACTATTATTCTCAGTGCCACCTAAAAAGCTGGATTCCTTTTTTTCTATGATGTCATGATTACCAGACAAAAGATCATATATGCTGTACACATGTGCCGTGACATATTTATTTTTTTTGCTTTGGTTGGTTGCATTTATATTAGATTGCATTTCATTATATTTGCCTTTTACATGCTGGCTCATAGATGAATCAACTTCAGTGTAAGATGATTGTTCATGATCTTTGGCATCCTGTAACCGAAATTGCTCTTCGTAAATGGTGGTTTGAGTGCTACGTTGATCCTGTTGTATCACAGAATATTGAGTTGTAATGGTTGTTGAATTAATTAGCAGCAGTTTTGATGTATTAACTTGTACCAATGAGCCTTGTTTTTCTTCGCTGAGGCTTTGTGGCCCAAGTGGCTCTTTCATAGTCTTTGTATAGTATACGACTCTTCCCAAAGATTCTTGCTCTCTGCGAGAGAGTGTTTTTTGCACCTCGGGCTCTGGGATGACAGTCATCTTGGGTGTGTCATCAAATGTCAGATTATACAGCTCTGATTTATTTTCATTACTAATGGGTACTGCAAAGGCTTGCCATCTTCCCAACAGTGTTAGTGAACCCAGGGTTACCACAACATAGATCATCATTTTTCTGCAGAGGAAAACAAAATTATCAGACAGCTGAAAACATTTTATACAAGCTAACAGACATGTAGAAACATTCATATTAATTTGTCAGCACATGAATGCATATTTCTATACACCAACACAAGATACATTATACCACATACAATAGTCAGGGGGCTGACATTTATGCATACAAGATTGTCAAGAGAACAAAGATATCTGAATGGGTAGAACATGAACATTGGAAAAGAAGTGGAAACTAAATACCTGAATAAGCCACCGAGGCATTAGAAAGAATTTTGTGTCAATAATTTGTGTTATAGATTGTCCCGTCAGCATGGTCCAAATGTCTCCAACATGTTGGGCCCCAAACTCGGTTTATAGCTGAACAAACATATAATCTTTATGGGTTGTTATCCAAGGATTAATTGCAAGTCACATGATGCTAAGATCCCACTGAAACTTAACTATATTCACATGAAAACAACTAGTACAGAGTGAAGTTGCACTGGTTACCCTCAAACTGTGCCAGAGAAATTCTCAGTTATAATATACAGGTCTGGATGGGTAGAAAAGCACAGGAGAAACATTAAAGGTTCAACTAATCACCAATAATTACCTTACCTGGCTAGCTAAATGAAATGGTAGCAAAACTTAAGACAAACTAACACATTGTAAAATCATAATTACACCAAGAGCACAGCATATAATTTACTTTAGGGAACCGACTAACCCTTCCCTCTCGGCGGCATGCTACTTGGAAAAACTTAATACTTAACGTACAAGAGAGGTGTGTTCCAGGATTTCTATCTAGCCCACTGAAGTTTGAGAAGGGAAGTGGGGCAGCTATAGCCCCCTATCCATTTGTTGCCAAATTTACATAATTGACAATTGCAAGCAGATTTACTATTTAATGCAACCTTTTATATTTCCACTAGCTAGTAACAATCACCTACATGCATAAGAAATTTATACAGCAACAAAACATTAGCCCCCAATACTTGATATTGGTCTTAAAATCACAAATCCCCTTAAAGAGGGCCAATGGGGCCGACCCCAACCCACCTATGAGTCCCCCACCAGCCACACTTCCAAATTGAAAGAGGTTTGCTCCCAGGCGTCTGGCCTCCAACCTTTTAAAGAAAAGCAAACGGATCCTATTTTATAATCCCATTTTATAAGAGATTAAAACTGAAGCTATCATAACATTTCCTTTGGTGCAAAGCCAGGTAGGACCCCAGGCAAGGGTTCTCAAACTGGGCATGCGTAACAATTCCCCCCCCCCCCCCCCTTCCTTGGTGCTCTCGTGTTTATATATTCCAAGATTGTTCTACAGCTGCATATATATATCATCCAAGTGCCCTCCAGACACTTGGAAGTGATATATATGCAAGAACAATCTTGGAACACGAAAACACAGACACACACGTTAGAAAGTTTTATTTCAGCCTGAGGGTAGCGAGTAAATGAAATGACCTAAAAGACCAGGTTGTAGAGGCAAACTCAATTCACAACTTTAAAAGCACATACGATAATTAAACAGAAATCATTTCATTAGATAACCGGCGGCTAGAAAAACGGTATTCAAGATCTAGAGCTCTATCCTGTAGGCACAAATAGGTGAGAGCAAACACATACACGAACACCCTAGTAACTAGTTCAAAGGTCATAGACAGAAACTGGAGACGCAAAAGAGGCAGACATCAGAAAGAACCTTTTCAGTGTTAGAGCTGTCAATAAATGGTGTATACAAATACAAATATTTATTAAGGTAAAGTACATACATACAAGGTGAGATACAAAGTTGATGGATTTATAGATAGAGGTAGTACATACAATGCCTAAAGCCACTATTACGCAAAGCGTTTCGGGAAGTATGTTAGATGGAGTCTTCGTTGAAGCTAATTAGGTTCAAAATTTTAAATGTAAATATGATAAAAGCGTGAGAAATAAGTCATTACATTAATCTAGGAACGTTCAAACGGCGGGGCTAAGAGCCTAGCTCGACTCTGCGGGCACATCTAGGTGAATACCCTCGAATACGCACTACATCCACCTCGGAACATACATACATACACACACTACAACAATAAGAATATTCACTTTCACAAATAGAGTGGTAGACTGTTGGAACAAGTTAGGTGAGGTAGTGGTGGAGGCCAAAACCATCAGTAGTTGACGGTCAACTACTGTCAGTAATCTGACAGTAGTTTCAAAGCGTTATATGATAAAGAGTGCTGGGAATACGGGACACCACGAGCGTAGCTCTCATCCTGTAATTACACTTAGGTAATTACACACACAGACACAACCTTGGAACACACACACACACACACACACACACACAACCACCTCGGGACACACACTCACTTTCAAATATGATAGAGCCCAATAGGATGAGGAATCTGTACACCAGTTGATTGACAGACGGGACCAAAAAGTCAAAGCTCAATGACTGGATACCATATTAAAGTATCCTTTAATACCTTTTAATTGAAAGCAAGCACAACTATCATAGCGCAACTCGTACAAGCACAACTAAACGAGTTGTGCTTGTACGAGTTCAAACAACAACCACCTCGGAACACACAGACTAGACACCCTTGCCATATATAAATACTGAGTAACCTTGTTACAAACAGTAAGCATCTTTCCCAACTTTTCGCCACCTTCCCCTTATATGGGGCGATACATACATTTAATTAAGTTGCTTTGTTACGATCCATCGTAATGTTAGCCTTTGCATCGACCCCTCTCACAAAATATTTGCCAAAGACTGTGCTTATTTTTAATAAACAAGAACTACGTGTTCAAACTATCGACCGCAAACTGGCCATTGATCATAGCCTCGTGTCAATACGATCCCATGGGGGTAGAAATAGCCTAAGCTACTCTATCCCTTTGAGATGTATTTTTTCTTGTCTCAATAAACATACTTGAAACTTGAATACGATCCCTAACAGCCGACATGCTGCTTTTTGGTCGAAGTCGGACACAAAATACTTTATTTTGCAGGCATGATAATGTTGTCTTTCAAACAACTGATAGTGTGTTTGACGAATCTTACTTTCTGTGAAGACGACAGATAAATAGAGAACCAGAGACCGTCACTAGAGAACTACCTTCCTTGCACATCGCTCCTACTTTGCTCTGAAATGTTTTCCATTGATGTAAACAGTACAAATTAAAATTGTCTACTTCAAGTTTTCGGTTCCATCATCAAACATCCAGCCTGGGAATGTGGCCCAATTGGTGCTGTGTTTGCCATCTTATTCATAGTATCACTTGAAATACAACCATTCTGGAACTAACCTTGATTTATCTCTTAAACAGCAAGAATCCTGACGTTCCTAAACAAGAGCCAGCTGACCTGCCTCTACCCTGTGTCCCTGGGGACTGAATAGAGCCCTAATACCTGCAACTGTGATAGAATCCTTGGAATATATTAAATAACAAACTGATGCTAGTTTACTTATGCTGTCAACCACTAGATGACGTTAGCGACGCTCTACTGATTGCCGTGTGGTTTCCCCCATGGACCAAGCATGAGTCTTGGTTCCTATTAGAGCAAAGTTGATTTCCCGTTTTGAGAAAATCAACTTTGTTGATTTTCAACTGAACCAGTTCAACTGGTTCAGTTTAATTGGTTTAGACTTTGTTGAACCAGTTCTACTTTGTTGAACCAGTTCTACTTTGTTGAACCAGTTCTACTTTGTTGAACCAGTTCAATTTGAATCTATTTTTCCTGTACTTGTTTGCTTTTCTCTTTCTCTGTGTGGTAGCAACTCCTGATTGACCAACAGAGAGGGTGATGTATGTGGCTGTCAAGGTGGATACACAAGTGTAGTCCCGCGCCACTTGTTTGTCATTTCTCCATGAGGTAGTGTGATTCCATCCGGTCGACCAGCGAGAGTAGTAGAGTTACAGCTCATTAGATTATGGGGCTCTCTCTCTGCTGGACATTGGGCAGAGGAGAGGTTCCTCTTAATGATGTCGTTAACCTCATTGTGTCTTGCGTGTCAACCCCCTTGATTTCCAGCAGTGCAGGCCATGTGATTCATCTGCATCTGCTTTTCTACAAATACACTTATACACAGGGTGGATAGGGGCAGCAAGGCAGAGGGCAACTGTAATACAAAGCTGCTGTGGGTCAAGACGTGTGTTTTTCGCAGCCTCAGGGACTGCCCAAAGGAAATCCCCTGTATAATAATAATAATATAATCATTTTATTTAGGTAAGGTACATACATAAAGAGATTTTACAAAGTTTGTTGGCTTTATAGATAGAGCTAGTACATACAATGCCTAAAGCCACTATTACGCAAAGCGTTTCGGGCAGAGCGCGTATGGGGAGCGCGAACAGCTTGAGGCGAGCACAGTCACTAGAGATTATCGTTGCCTCCAGCAAAGCTGTGGTTTCTTTGTCTACGATGGGGCTATACCAGCTGGACTGTTCGTTGGCTCTCAGTTGGGTTGGTCTGAGTGCTGGGTCTGCCAGGATACCCAATTTTTTGCTGCATTCCATGTAGCAGGGGTCATATATATAGGTGAAAGAGGGCCGTGACGATCTCTGTCAGGAACCCGTAGGTGCGGGACCGGGCCGTCCACCTCCTGGGGCTCGTGCGGCCCCCAGGCTCTGCTTCAGGAGGCTGGTGTCGTTCTTGCCCTTGATGGGGTGGTTCTTCTCCGGCCCCGACCACGGCGGTCTCCGGATTTGGAGTCCCTGTGCCTTCTCTCACCAACTTCGAGGTCAATTCCGGAGCATCACAGTTCCTGCGACGGCGCTGGAACCAATCGTATTGGCGTTTGGCTTTACATTTTAAACTTTCGGCGCCTTGGAGAGGGGGGTGGAGACCTGCTGCATGGGTAACAGCTTCTCCGTATCAACCTACCCTGGCTTTGCGCCCTGGTGAGGCCACTCCAGACCGACAACCAGAGCGCAACTCCATAGTCTCCTGAAACTGTTGTTGTTATAGATTCAGCTACTCGGAACAAGTTCCAAGTAGCACGGGCTATGGTGAGCCCGTGGTGGACTTACCTGGCACAGGAGCGGTGCTGGCTCCTGAGACTGATGGATGCCTGCTATATACATCATATACTGCATATATTAGAGGATATATATATATATATATATATATATATATATATATATATATATATATATATATACATATATACATATATATATATATATATATATATATATATATATATATATATATATATATATATATATATATATATATATATATATATATATATATATATAATCATATATCAGTCCACAGCACTAATTATAATTTTTCTAGGCTGAGGCTCTAGTTAATAAGTGGCATAAACCTGCAGTGACACCCAATGGGGTTAGGATACGTGCACCTAAATAATATCGCTGTAAATGAAATACAAAACAGCATTACTACATCAGGAAAAACAAACATTGTTTACATTTTGGTTCCTTGGTGAGGCAGGTGGGCCATAAACATTACCTGGTCAACGCTCTCACTCACCACTATCACCCTCCAGCGAAATTATTACAGGAAATGCCAGCAAATGTGGCAACTATCCGGAAACCAGAGACAAAATTAATATCCGAAAGATATCCTAGCGACGTATTTCTCTCATATCTTATACCTATTGCTGTGTTGGAGAATTTCATTTCCGTCTTATGGAAAATATTCGTGGATATAGTTTCGTTGATGAATTAAAAAAGTATTCCCCTAGTATTGGAAATAGAGAGATTGCTGTTTGTAGAATCTCGTTGCATCCAGCCAATGGCGATGCTTGATATTAATGACGTCACGGGGTGTCTAGGCTCACAACATATTCATCCAATCGTGTTACCGTGCTTTCGTGACGTCATGAAGCAACCTATGCTCACAGCATACTCGACCAATGGCGTGCACGGGATCACGTGACGTTTTAAAACGTCATCTGTATGAGTCATCGGGTTGAAAACTTCATCTCTGACGCTCCTGTCAGAGGCGGCAAATCCGAATACTGGAGCAAACCTCCTATTGGTCTACAGGTGTAGTATATATACGAACGGCATCAAGCTCTTCTATATCGTTCATGTTATTGCTTAAAATGTGGTATCTTAGCTTAACAAATAAATTAAGGAAATGATAAATCTATTACTTAGTATACCGCACACAAATTTTGATTATTCTACACCTGCATCTCCTCAGCGAGTAATAGGAAAACAACCTCGTACAGGTGTTGACGGTCTGGGAGATGCCTGCCTTATGACGTCACTGTACAACTCTCTATCGTTCACTTCCCAAATTCTTTCGCTTGCAAAAGATTTTTTTTGGTTTTGAAGGCAATAATTGTTGCTATACTGACTGAACATTCTGGGTAATCTTAGACGACAGATCACGGTTGCCAAAACTGCGATTCAACAATATTTTAAAACTTAAGAGACAATATAGCTTTACCTTAACTCTGTTAGCATTAAAGTAACATTAAAAACTACTTTTATTATACAGGGACAGTAACTATGCGGAAAAAGTTAAGATAGAAATATAGAAATAAATATAAATACTTTGTAAATTTTGGCAAACGATATGTATGAAGGAGCAGGCGTACCTGCAGGCAGGAGCCTGCTACCTGTTCAGTTTTGTCCCCCACGTGTGCGCGGGAGAGCTCCCATCACACACCTGTCATCCTCCTCAAATATCCGCAACAGCAACACGAGAAAGTGAAGTGTATATATGTGTGTGTGTGTGAGAGAAGACCGCGGCTCTCCACTAGCATCAAGATGTGACCCTCCACAGTAACTGAGGCGCTACGGCTTGTGTTCAGTTCGTAGGTGAGACTTCTACGGCGTGAGTAGGAGTCCGTCACGGCTTGTGTTGAGTTCATTTGATGCGATCAAATTAATGCCAACCTAGACCAAGGTGAGGTCCGGCTGTGTTAGCTTTGGTTCTAAAGCTAACAAGAGCTAAGAAGGACCACGTACACGGACAGTTCCCCCCCCCAGGACCACGTACATGGATAGTTTCCCAGGGACCACGTACATGGATAGTTTCCCAGGACCACGTACATGGATAGTTTCCCAGGACCACGTACATGGATAGTTTCCCAGGACCACGTACATGGATAGTTTCCCAGGACCACGTACATGGATAGTTTCCCAGGACCACGTACACGGACAGATAACAGGATCACGAACTAAGAACAACCCGGACGATGACCACACAACTAAAGAAGCCAACAAAAACAGACCTTTCCGCCATGTCAAGTGTTAGCAAGTAAGTTAGGACACTTTGTTTACTTTTGTTTGCTTTGTTTAGCGGCATAGCGAAAACCCAACTGAAAATTTCAGGAAGAGTTTCACTATAAACGAGAAAAAACTTTCACTACAAATTTTGTCAGGAACTTCACTGAAAACTTCAGTGAAAAACCTATTGAAAACTTAACTGAAATTTTTACTGGAAACTTTAGCGAAAATTTCACCAGAAGCGCTGAGGAAATTTTTGTTCAGGATAGCAAGTGGACGAAGAGGAAGGGTAGGGTATGTATGGGGAAAGAGTAGGGTATGTATGGGGAAGTGGAAGGAGAGGGCATGTATGGAGAAGAGGAGGGACATACACCTGCGTCATTGACTACACATGCTCACTAGTCAAAATTGCGTCGGTCATAAAAATCAAATCATAAACAGGGGTGGTTGACGGGCATCTTAGCACCTGCCCCCACCTCAAGGTACTCCCGGAGGACGACCAGCGAACGTGGGCACAGGTAGAGGATGGAAACACACATGAACCAAACACATGTATGGTTCATGGAACCATACATGTGTTTCTACTCGTATTGAACTGCTCATAGGCAGCTGTTTCTACTATGTATGGAACTGCTCGTAGGCAGCTGTTTCTACTATGTATGGAACTACTCGTAGGCAGTGAGAGTGGTAAACAAATGGAATGAAGCTGAACCTGAGGTTACCTTGATGTTACCTTGAGGTGCTTCCGGGGCTTAGCGTCCCTGCGGCCCGGTCGTCGACCAGGCCTCCTCGTTGCCGGACTGGTCAACCAGGCTGTTGGACGCGGCTGCTCGCAGCCTAACGTATGAATCAAAGCCTGGTTAGTCAGGTATCCTTTGGAGGTACTTATCAAATTCTCTTGAACACTGTGAGGGGTCGGCCAGTTATGTCTCTTATGTGTAGTGGAAGCGTGTTGAACAGTCTCGGGCCTCTGATGTTGATAGAGTTCTCTCTCAGAGTACCTGTTGCACCTCTGTTTTTCAACGGGGGTATTCTGCACATCCTGCCATGCCTTCTGGTCTCATGTGGTGTTATTTCTGTGTACAGGTTTGGGACCAGCCCCTCTACTATTTTCCACGTGTAAATTATTATGTATCTCTCCCGCCTGCGCTCAAGAGAATACAGATTTAGGCTCTTTAGTCAGTCCCAATAGTTTAGATGCTTTACCGAGTGAATTCTAGCAGTAAAGGATCTCTGCACGCTCTCCAGGTCAGCAATTTCTCCAGCAATTCTCTCCAACTTAACTGATTGTCCAGGGGAGGGGCAGGGAGGGATATTAAAAGTGTTGGAGGGAGGAAAGATCCTGTTAGTAAGCAGGAGACATTTGTAAACAAGCATATTACTTGAGACAAACAACACAATGGATGAAATACCACTGATAAACAGTTTATCTAATCTTTCAAGTTTACAGTGTTTTCTCTTGTTTTTGTCTTCGCCCTTTATCTCCTCCTCCTTCTCCTCCTCCTCCTCCTCTCTATCTTCCACCACTAATGGTCTTCCGAGGCAGGACACCCAAGGTAGTGTTCTCTCTGGTCCATTGGTTCAGGTAGCTGCCGTGTCCACTACACCCACATCCCCAGCCAGGGCTCCGTGTCCCCCACCACCACCACCACCAACACCACCAACTTGTTAAGATTCAGCTTCTAGGAACAAAAAGTTGCAAGTAGCACGGGCTATGGTGAGCCCGTAGTGGACTTACCTGGCACAGGAGCGGGACTGTAACTCCCAACACGGAGGGGAGAGGGGGGGGGGGACCAGCAGGTGGTTAAGACAGCAGGGGGGGGGCGGGAAGGTAAGGAGTCTGGCAGTAAAGCACGAGGAGTTACTACAGGCGCCAGTCACAAGGTTGTGTTGACATGATTGCCTTCTGGGAAATATCGCGCCCACAGATTTGTTCTTAAATTTCAACATCAAATGCACAGGTATACACGAGTCACGTACTCACCTAGTTGTGCTTGCGGGGGTTGAGCTCTGGCTCTTTGGTCCCGCCTCTCAAACGTCAATCAACTGGTGTACAGGTTCCTGAGCCTATTGGGCTCTATCATATCTACACTTGAAACTGTGTATGGAGTCAGCCTCCACCACATCACCTAATGCATTCCATTTGTGTGTGTGTGTGTGTGTGTGTGTGTGTGTGTGTGTGTGTGTGTGTGTGTGTGTGTGTGTGTGTGTGTGTGTGTGTGTTTTAAGAGTATACATGTATTGATGTTGTTTTACAAGACAAGTTCCTTGGACGAAGAAGATGCTCTTGACAGATTAATCTGCAACCATTTGCTTGAAAGTAAAATAATTAAATTTATTATCATCCGTGATTTGAGTTTACTGTGGGTAGTGAGATGAGTGATACCTGACACCTGTATGGTTCCTCCCTGACGCGAGTGACACCTACATAATGACACAGGATTATCAACAGTAATCAGGCAGGAAAATGCTGCCCGTTAGCACACACAGACAGACCCACAACAGTACCTACCGTTAACAGACCCTTGTTACCGTTTCCATGCAAGAGGCAACAGTGTGTACCCAAGCTCTTCCCTTCCCTACATGTGCCTATCTCTCTCTCTCTCTCTCTCTCTGTGGTCATAGCCGTTCGCTCTATCAGTTGTTTAATACCTGTCGTGTTTCTCATAGTATTTACGTATTAATCTTTTATTCGTGTTTCCATGTTCTACTCTTCCACGCTTACGCTGCATAGTCGAGGGTGGGTCTCGCGTAGGTTATATATGCAAGGGTTCTTAAGGCTTCCTTGGCCAAGTTCTTGAAGTTATTCGGATGTTTCTCGAGGTCCTCTTGCATAGCCAAACTGTCTTCCTCTCCTCTGACTGTTTTGATTAGTTTTTGTGATATATGGAACAGCTGTGTGGGTGACACGTATAGAATATCTTTGGGTGACACATATGGACTATTTGATGAGGGGGGGGGGGGGGGAAGCTCACACATGGAACACTGAGACACATATGGAACATTGGTAGGGTGACACATACGGGTAGACTAAACATCTATAGTTTCTAAGCAGTCCCCGTGGCGCAGTGGTAACACAGTCGCCTGGCGTTTCGCAAGCGCTTTGGCCTGGGTTCGTATCCTGGCCGGGAAAGAATAACTGGGTGCCAATCCTTAACTGTAGCCTCTGTTCGCCCAACAGTAAAATGGATACCTTGGCTGTACCACCGCCCGCGGGATGGGTATGGGGTGCATAACAAAGAAAGAAACTAAATTAGTTGTCAAACGATTTGGCGGGTCGTATTCCAGGGACCATAGGATTAAGGACTTGCCCGAATCGCTACGCGTGCTAGTGGCTGTACAAGAATGTAAGAACACGAGTATATATATAAATAAACAACAAAATCCTGTAACATATGGGTATACGGAACATTTGCGTGTTGACACATACAGGTGTACGGAACACCTGTGTCTTCCTCACACCTGTGCTGGCCGCTACTGGGGTGGGGGTGCGAGGGGTTCAGTTCCCAAACAAATGCCATTTCTGGTCCTCTGGTCAGGCGGTGGGGTGAGGTGGGGGTTGATAGACAAGATAAGATATCACTTAGTATCCTCTCTTCCTCCACCGCCCCCCCCCTTCCCCCCAAAGTTACACATACGCTGGTACATATCTCAGGATTGCTGGTCTTATCTTGCACGTTTCAGGCAAACTTAATAGCCGAGCCTTGCGATGGCCATTTCAGTGTCGCAAACAGCGGGAACATGTCGCAACCGCGTTGGCGCGAAGGGTGAAAACCTGGCAACATTGAGTTACAAAGCCTCCCAAGATTACTAACTAAACAACGCAAGCAAATTAACCTCGGGGGAGAGAAGGCAGGGAGAGAGGGAAACAATGGTATTTATTCTCTATTTCTCTCTCTCTCTCTGTCTCTCTCTTTCCTCTATGTCTCTCTCTCTCTCTCTCTCTCTCTCTCTCTCTCTCTCTCTCTCTCTCTCTCTCTCTCTCTCTCTCTCTCTCTCTCTCTCTCTCTCTCTCTCTCTCTCTCTCTCTCTCTCTCTCTCTCTCTCTCTCTCACTCTCTCTCTCTCTCTGGGGGGGTTGCCGTGCGGCGCCGTGGCAACCTCTGGCAGCGGGAGCGGCAGCCATGCGGCACAAGTGGCAACCTCCTCCCACTCGCCCTCTGGTGGCCAGTGCACCAGTTACTCTGCCAGTGGGCGCACCGTGATGTGGATTTGTCCGTGATGGCTGTTTATTAAGTTCCCTCTTGTCTCTTTCCCTCTTTATTACTCTGGGGACCTGTGTTGGAAATTTGCCATCTTGTGTGATCTAAGGATTGTGACTGTGGATATACAGAGTGGTATAACACCAGCCCTCCACGATGGATGTAAAGGAGATACCTTAACCGAAACAGGTGAGTACCGAATAAATGAGCTTATGTTTTCAGGTTAAAATTTCCTACTCCCTGATACTGTACGGAGGGGGTATGAGGCCGGTAACTGATACTTGTGGAATGATAAGGTGAGAGAGGGGGAAAATTTCATGCTGGGAGTGGTCATATGGCGGAGATCAGAGGGTAAATGCGAGCCTCCGTGTAACCGCGAGATCCGCCAGGCGGAACGATGCGGAGTTTTGCAACCTCAGGTGTAGCAGCGCTCCTGTGGTGGCCGCCAGTGACGCAGTCTACACCCCTACAGCTGGCCGATGGGGTGTGTGTATGTGTATGTATGGGGGGGGGGGACAGGGCGGCCATACACACCCGGGATATACGGGATAGTGGTGGTGTGGGGACAGGGGGGGGGTCTCTGGTACCCTTCAGGAGAGAGGGACATATCGATCTCCTCTGAAACACCTGACGCTGTTTTCCAGTGGGGTTCGTACCGTTTCTTTTTTTTTAAGCGCGGCTGCCCATCACCTTAATGGCTCTGTCAACACTCTTCCGTGTCCCAAAATTCGGGCGATTGTAGTAGATTGTTGGAGATTAAGTTTATAAGGGTGAGTAGCTCGTACCAGGACGTGCGAGGAACTCCTGGACGGCTTCACTCTCAGTACCTTCAAATATACATTCACTCCTTCATGACTTTGGAAAGTTATGCAAATTATAAAGACTGTAGACGTCACGTGACCAAGGGGGGAGTGAGGGTGGGGGGAGGGGGAGGCTGCATGGAGTAAGGAACATGTGTAACAATAGTGAACGTGAAGTATGAGGAATGAGAGTGAAGAGTTAAGTGTGAGGTCTAAGGGCAGTGCAAAAAGTAAAAGTGGTAGCATGATTAGTAGAGAATGAGTATGAAGAATGTATGGGAACCGCCCTGAAGAGAGAGATAAACAAATTGACCATAAAATATTACGACAATTATGACTATTGGGAATAGCCTAAACTACTCTATCCCTTTGTATCTTATTTTCTCAATAAACGTACTTGAACGTTATGACCATCAATAATAATAATTACAATTTTCATTACTGTTATTATTATCGTCCGTAATATTCTTATTGTTACCGCGAGTACTTCTAATTCTATACTGGAATAGATAGGATAGATAAAGCCAGATATACCACCACGGTAGATATAAATATACAGATATATATATGACCCGTAACACAGGTGGTACACGCACAAGGGGACACAAATGGACACTGAGTGCCCAAATGAGCCACACAGACATTATAAATAAGTTTTTCAGTGTCAGAGTAGTTAATAAATGACATGCACGCGTAGTGATATGGTGGAGGCAGACTCCATTTACAGTTTCATATGTAGATGTGATAGAGCCCAATAGGCTCAGGAACCTGTACACTAACTGATTGACAGATGAGAGACGGGACCAACTCAACCCTCACAACCAAAATTATGTGAGTACTGGTAATGATTAATCAATATATTAACATACCAAATAAAGCTGATATTAATATTCCTATAAATGGATTTTCATATCAGTTTCTCACTATTGCAACCCAAACAAATAAAATCACATTAATGCAATCCTACAGATAAATACATTTCCCTCAAAATCTGAACATAAGACTGACAGACAGAAAGTCAGACAAACACACAGAGATCTGTAGATAGCACACAGTACAAGCAAAGGCAAAATCTGAACAACTTTAAGTCGCATTTCGTCAATGACTTTCATGTTTAGGGTCAGTAGCCTCGCATTGTGGGAAATTGGTTGGAGCTCTTTTGTTTCACGTACGAGTTAATTAATAAATGGTTAATAAATTAGTGCCAAACCCCCAATGGACGGCGCTCTGGTATCATTGGACGAGGCTCTGGTATCACTGGATGAAGCTCTGGTATCATTGGCGAGTTGTGGATGGGGCTCTGATATAATTGGACGGTGATGAATGTTTTTTTTCTGTCATTGGAGAGTTGTGGACGGGGCTCTGATATAATTGGACGGTGATGAATGGGGCTCAGCAATCACTGGACAGTGATGAGCGGGTGTCTGGTGTCAATGGACAGTATTAGACGTACTCTGATAACTTTGGACGGTTATGAACCAGTTCTGGTATCAATGGATGGGACGTTTATCACTGGACGGTGATGAACGGAGCTCCGGTCAGTGGACGGAGCTCTGGTATCACTGGACGGTGATGGATAGGGCTCAGGTATCACTGTTTACGGTGATGATCGGGGTTCATGTATCAATGGACGGGACTTTGGTATCACAGGACAGTGATGTCAGGTCTCTGGGATCAGCAGTAGACGGTACCGTGGTATCAGTGGACGGGGTTCTAGTACCAGGTGTCTTTCTATTGAGTTGAATATTGTGGTCCAGTTGTTTGAGTGTCTGCCTGAAGTGTGTGTGTGTGTGTGTGTGTGTGTGTGTGTGTGTGTGTGTGTGTGTGTGTGTGTGTGTGTGTGTGTGTGTGTGTGTGTGTGTGTGTGTCAGGGTTATCTTTGACCGCACACGCAGTCTCGTGCAAATATTGATCATTGGCCAGCATGCAACATGTCTATCAGATATGTGTGTGTGTGTTTACTTACCTATATGTGTGCTAAGGGGGGTACACCACTGATCACTTCAGGGGGCTCAGAGGCGCTTTGTTGAAGCTCCAGGTGTGTTGGACAGGTGGCTGGAGGGAGAGGGACAGGGGTAAGGGTAAATAGAGGGGAGGATGAGGGTAGTAGAAGGGTAAAAGTAAGGGGAGAGAGAAAGGGAGGGTTAGGGTACATAAGAACATAAGAATAATGGTGACTGCAGAAGGTCTATTGGCCCATACGAGGCAGATCCTATTTATAACCAGCCAATCCCACTCATATACATGTCCAACCCACGTTTGAAACAATCAAGGGACCCCCCACCTTCACCACGTTACGTGGTAATTGGGTCCACAAATCAACCCAGTATTTACCCAGGTAACCAGTATTTACCCAGGTCTTTCCTAAATCTAAACAAGTGTGAGTGTCTTACTTTGTTTTCTCATGGAGCTGCGATTGGTTTTTTAAGGTTTTCACATGTATTTCAGTATACATGGCTCTGCATAGATGAATGCTGTGTACCATTCACATATACACACTCAGATGCGTGTGTACATGTTTTCATACAAGTTTGATACATTTTCATACATTTCATACACACTTAGGGGTGCATGTGCGTGTATTAAGGACGTATCACACTGTGTGAGTTAGGGGCTGTATTTAAATATGCTACTCCTGTACCTTCGAATATACATCTGTATTATGTTACTATGTGTGTATATTTGATGTGTATATTATTATTATCATATTGGTAGGGGGATCTGGGAGGGTTTCATGGGTGTGTGTGGAAGAGGGTGCTGGTGGTGTGGTGGGGGGTGTGGTGGGGGTGTGGTGGGGGGTGTGGTGGGGGTGTGCTGGTGGTGTGGTGGGGGGTGTGGTGGGGGTGTGGTGGGGGTGTGGTGGGGGGGTGGAAGGGGTTGTGGTGGGAGAGATGGGGAGAGGGGGGGGGGGGGGGGGGAAATGGCGTCCTGACCCACTGCTCGCTGTGAATGGAAGTCTCCACTGCCCACACGCGCGGGCGCACGCACACCAACCTCACCTTTTATTGAGTATACAAGCTCCTGACTATTCTGCAGTTACGGGATCACCATAGCCCGTGCTACATGGACACTTCGTTCTGAGTAGCTAAATCTAAAACAACAACAACAACATCTGCAAATTAGCCATATACCTGAGCGCTTTCGTTTGATAATTTCTCAGCTACAAAATTAGCACAGACATGATTACGAAATTGGACAGTAACAACTAGTGCATAAACTTAATTTATTTAGCAAATGGCTATAATGTTTATAATACGAGACAATACAAATGGCAGTTTATATTGTGTATTATAATTTAACAATCGACTTGAGAATGGTCCAGACAATCGACTTGAGAATGGTCCAGGACGGACCGAAACGTCGTCGTCCCTTCAACTTCTAGTGTGTGGTCTGGTCAACTTAATTTAACAACTTACTAATTTAATTTATTTAGTTATTTAGGTTAACTAAAGATTACCCAAGATTTTGGGGTAACCTATAATTCTTGGCTAAGATTTTGGGTAACCTATAATTCTTGGCTAAGATTTTGGGTAACCTATAATTCTTGGCTAAGATTTTGGGGTAACCTATAATTCTTGGCTAAGATTTTGGGGTAACCTATAATTCTTGGCTAAGATTTTGGGTAACCTATAATTCTTGGCTAAGATTTGGGGTAACCTATAATTCTTGGCTAAGATTTGGGGAAACCTATAATTCTTGGCTAAGATTTCGAGTATTATGTAATTTTGGGAAGGGACGAGCACAAAATCGTTGAGAACTATGCTAAAATACACCAATATGGGCGCCAGAGTTGAGCTTGATAGTAGACGATATTTGGCGGGAGAGGACAAAGAGCTTTATAGCGCCTTCTTAAAGCTAGAAGACGACCAGCGCTTTATCCACACACACACACACACACACACACACACACACACACACACACACACACACACACACACACACACACACACACACACACACATCGATCCACGACCCCAAGGGAGTGTACACACACACACACACACACCGGGGGCACACAGACCAACCTCCGCACGCTATCCAACTCATTAACGTGTCGCGACATACACGCCTGAAGGCTGTCGCGCCCTCTCTCGCCTCAAATCACCTACACCGTCCAAGGCGGGTTGTTGGGAGCAGTATGTTAGCAGCAGGAAGCGCTTCATGTACACCTGCGGCTAAATCATTCGTGTGGCAAGTGTCGTATTCAGCTATATATCAGATCAGTCTTATGAGTGAAGGAAATAGCGGGAAATGGTCGAAGGGTCAAGGTGAGGAGACCAGAGGAGATACCAATAAGGGAATACCAAATGTAGAGAAATAAGGGAGGATGAAGAATGCCAAAGGCTACAGCAAGAACGAAGAAGCTTGAGGGAATAAGAGGTATGAAAGGAGGTGAAGGGGGGGGGGGAAGGGGAAGAAATGGTAAGAAGGGAGAAGGGAGTAATGACGGAGAATGTGAAGGCGGGGAAGGGCAAGGAGGGAGTAACTGCTCGCCAAGTATAAGCAGATGATTACACCCACAAAGAAAATGTAATTTCAGAACCAAAATAGCACCTGGAGCACCGAGCAGACATAAGGCCCGTGATTGTGAGGCAGCAGTCACTTACACAACAGGAGGACGGTGTCCGGTTTACCCAGCATAATAAAGACGTTTGTGAATAAGTTATCAGGAGATTCCAGGTGGTCTTCATAGCTGAGATGACAACTTGGTGCTGGAGAATGATGCTAGCCCTTCGCAACAAAATTTAAAATCATAGGCACATGCATGATAAGAATGTGCATTAGCTTTTTCGTCAGACTGATCCCGGAGTTGAAAGACGACAGCCAGCCGTGAGGGTAGATTAAAGCTAGTTAGTGAAGCCTGCTTTCAACCGGTTGGACCCGAGTTCAATTCCCGGATAGTAAGAAATGGGGGGCGTGGTTGCGGGAATGAGTGGGTGCATAATTTGGAATCGTAGTTGATTGGAGAATAGGCTTGGTTAGACCAGGAATACTCACCTTATGTTTGCTGGGATTGAGCTTCAGCACTTTGGTCCTGCCTCTCTGCCTACAATGAACTGGTATATTGGTTCCCAAACTGTATATGGGACCTGCCTTCACCACCTCACTTGATATTGCATTGTATTCCGTCACTATTATACTGTGGAAATTCTTTCAAATATCTGTTGCTCATTTGGGCACTTAGTTTCCACCTGTGTCCCCTTGTTCGTGTACCACCCGTGATAAATAAACTGCTCTTGTCTGCCCGGCCAAACTTGCAATCATGTTCCCCCCTAGCTCTTCTGTCTTCCAGCGACGCGAGATTCAATTTCTTTAGTCTTTCCTCATAACTCATCCATCTGGGAAGGGAGAGACGATTGGTCACTGACCCTTAACTGTTCCCCCAGCAGTAATTGGGGGCTTGGTTGAATGATGATTGTCAGGGTGTGTTCGAGGGCACACCGGCTGAGTAAGGTTGTTGTTGTTATAGATTCAGCTATTCGGAACAAGTTCCAAGTAGCACGGGCTATGGTGAGCCCGTAGTGGACTTACCTGGCCCAGGAGCGGTGCTGCAGAGTAAGGCTTAAGCTAAGCTGTTAAAGGGAGAGTAATCCTGTTTACAGGAGTCAGACGTCATCTGCTCCTGAAATTAACCATCACCCAAACAGAGAAACATAAGATATCGAAGTCTGAACCAGTTCATTGTAGGCAGAGAGGCGGGACCGAAGTGCTGAAGCTCAATCCCAGCAAACATAAGGTGAGTATTCCTGGTCTAACCAAGCCTATTCCCCAACCAACTACGATTCCAAATCATGCACCCACTCATTCATGCAATCACGCCCCCCATTTGATGACGATTGTTGGTAGTTTATTGTGCACCCCATACTCATCCTGTGAGCGGTAGCGCAAAAAGCATTACAGAGGGCACAAAAGATCTTTATCAGACCTCATCTTAGATTATTACATAAACAATTTCATCTATCCTTCACACCTTATAGTTACAATGTCAGCTAGTTACAGAGAAAGTGCTATTTCAAGCGCTATATATTTACAGTAAGTCGTCATACATTAATGGTAGGTCTTATCGCTAATATATAATAGTTTGACCAATGGGGATATTACAGAGTCATAGGGGAGCTGCGTAATTGTGAGATAGTGAGTACCGAAGCCCTCTTTATTGAGAGATAGTAACTAGTGATGCACCATTTATTGTGAGAAAATGAGTGGAATGACACTTCATTTATGTGACGGGAACGACTCTTCATTTGTTGTGAGATAGTGAGTGGAATGACTCATTATATAGTGTGAGATAATGAGTAAAATGACCCATGAACGGTGATGGTGTGTCCTCCTGTACTGTGAGATAGAAAAATAAATGGTTCCTAGCTTACTGTGATATAGTGAATGGAATGACTCCTCATAAATTGTGAGAAATGAGTGAAATGACTCCACCGTATCGTGTAAGTGGAAAGACGCCTCATTTACTATGAGATAATGAGGGGAAAGATGTTACATTTACCATGAGATAGTGAGTATGGTGACGCCTCCTTTATTGTGATACAATGAGTCGTATGACTTCATATAGTGAGAAAATGTGTAGAATTAAACCCCCCTTTATTGTTTGTGAGTGGAATGAGGCCTCGTCTATTGTGAGACAATGAGTGGAATGAGGCGTGTATCGTGAGGTAGTGAGAAGAACTGTCAACAGATTCCACGATCTCAAAGTGAAATTTAGGTCAAATGTGAGGAGAGTGTTAGCTCAAGGACCCGTCTGGCGGTGATGGTGGGGTGTTGGAAGCTGTCTGGTGATGGTGATGGTGGCCCTCACCATCCCTGTGTGGTGGTGATGGTGGTAGTCCTCACCATCCCTGTGTGGTGGTGATGGTGGTAGCCTGTGTGGTGGTGGTGGTGGTAGTCCTCACCATCCCTGTCTGGTGATGGTGATGGTGGCCCTCACCATCCCTGTGTGGTGGTGATGGTGGTAGCCTGTGTGGTGGTGGTGGTGGTAGTCCTCACCATCCCTGTCTGGTGATGGTGATGGTGGCCCTCACCATCCCTGTGTGGTGGTGATGGTGGTAGCCTGTGTGGTGGTGATGGTGATGGTGGCCCTCACCATCCCTGTGTGGTGGTGATGGTGGTAGCCCTCACCATCCCTGTGTAGTGGTGATGGTGGTAGCCCTCACCATCCCTGTGTGGTGGTGATGGTGGTAGCCCTCACCATCTTTGTGTGGTGGTGATGGTGGTAGCCCTCACCATCTTTGTGTGGTGGTGATGGTGGTAGCCCTCACCATCCCTGTGTGGTGGTGATGGTGATAACATGTCACTAATACTAACTGAAAGTGATGGTGAAAAGAATGATAATGATGGTGAACGTAACGGCGGGGGGGGGGGGGGACGCTAGTGCGCATGCGTGTGTGTACTCCAATTATAACCAACGTAACAGTAGGACCGAGCTTCAGCTCTCGGGCCTCCGCTCATCAGCTGTCAGGCGTCTAATACAATGACTCCCGACTCACTATCACCCAGTCCTCATACGTAATACACCGTAATTTGATCGTTTTTAAATAACTGCTGCATGCTTTAAAAAACATTCTGCGCTCCTTATTTCTTATGTTCTAACAGGCAAAGGTATTTTCCAGAAATCTTACAAATACTAAATTTGTAATGCATTTTTTTTTTTTTTTTTTTTTTTTCTACCACAGACGTGGCCACACATTTACAATGCTAACCAGCATATATACATTTTCTTCTGTCCTCCATGGACAGGGTTATAAGGCATCCCTTCTGTGGATACCCAATTACATCAGCAGAAATGAACACTAATAAAAAATAATTGATAATAATCACTATGAAAATCATATATAATCATATTATATATAAAAATTATATATATAATTATATAAATTATATAAAAGATTAAATATATAAATATATAAAAATATATATAAAGATAAAAAAAAAAATTATATAAAAGATTATATATAAAAAAATAATAATGGTGTGCTATGGTGAAAAAGGAAGCCAGTTTTATTCCTTATAAGTCAGGAATACAACCGGTGGAGATATGGCGTGCAAAAATCAATATATTGCAACACTGACGACGGTTATCTTGAGGTTATCTTGAGATGATTTCGGGGCTTTTTAGTGTCCCCGCGGCCCGGTCCTTGACCAGGCCTCCACCCCCAGGAAGCAGCCCGTGACAGCTGACTAACACCCAGGTACCTATTTTACTGCTAGGTAACAGGGGCATAGGGTGAAAGAAACTCTGCCCAATGTTTCTCGCCGGCGCCTGGGATCGAACCCAGGACCACAGGATCACAAGTCCAGCGTGCTGTCCGCTCGGCCGACCGGCTCCTCAAGGCATACATAGATCTGGAAATGTTGATCAAGTGGATGAAAGGTTAGTGAAGTGGGTGTATTCAGGGGTAAGAAAGAGGAGCAAAGTTTCTTTCACCCTGAATGCCCCTGTAACCTAGCAGTAAATAGGTACCTGGGTGTTAGTCAGCTGTCACGGGCTGCTTCCTGGGGGTGGAGGCTTGGTCGAGGACCGGGCCGCGGGGACACTAAAAGCCCCGAAATCATCTCAAGATAACTTTTTACAATCTTTAAGGTAAATGTGTTGATTAGAATTACAATTTAGGACCTTGCCCCAGTATGTATCATTCATTTACACCCTTACGAAACCTGTACATCTTTTTTCAGTCGTTGTGGCTTTGTTTACATTCATTAAACAGTCTACGAGCTTCGTAACTTCACAACCCAAGGTTATTATTGTTATAAACAACCTCGTAGTGTTTCGGGGCTCGTAAACTGTTTAATAACTGTAAACAAAGCCGCCATGATTAAGGAAAGATGTACAGGTTTCGTAAGGGTTTGAGTAAATGCTTGGTGAATCCTGGCCCTGTTCATTTTAAGTGGTCAATATAATAGTTAAGTGGTCACAATAATGGTTAACCCATTTGACATCAGGGCAAATTGTCTGTTCTTGTCAACCATATTTAATTCCCCCTGAGGATCTTGTATGTGGTGATCATGTTCGCCTATAGCTCGAGCTACTGCATCCCTTTGTGTATTTATACCTCAATAAACATTTGAATTTGTTTGCCTGTTTCTTTCTTCTGTGTAACAGGCTTGTGGTCGTTGGAAAAAATCCACAAGGGCCGTGATGAGGGTTCGAACCTCGATGTATGTTGTGGCAGTTGTTTTTAATTGTTGATCCTTATGTGTGGCGTGGAGGGCTGAGAGAGAAGGGTAACACCAGTCTCTGAAAGTTTTAAATGTTCTCATTTCTACCAAGATTATGTGTTGGATATGGGCGTTGAAGTTAAGCCCTGGAAACACAAACCGAAATTATCTTTATTTTTCCGCTCGATACAACTTGTAATAAAGTTGTTACATCTTGCTTTAACGTGTTTATGACGTATTAGAACGTTGTTACAACTTGCTATATTGGTTGTTATAACTGGTTAGGTGTTAAAACTTGTTTGAACGTTGTACCAACGTCGTAGTTTCGTTGTGTGTTTGGCGGGATTCAGTTTCCGTTCATTTTAGGCCTGGTAACTTATCATATAAATAATAATATCTAAGATTGTCCTGGTCGAGTACGGCCTTGTTAGTTATTATTCACGTATGGGATGTGCACAGGTCGCTGATTACACAGTCTTTAAGAGTTCAGGGTTGTTCTTGTTGTTCTAGTTTAAGGTTCAGCTACTCGGAAGCAAAAGTTGCAAGTAGCACGGGCTATGGCGAGCCCGTAGTGAACTGTTCTTAAAAGATTTCCCCATTTTGCACCCGCAAGATAACGTAAGCTTTTAAGGGTTGATAAATGTTAGCCTTCTTGTTTGAGGAGCTGTTCACTTGAGACAGTTAAGCAAGTCCCAGCTGTGTCTGGGTACAAGTGACAGGATGAACAACCCAGCGGGTTTTCTTCCTATTGGGGAGTGTTGTACATTCTGCTATGGCGGTGTGTCCACTCACACGATGAGTGGCGCTGCCCAATAAACTCGCCCCTCGGGGCAAAATTTAAATTTAAAAACTTACCTGGCACAGGAGTGGGGGCTGTGATTTAGAGAGAGTTGAGGGTAGCAGAGGCGGGTGTAGTAGTCAGACACAGTTGCCAGCAGTTGCAAATGTTGAATAATATATCACACACACACACACACACACACACACACACACACACACACACACACACACACACACACACACACATACACACACACACACACACACACACACACACACACACACACACACACACACACACACACACACACACACACACACACACACACACACACATATATATATATAAGCTTCCTGCCACCCGACAAAATAAATTATACGTTCCTCTGTTGCGTTTTCTATGTGTGAGAAGGTGAAGCATCAGGTCTTGCAGGGTAAACATCAAGAATCTTCCAGAGGGGAAAGATTCCTTCCTCTAAAAGTTGGTTGACGACACGCAAATTGCCCTAATAACATAATATAAGACTAATAAGCTATATGACGATCTTGACACATAGAAGGAATGCTCAGTATTATGTTCAACTCAAGCAAGTGGAGATCAATGTGAGTGGATGCTGGGAAGGGAGAGAGGAATGGGGGGGAGGGGGGCGGACACAAGGCCACACGTGGGAGGGGAAACTCTCCTAGAATAAGGAATCATTCTAGAGGTTGTGTTATAGCGATAGTAAAGAGAGCTAGACTGGCTCATCTACCACGGCTGGTCCACAAACAAGGGAGGACACTTAAGTACTACCCAAGTAAGTCACCAGAGACGTAAGAAAGAATTTGTTCAGCGTCAGAGAAGTGAACAAATGGAATGTGCTAAGAAGTTCAGTTCTGTACATAGCTCACAAGTCGATTGAAGGATGAAGAGAGGGTTGAATGAGTTGAAGTTCAACACACACCCTCCACACACACACACAAGTACAATTAGGTGAGTACACGAGATAATCTACTTTGGAGAGGAATTTGTCCTCGAGTTGTCTACAGTGGTAGTTCCTGGTGCCTGGAGCATCGTCTTGCCTCCTCTGCTGAGCTAACCTGTCACTGCTTACCTCAGCTTACCTGTCACTGCTTACCTCAGCTTACCTGTCACTGCTTACCTCAGCTTACCTATCACTCCTTACCTACCTCTGCTTACCTGTCACTGCTTACCAATCAGCAACTTCGTGGTATTGTTGTCTTAGATTCAGCTCCTCAGAACCAAAAGTTCCAAGCAGCACGGGCTATGGCGAGCCCGTCGTACTCACCTGGCACAGGAGATGTGCACTTTCCCCCTCGTGGTGTGAGACCAATCTCGTTGCACCTCGCCTCACCCATTTTTTGTGCCTGGTACGTGCTTTGTGAACCTCTAGACGTTCAAGCACTGGACTGAAGCACAAGACCATTACAGGTAATTTGTTGATTACCTTGATAATTTGACTGAACACCTTCAACTCTGGGAAGAGCCCCCAGGGAGCTTCTAGTGTGTGTGTAAGGTTTGTCAGTATGTACTTTTGAGGTACAGTATTCACCTATACACATTCAGAAGCTAATGTACATATTTTGATGTTTATATTTAATTTTTTAAATTTTAATGTATTTACTCTTGGAATTATGTATTATGTGGCTTGGTTTCCACTAGGTAGATCCAATGATTCTTGGGCCACCAGCTGTGGGAGCGAGGCGTCTCATCTCCGAGTAATAATTCTAGTATTCGGTCTTCTAATATTTCGATGGTGTTCCACACCCTGATGGCTTGGTGCTGTAGGCTGATGTTTAGTGTCTGTATATCCTGGAATTCAAGGTGTTCCTGGATTGTCTGATTATAAGCTGGGCCGTGTTTGGCTGCTGTTCTAAGTGTTCTTAGTGCCTTGTTTCGCTGCTGTTGTTAGTGCTTTGTTCTGCACTGGTCCTAGTATTTGCATGTTAAGGTGTGTAGAGATACTGGAGGGTATAGGGGGATGAGGCCGGACTAGAACCTTGTGTAAAGTTCTACCTTGTATAAGGTCAGATTCCTGAATAAAGAATTTAAATTTTGAATTTGAATTTTAAGTGTGGGTGTGTGTGTTCGTGCCAAGGTTACGTAATCTTTTCAGTTTCCTTAAGGCTGTTTTTTTTTTTTTTGTTTATTCTGTCATTTAAGGGAAATTTGTATTTATGATCTATTGATCTTGAGTCCCAGTATTCTGCCTACATTAGCATGGTGCTTTGGGTGAAATGCCAACCACCCCCCAATTAGTCACTGCTACGAGAAATGGCAATTCATTTGCCTAAATTAGCACAAAAAAACTACTCAACTCATTTTGCTCAGCTAAGAAAACTGGTAACTGATTTAGCTCAGTTAAGAGAATTGAAAACAGTATTGGAAACAAATTTGTCTCAACTAACATCTCTGACCTCATGTTCTCTCAGCTGACAAAGAACTGGGGTTTATCTTTCCCTCTATGCAAACAGACGATAAAGGTCAATTTCCTTCAGCCAACACAGAAATGAGGTTTCATCTTTCTCAGTTGGCAGAGGTATTGGGAGCTAGCTCTCTCTCTCTCTCTCTCTCTCTCTCTCTCTCTCTCTCTCTCTCTCTCTCTCTCTCTCTCTCTCTCTCTCTCTCTCTCTCTCTCTCTCTCTCTCTCTCTCTCTGTCAAACACACACACACACACACACACACACACACACACACACACACACACACACACACACACACACACACACACACACACACACACACACACACACACACACACCTCACGACACTGGAAGACAGAAGAGTAAGGGGGGACATGATCACAACCTACAAAATCCTCAGGGGAATCGACCGGGTAAACAAGGACGAACTTTTCAACACTGGTGGGACGCGAACAAGGGGACACAGGTGGAAGCTGAGTACCCAAATGAGCCACAGAGACGTTAGAAAGAACTTTTTCAGTGTCAGAGTAGTTAGCAAATGGAATGCATTAGGAAGTGATGTGGTGGAGGCTGACTCCATTCACAGTTTCAAATGTAGATATGATAGAGCCCAATAGGCTCAGGAATCTGTACACCAGTTGATTGACGGTTGAGAGGCGGGACCAAAGAGCCAGAGCTCAACCCCCGCAAGCACAATTAGGTGAGTACAATTAGGTGAGTACACACACACACACACACACACACACACACACACACACACACACACACACACACACACACACACACACCAGTCCATATGAAGGCTCTGACACACAGTTGGCCACCTGCTTATCACGTTCTTTATATGATAGTTAATCAGCATTAAAATTAGCTTATTTCTAATGGATACAAATAATCTGGTCAAACAACTATAGGTCTGTAGGAGCAGGCTTCAGGTAAGCTGATGTACCATAACAGCTCTTGCTTGCCAGTTCCGAATGACTCCTATCCAATGTTAAAAAAAAGAGACAGGCACAGACAGAGAGAGACAGACAGAGGGTGAGACATATGGAGGAGCTAAAGACATAAATTTATCTCTAAATCAGCGAAGGACAAAGTTGATGGTGCGATGTAGGGAGGGGAGAGCTTGGCGAGGCCTCTGGCGAGGTCTTGTGGTGGTGATGATGATGGTGGTGGTGGTGGTGGTGGTGGTGGTAGTGCAAGTAGTGGTGGTGGTGGTGGTGGTGGTGGTGATTGTAATGTTCCGGTTAGAGGCATTTTTTTTTTTTTTTTTTTTTTTTTTTTTTTTTTTTTTGCAAGCACTTACGAACGTGTACATCTTTCCTCAATCTTTGACGGCTTTGGTTACATTTATTAAACACTTTCCCTACAACTGATTCCCTCAATTAAACTTCTATTAGGTAATTCTTCTCCCTCTTTACTCGCTTTGTACTCTACCTGGTTGGTGGCCTAATTCTTTCAACTCTTACTAAGTAACTTTTACAGTAACGCAGTGGTCCCTGGCTCTTAGGGCCATGAAATGGACTGGCTCGTAGTGGCATGAAATGGACCTCTGGTGTATATATGTGTGTGTTTGGGGAGTTTGGAGCTCATCATGGTTCACCCGGTAGTGTGTATGTGTATTTTCTCATATCTCATATTCGATGTTCTCGACATCTACCTCATTTAGGATCAAATCTATCGTTTGTTTTGGTGGAGGTGCGGCTCCAGTAAAGGAAAACCAGACACCCCTCACGTAATGCAGAGGGGAAACTCGTGCTTTTTTTAGAAGAAATAATATTTCATGGTAAATAAATATAAAGCTGCTTCAACGAGAACCAAATATTTTGCGACGTTAAATATTTTTTTAAGTTGTAAGCTAAAAAGGTTTTATTGGGGGAAATATCAGGGTTGCAAGAATGGAATTAGCATGCACAACCGCTCCCTCCCTCCCACAGTTGCTTTGAAAGTTTAGCCCAGCTTGGTGTCCCCAGAACATGCTTCCCCAAGCGTGGGTTTGTGCTCCGGGGGCGCTGAGTGAAGGCACGGTGGCTCAGGGCTGTAGGGGAAACACTCGTAATTACTGTATTGAAACTATCCTTAGCTCAGTCGATTAAGGCAGTGTCTGGGATGCTCCCGGACGCAGGTTCGAATCCTCGTCACGGCCCTTGTGGATTTGTTTTATCCTTAACTGTTTGTATTAAATAATGAATGTAGGAAAATTATTGTGGTTCTTGGGTAAGAAATATCTTTATGTTAGCTTAAAGTCAACAATTGTAAATTTATAGAAGTGATATGGAAAATTGGATTTACAAAAAAAATACGATTACATGAATAATAATAATGAGAAAATCCGCAGGAGCCGTGATAAGGATTCGAACTTATGCGGCGGGTGTTCCCACGCACACGCCCCAGACAACAAGGTCACGACATGGTCAAAATGATTGCAACCTGGAGTTCTTCTGAACACAGGAGGGCTTCCTGCGGCTTCCACTGAACCCGGACCAGGATTTTCACACAATCCCCCCCCCCCCCATGCACTCTGGCTGTTACCAAGGAATATTCTACCTCTGACACTCCTATTTCAATACACAGGCTTCAGTGCAAGCCTCAGGAAGCCCTCCTCTGTTCAGTAGACCTCCAGGTACCAATCCTTTTGATCATGTCGTGGCCTGGTTGTCTGGGGCATGTGCGTGGGATCACCCACCACAGGTTCGAATCCCCACCACGGCTCCTACAGATTATCTCACTGATACACCACGTTAATGTGATTACGGATTTACTCAATAATAATAATAATAATAATAATAATAATAATAATAATAATAATAATAATAATAATAATAATAATAAATTTAACATCGATATAAACAACTTAGGCTGCCGAAGAACAATATTTAAGCCTAGTACACAAAAACTATATGGGCAGAGGGTGGGGGGGGGGCAGTAACTAGCCATAATGGCAGAAATTGGGAGACTGGGTAAGTAGGCTCAGCGGGCCGTGGGGGTGATGGGTAGGGTCAAGGGAATAGGAGGAGGGGGAGAGGATAGGGTGATGGGGGAGGGGGGGGTAAATAGAGGGAAGGGAGGATAAGGAGTGGGAGAGGTGGATGGACAGGGATAGAGGATGAAGGAAATGATTAAGGGCGAAGACAGGTCAGTGGAAGAGAGGTACAGTGAATTAGGGAGATAAAAGAGCTAAGGGATAAAGGGTGAGTGTCTGGAGGGAGGGTGAGTGGCTGGAGGGAGGGTGAGTATCTGGAGGGAGGGTGAGTATCTGGAGGGAGGGTGAGTGGCTGGAGGGAGGGTGAGTATCTGGAGGGAGGGTGAGTGTCTGGAGGGAGGGTGAGTGTCTGGAGGGAGGGTGAGTGTCTGGAGGGAGGGTGGGTGTCTGGAGGGAGGGCGAGTGTCTGGAGGGAGGGCGAGTGTCTGGAGGGAGGGTGAGTGTCTGGAGGGAGGGTGAGTGTCTGGAGGGAGGGTGAGCGTCTGGAGGGAGGGTGAGTGTCTGGAGGGAGGGTGAGTGGAGGAAGGGTGAGTGTCTGGAGGAAGGGTGAGTGTCTGGAGGGAGGGTGAGTGTCTGGAGGGAGGGTGAGTGTCTGGAGGGAGGGTGAGTGTCTGGAGGGAGGGTGAATGTCTGGAGGGAGGGCGAGTGTCTGGAGGGAGGGTGAGTGTCTGGAGGGAGGGTGAGTGTCTGGAGGGAGGGTGAGTGTCTGGAGGGAGGGTGGGTGTCTGGAGGAAGGGTGAGTGTCTGGAGGGAGGGAGGGAGGGGTATAACCATGTGTGGAGGGCCCTCCTGCAGGTCTCCGCAGCTTGGCGTTGGAGTCAGTCGGGGCTGTCAGGAGGACACCAGGTCGATACCCGCCCCGTGCGCTTGCGCTGCCCTTGCACACGCACGCACACACACACACACACACACACACACACACACACACACACACACACACACACACACACACACACACACACACACACACACACACACACACACACAGGGGTCTGGTAGCTGAGCGGACAGCGCGCAGGTCTCGTAATTCTGTGGCCCGGGGTTCCATTCCCGGACCAGGCAGAAACAAATGGGCAGAGTTTCTTTCACCCTGATGCTCCTGTTCACCTAGCAGTAAATAGGTACCTAGAAATTAAGACAGCAACTACGGGCTGCTTCCTGGGGATGTGTATGTGTGTGTTAGAAAGAAATATGTAATAGACATAATAGAGGAAAAATAGATTGGTTAGAAACGCAAGATCCAAGAGCTAATAACTCGACAATAGTAAATATACAAATTTACATATTTACTCACATACACCATATACACAGAGGCACACAGTGTATACTATATCAGTGTCATATTCGGTATTTCCTATACTATTAATGTATTTTATATATTTTAATATAACTGCTCCAATATATATATATTGCAGTAAGAGACCAGTTACCAAACACCCACTTACCGTAAGCTGCCCCCCTCATAGGCCTACCACAGTTATACATGTGGCACCCACACCAGTCCTGTACAGTCAGATGTTTCACAGGCCTATTGTGGCTGTTGGCATCCACACTTGTCCCGTTTTGAACCTTAGGCTCTGTGCACCCAGCGTACGCCGGCCGTTACTCTACGCACCTCCATTCAACAGGACCTCTGCCATTCACAAACATTACAGTATGACCTCTGCCATTCACAAACATTACAGTATGACCTCTGCCATTCACAAACATTACAGTATGACCTCTGCCATTCACAAACATTACAGTATGACCTCTGCGATTCACAAACATTACAGTCATGACCTCTGCCATTCACAAACATTACAGTATGACCTCTGCCATTCACAAACATTACAGTCATGACCTCTGCCATTCACAAACATTACAGTTATGACCTCTGTCATTCACAAACAGTACCTCGTGAAGTGCTCATGTTACGTGGGGAAGATTGTGATATATTGTATATATCACAATATATTAAGGTTGTATTATTATTATTGTTATTTAAACAAATCCACAAGGGCCTTGATCAGGGTTCGAATCTACTCGCTGGATGTTCCCAGACTCGCTCTAGTCTCAATTTTGATATATCACGTTATTGGGATTTCTCTGTGTATTGTTATTATTATTATTTGTTATTTTATATTTTAATTATCACATGAACCCGTAACATTATCTCCAGGTTTGAACACATCTGTTAGACAACCCATGTCTTTGAACTTAGGACAAATACAGTATAGACTTTCAGAATTTTTTTCACCCACTTTTTGTGTAATGTGTTTATGTAGAGATATAAAGTAGTCATTATTTGGTGCAGATCTTTCTCAACATACCAGTGATGTGTGGGCGGTGACCCATTTATATATCAAGTACACGAGTAATTGGACTGGTCAAATTCCGTGGTTCTCTCTGGCCTTAGAAGACTGGCCAAATTTCGTCGTTCTGGCCTTAGAAAACTGGCCAAATTTCGTGGTTCTGGCCTTAGAAAACTGGCCAAATTTCGTGGTTCTCTCTGGCCTTAGAAGACTGGCCAAATTTCCGTGGTTCTCTCTGGCCTTAGAAGACTGGCCAAATTTCCGTGGTTCTCTCTGGCCTTAGAAGACTGGCCAAATTTCGTGATTCTCCCGTCCTTGAAATATACATTGATTATTTACAAGAAAGCTGGCCGGAGGGTCCCCCGCGGTATGGGAGAAGCACTAGCCTCACATGACCTTAAGTATATCTGAGGGTAAACTTGTCAACAGTGGAGAGGGGGAAGACTCGCCCCCAGGGGCAGTGTGCGAGAGGGGAAAGGGGCGTCTGGCAAGGGGCTGCGGCGACGGTCCAGGTTCCTGGAAGCACGGCGATCTGGAAGGCTGGGAAATCCCGGTTCGCGTGTGTTCGTCTGTGGGTCTTGTTGACGATAGACTCTGAGTTGCCAGATTCACGAGTCTTAACATCTTCTGACACTTGCAAGTTGTTCATTTGACACACTTGGCGAAACTCGGTTGTAAACGGGGGTTGTTAAGAGCGTTTATAAACACGTGTAATAAGGAGGGTATATGTTGTGTGGTGCGATATGTGGAGTTGTGTGTGGTGGAGCGAGGTGGCATGTACAACACTCCCCTCAGCGCGGGTAGCTCCCCTTACTCTGGTCTCAGCGCTGGAATGAACACCGCTGGAACCTGGCGTGGTGCCACCCTTCACCAGGCCTAGTTCAGTGCCTCCGTCGCTCCCCTCAACACACACTGTGGTTTCGTAGAAGAATTAGAAAAGCCTAAAGATAAAAACCATAGTTTCCAAACAGATAAAAAGGTGCCAACTTGGAATGTCATCAATGAAATCAGTGAATTTTGTTTTTGTGAAAACAATGTAAGAAAATAATCGGTGTTCCACTCAGGTATATTAAAAATAATTGTGTGTAATCAAATATATATATACATAAGGAAATAATAATATATAGCCTAGTAATAATACAAATAAGTCGAAGAATAAATAAATATAATTTTGTTGGTGGTGATGGAACTGAGAACACTGTTGGGTGGCCATAGTCCTCCTCAACCTCCTCCTTGAAGTCCATCTTAGTGTCTTCAAGGTCCACCTCAAGAACTGCCTCACTGGAAACTGCCCCGAGCATAGATCCTACTGATTACTACGAGAATATGCTGAGATTTCCTTCAAAAGTGTGTGTGTGTGTGTGTGTGTGTGTGTGTGTGTGTGTGTGTGTGTGTGTGTGTGTGTGTGTGTGTGTGTGTGTGTGTGTGTGTGTGTGTGTGTGTCCCTCCAGCAATGACCCTTTCAGGATTCGAACCTGGGTCGCCAGAGAATCATCCACTGGCAGCTTAATTCTATAACCACTGAGTCAGTGGTTATCTTAATCGCTGCCTGATTGGTTATAGAACTAACCAATCACACACACACGCGTGTGTGTGTGTGTGTGTGTGCGCGCGTGCGTGCCAGAGCGTGCATGAGTGCGAATGCGTGCGTTTGTGCATTGAAGATCAAATGATAATGAGGTGTTGTGTATGTATAACTATGATCCCATCGCCTCCCCCCCCCTCCCACCACCCACCTGACCAAGTACTCCCTGGAGGTCGGAACCATGCCCGGCCACCCACACAGCGTGTCATCACAAGGCGCTCGTATAATAAACAGCCGAGAGGTAGTTCTGCGTCATTTGGTTAGCGGAATATCGACACAGGTATTCCCACACGCCAGGTCTTAAAGGTGGTGTGCGGGGTTCTCGCATTCACTCTGCAGTATGTTAGTTTTTAAAGCACAACCGGTTTCGTTCGCGTCTCACACCCCCCACCCCCCGCCCCATCTACCCACCCTCCCTTTCCGTGTTGGTTCAAGTCAGCCGGAGCACCAGGTGGAGCACCACCTGGCAGGTGGAGCACCACCTGCCAGATATAGGAGCACCAGCCTGATATATATATATACTTTAAATTAAGTATACTTAAGAAGAGAAGTACTGGGTATACTTAACATATATCTGGTGTGAAGCCTGACGCGGGTACTCTCTTAGAAGTCCTCTACGGGCTCACCATAGCCCGTGCTACTTGGAACTATTTGTTCCAGGTAGCGAAACTTTAAGAACAACAACAGGGTACTCAGTATACTAGAGAGATACAGATAATTTTACTCTCTAAAACCACTGAGACACTTATCTGACGTAAATGATAACTTTATAAACAGTGGAAATACGTCAAGCAAAGTATAACACAGTATAAAAAGTATACATAACTTTGAAACGGCATAAAACATAAGAGTGAAAAAAAAACAATTCAATTTCGTTCACTCATCACGATTTTCACAACAAAAAAATATGGATGTTTAACGCGAATGTAAACAGGTTATTTAAGGCGATGCGCAGTTCGTGTTAATAGCTCATCGTTCCTAAATAATATCACTGCGCATGCTGTATCGATCTGCGTGTGCTGGCTTCTTGTACTGGCGGGCTCCTCTACTTTACCTAACCTTCAGCCCTCCCAAACAGTACGCTCAATCGGGATCACTTTTCAAGGCCACACGACCACCACCCTGTCCTCAGACTAGGCTCGTTCAAGCGGTGGCCGTTTCTCAAGACGCATTCGTCAATTTGAACTTTAGCGTTTATTAAAATTCTCATATATATAAATTAATATATTATAATTTAATATGTAATATTATTATATATTAAAGTTTAACGGATAATTAGGCGTAGGTTAGGTTAGGTGTTTAGGTTCTATTGCCTATTATTTGTATTTGTAGTACGTGGGTGAAGCATTTACAGCAACCTATCCTCGACTCAAGTCCATTACATCCAGCGGTCGACCCCACAGACGCATTCATAAATTTGAACATGTTGTTCATTCAAAACAGGAATTTTCTCACACATAAATTAATATTATAATATATAGGCATATTGTGCATATATAGGCATAGATTAGGTTAGGTGTTTAGGTTCTGTTGGCGATTATTTGTATTTGTAGTACGTGGGTGAAGCATTTACAGCGTTGTGGTTCGAACAAAATTCGTCAGTGAAGCACTTGTTCCGGAAGTGTTCGAACGAAATCCGTTGTGAGTCGTTTGTAAACCGTTTTTCATTCATAAACAGAGGGTTTGGCGGTTGGGTTAACGAGCATTTGACCTTTGTTGATGAGGCCGGGCTGCTTGTTCAACTCTTGTAGGCCAGCTGACTCCAGCGAGCACCGTGCTCAATCCCTTAGCGCCTGTTTCTCCTGTGAGTGGTAGCTGTGGTGGGTGGTGCTCCGCCTAACCTAGACCAGTGTGGGAGATAAGACATCAACCTGGTCGTTAGCGCTAGTGTGATCACCAGGAGATGTTACAAGTGTGAAGGGACGAGGACGAAGAGAGGGCAATTACAGCTTTGTTGAATGTGTAGCTGACGAAGTCTCAGTTGCGGGGCGGAGAGTGACTTAGAGAGAGTGTGAGTGTGTGTGTGTGTGTGTGTGTGTGTGTGTGTGTGTGTGTGTGTGTGTGTGTGTGTGTGTGTGTGAGTGTGAGTGTGAGTGTGCGTGTGCGTGTGCGTGTGCGTGTGCGTGTGCGTGTGCGTGTGCGTGTGCGTGTGCGTGTGCGTGTGCGTGTGCGTGTGCGTGTGATTGTGAGTGTGAGTGTGAGTGTGCGTGTGAGTGTGAGTGTGAGTGTGCGTGTGCGTGTGTGTGTGTAAATGAGTGAGAGTGAAAGCATAAACAAGAGTGAGTACCAATAACGCTATAGTGTGGCTCGCTGTTAATGGCTCTAGAGTAGTTAATACAAACCTCACGCACTTGAAAGTCCACCAAAACTCACGTAATTCATTCCTCCATTACAGGATAAAACAAAGTGAAAAATACTCACACTTTAAACCGAGTAACTTGAGTGGATGCAAATGCTGAATCAGCCATGACCCTCGTTTGTTATTTTAGATTCAGCTACTCAGAACAACAAGTTCCAGTAGCACGGTCTATGGTGAGCCCGTAGAATCATGATCAAGTGTAGAGTGTAGAGAGAGGTGTGTGTGTTAAGCTCAACGAGGAACGCACTCTCAGCATGACAGACAAAAAGAAATGGAATGAGTGGGTGGAGTGCGTTCCAAGTTTCTACGTCGCGTCGGAGCCTGGTCCCTCCTGGAGGTACTCCAGCCCCGTCGCCTCCGCCCACACCACCACCGCCGTCACCACCACCACGCCCACGCCGCCCAACGCCACCACAACTTCGCCCTCGGGTGCCAAGAGAGCCTCTCCTGCTGCTACCTGTGCAGCACCCAGGCTCTCAACAGTTGCTGCTCTCTCTTCAATACACCTAACCAACGGAACCTCAACATACGCCACTGCCACATCGACGTACGTCACTGCCACGTCCACGTACGTCATATCTTCCCCAAGTCGCGTCATCGCGTCACCGACGTATGTGACCGCTAATCCGGCGTCCAGCAGCCACCAGCTTGTGTACTACACCACACACAGGTACCTCTAGTTACAGTTTGGGTTATACGCAATAATATTGCTGTGTGAAGTGTTGCAAGCATTCAAAATCAGCTGCACACAAGAATATTGTAAGTGGATCTTTACAAACAGACGCTGCATCAACCAGGACCGCTGGTGGACGCTGCGTCAACCAGGACCGCTGGTGGACGCTGCGTCAACCAGGACCGCTGGTGGACGCTGCGTCAACCAGGACCGCTGGTGGACGCTGCGTCAACCAGGACCGCTGGTGGACGCTGCGTCAACCAGGACCGCTGGTGGACGCTGCGTCAACCAGGACCGCTGGTGCACGCTGCGTCAACCAGGACCGCTGGTGGTCGCTGCGTCAACCAGGACCGCTGGTGGACGCTGCGTCAACCAGGACCGCTGGTGGACGCTGCGTCAACCAGGACCGCTGGTGGTCGCTGCGTCAATCAGGACCGCTGGTGGTCGCTGCGTCAACCAGGACCGCTGGTGGACGCTGCGTCAACCAGGACCGCTGGTAGACGCTGCGTCAACCAGGACCGCTGGTGGACGCTGCGTCAACCAGGACCGCTGGTTTGTGGCCCTGGTTGTGTTGGCAGAGTGTTTTAAAGTGTTGAGGCGACCTTAATGACCCTCGAGAGGTTGGAATAGGCTGTTGAGCCCAACGCCAAACAGACACCAACGGTGCCACTCATCAGGTACAAACAGACACCAACGGTGCCACTCATCAGGTACAAACAGACACCAACAGTAGCACTCAACAATCAATATACAACACTCCAAGCTGTAATCCCCCCCCCCATATACGAAATATAAACCTATGTTCCTTCACCAAAACTGGCTTTAAATATATTATTATTATTATTATTATTATTATTATTATTATTATTATTATTATTATTATTATTATTATTATTATTTTGCTGATTGATTCTTGTTAAGCATCGTATCTCAGGAAGCCACTGTAGAGAGGGCGTACCGTACGCCACAGTCATATATCTCTCAACTGTGGTCGTACAGGACTCCTGGTATTATCGCCCATCATTTCTAATGGCTTCCTGAAGGTCTTGTGAGAGTTGCGTAGCTTCTCACGACGCTCGGACCCTCGACCACGTGAGAAACCTTAGAAACAGGTGAGATTATAAGATACAGCGCCAGATATTGCTCAACGCACGCGAACGCAATCGCAAACAAAGCCGGATTCGGATTCAGAAAGCTCATTGAATCAAGTACGACAGACGAGTCTGTCAGGCTTAAACAGTCTCGGCCTGCCAGGCTTAAACAGTCAAGCTCTTCCAGTCTTTAGCAGTTCAAATCTGAAAGTCTTAATATGTGAGAGATAGATCTCTCAGAGCACACATTTATTGCTTGCATTTAAGTGCTTGCAAAGTCTAACTTTGTTATCTTATATCAGAAGTGTGTCTAGTTGGGTGTCTATGGATTCCTCTTCAAACGAGGAGTCCAAAGAGGTCAATAGCTGTGACCTGGGTCATCTGGATCTGACAGTCTTAACCAGTTTAGCTCTGGTACAACTATCATATTATACTATTGTCTTTCGCCGTTAAAAAAGGGCCAAACAATTCACTCATTATTCGGTATATGAAAACTGGAGCGAGTAAACATTACATGTGTGTGTGTGTGTGTGTGTGTGTGTGTGTGTGTGTGTGTGTGTGTGTGTGTGTGTGTGTGTGTGTGTGTGTGTGTGTGTGTGTGTGTGTGTGTGTGTGTATTTACTACTTGTGTCTGCAAAATCGAGCTATAAGCTCTTGGACCCCGCCTTTCTACACAAATCTATTTTTCCTCAATTATATCTCCTACATATATTTCTCTAACACACACACGCACATACATACATACATACATACATACATACATACATACATACATACATACATACATACATACATACATACATACATACATACACATCCCCAGGAAGCAGCCCGTAGCAGCGGTTGTATAATATATACATGTAATGTATAGGGAATTTATTGTAATGTATGGGGGCGGGCGCCACACTGGCCGCTACGGGCCTTGGACCAGTTCCTGGCAGCAGGTGCGGCTAAAACTCTCCCAGTCGTCGCACGTGGATGATCTCTGAGAGCGATCTGCTGCTCTATTGACTTCTCTGCTCCACGTTGGTTCAGCATCACTACTTTCCATGTTCTTGGTCTCCAAGTCTCCATGTTCTGGGTCTCCAGGTCTCCGTGTTCTCGGTCTCCAGGTCTCCATGTTCTTGGTCTCCAGGTCTCCATGTTCTTGGCCTCCAGGTCTCCATGTTCTGGGTCTTCGGGTCTCCATGTTCTTGGTCTCCAGGTCTCCATGTTCTTGGCCTCCAGGTCTCCATGTTCTCGGTCTCCAGGTCTCCATGTTCTTGGCCTCCAGGTCTCCATGTTCTGGGTCTTCGGGTCTCCATGTTCTTGGTCTCCAGGTCTCCATGTTCTTGGTCTCCAGGTCTCCATGTTCTCGGTCTCCAGGTCTCCGTGTTCTTGGTCTGCAGGTCTCCATGTTCTTGGCCTCCAGGTCTCCATGTTCTTGGCCTCCAGGTCTCCATGTTCTCGGTCTCCAGGTCTCCATGTTCTTGGCCTCCAGGTCTCCATGTTCTCGGTCTCCAGGTCTCCATGTTCTTGGCCTCCAGGTCTCCATGTTCTCGGTCTCCAGGTCTCCATGTTCTGGGTCTCCAGGTCTCCGTGTTCTTGGTCTCTAGGTCTCCATGTTCTTGGTCTCCAGGTCTCCATGTTCTTGGCCTCCAGGTCTCCATGTTCTTGGTCTCCAGGTCTCCATGTTCTTGGCCTCCAGGTCTCCATGTTCTTGGTCTCCAGGTCTCCATGTTCTTGGTCTCCAGGTCTCCATGTTCTTGGTCTCCAGGTCTCCATGTTCTTGGTCTGCAGGTCTCCATGTTCTTGGTCTCCAGGTCTCCATGTTCTCGGTCTCCAGGTTTCATAGCCATCATCTATAACTTTGTCAAGACGCCTCATGCGTCAGGCGTTGCGTCAAGCTCCGCCACGCGACGCAGCCCTGACGCAAGGGAGGGACGCAAGCCACTACAATGAGACAAGTAGGTTGATTTGTTTCAAACATAATGCTAAACGTGTCATTGTTGTGGAGACTTGTGTATCATTGTAGTGCGGTGTTTGTGAGGAACGAGAGCGAGGCCGCGCGCACAGCTGGCAACACCGCTCCTCACAGCCCAGTGGAGCAGCCTGATCTCACCTCACAATACAGTGGAGCAGCCTGTCCTCACCTCACAACAGTGGAGCAGCCTGTCCTCACCTCACAACACAGTGGAGCAGCCTGTCCTCACCTCACAACCCAGTGGAGCAGCCTGTCCTCACCTCACAGCACAATGGAGCAGCCTGTCCTCACCTCACAACAGTGGAGCAGCCTGTCCTCACCTCACAACCCAGTGGAGCAGCCTGACCTCACCTCACAGCACAATGGAGCAGCCTGTCCTCACCTCACAACAGTGGAGCAGCCTGTCCTCACCTCACAACCCAGTGGAGCAGCCTGACCTCACCTCACAGCACAATGGAGCAGCCTGTCCTCACCTCACAACAGTGGAGCAGCCTGTCCTCACCTCACAACAGTGGAGCAGCCTGTCCTCACCTCACAACAGTGGAGCAGCCTGTCCTCACCTCACAGCACAATGGAGCAGCCTGTCCTCACCTCACAACAATGGAGCAGCCTGTCCTCACCTCACAACAGTGGAGCAGCCTGTCCTCACCTCACAACAGTGGAGCAGCCTGTCCTCACCTCACAGCACAATGGAGCAGCCTGTCCTCACCTCACAACAGTGGAGCAGCCTGTCCTCACCTCACAACACAGTGGAGCAGCCTGTCCTCACCTCACAACACAGTGGAGCAGCCTGACCTCACCTCACAGCACAATGGAGCAGCCTGTCCTCACCTCACAACAGTGGAGCAGCCTGTCCTCACCTCACAACAGTGGAGCAGCCTGTCCTCACCTCACAGCACAATGGAGCAGCCTGTCCTCACCTCACAACAGTGGAGCAGCCTGTCCTCACCTCACAACAGTGGAGCAGCCTGTCCTCACCTCACAACACAGTGGAGCAGCCTGTCCTCACCTCACAACACAGTGGAGCAGCCTGACCTCACCTCACAACACAGTGGAACAGCCTGTCCTCACCTCATGCAGGTCGGCGTTCAATCCCCGACCGTCCAAGTGGTTGGGCATAATTCCTTCCCTCCGTTCCATCCCAAATCC
Source organism: Procambarus clarkii (assembly GCF_040958095.1). Classification (NCBI taxonomy): domain Eukaryota; kingdom Metazoa; phylum Arthropoda; class Malacostraca; order Decapoda; family Cambaridae; genus Procambarus; species Procambarus clarkii. Next base: position 9,362,269 of record NC_091191.1, read on the forward strand.
TTATCCTGACCCATTACAAGTGCTATATAGTCGTAATGGCTTGGCGCTTTCCCCCTGATAATTCCCTCCTCTCCCCCCCCCCCCTCTCCTCAGTAAACAAACCCCAGACGGCCCGGGACAGGCGGAGGCTCTCGCCTGTCCTGTCCAATGGGATATCCTGTGTTTAGTCTCTGCCAACTCTCCAAAGACGGCGTGATTGACAGATAAACCACCTTATCTCTCCGTTATCACCTCCCCGCTGTGTCTTTCCGTTATCACATTTCCGTTATCGGTCTCCACGACCCACAGTGGCATTTGGGGAAAGATAGACACACTTCCAGGGAATTATAAGTCGTTTACAAAATAAATATGGCGGGAAACAGAGGTTCTGGAGTTACTGCATTACGACTATGTAAACACCTTTAGATAATGGGGGCCTCGCGGCTGAGTAGACAACGCTCGGGGGTCGTAGTCCTATGGGCCCGGGTTCAATTCCTGACTAAGGCAGAAACAAATATGTAGAGTTTCTTTCACCCCTAATGCTTCTGTTCACCTAACAGTAAATAGGTACCTGGGAGTTAGACAGCTGCTACGGGCTACTTCCTGGGGGATGTGTGTGCTTGTTAGAGAGAAATATATGTAGTAGACATAATAGAGAACATATAAAGTGTTTACAAAGGCGGGGACCAAGAGCTAGTAGCTCGATTCTGCAGGCACAAATAGTAAATAATACACACACACACACACACACACACACACACACACACACACACACACACACACACACACACACACACACATACACACACTTTAGGCGGGATCCAAGAGTCAATGCTCGATCCTGCAAGCACAAATAGGTGAGTACACACACACACACACACACACACACACACACACACACACACACACACACACCATTCAAGTGAACGACACACTCCAGCAGGTGGTCCCGCGTCCACCGGGGACTGATAGGCTGAACCACACACTTGAGGAACATGTACTTGAGATAGTCATTATTACGTCTTAACGGTGTATGTCCCACTCATCGAGTAGTAGGTGGAAGTGTACCTTCGTGCCCCCCACAGCAACAACAACAACACAGCCCCCACAACAACAACACAGCCCCCACAACAACAACACAGCCCCCACAACAACAACACAGCCCCCACAACAACACAGCCCCTACAACAACAACACAGCCCCACAACAACAACACAGCCCCCACAGCAACACAGCCCCCACAACAACAACACAGCCCCCACAGCAACAACACAGCCCCCACAGCAACACAGCCCCCACAACAACAACACAGCCCCCACAGCAACAACACAGCCCCCACAGCAACAACACAGCCCCCACAGCAACAACACAGCCCCCACAGCAACAACACAGCCCCCACAGCAACAACACAGCCCCCACAACAACAACAACAGCATGCTGATGCCACAGCGACACTCCTACCCTACCAAAATAGCGTCACCTGCACATGGCCCCATTTAACCTTGCACCAGGACTGGCCTACCCATAACTGGGTGTTGTAGACTAGCTGCCCCACGCTAAACGATGCGCAGTTTCATAAACATTGCTGAAAATGGAGAGGTTCAGCGGCTAGTCCTCCTCGCGTCTCTCAAAAGTGGCGTGGTTCAGCATCGAGAAATAGGATATTAGAGTTGACTCTACCCCCGAGCACAGAGAACTCTACCTCTGGTTACTAGTGTGGTGTTATAGAGGCTGGTGAGGCTCTGTTGGTATATAGAGCTACGTTGGTTGCCAGTGATACATTCCCCTCTCTAGGCACACACAGCACCGCTCCTGTGCCAGGTAAGCTACGGGCTCACCATAGCCCGTGCTACTTGGAACTTGTTCCGAGTAGCTTAATCTATAACAACAACAGTGATACTAGTTAATGTCTGGCTCTGTAACGTGGAAAAAAATTTATATCTGGAAATAATACCTTTAATGCATCAAAATATTATTTCCCCGCCCTTAATATACAGCATTATGCTGGCAGCATCGAACCCGCGTCCTTGTAACTGTGATTTTTCCCTAACTGCGTATAAAACAAGCAGACTACACCACCTCTTAATTAAGGGCTAATATCCCTTGTTCCGTCGTGATGTCGAAGCCCCGCAGAAGTCGGCTCTAAAGTATAGGTGAGTAGAGGCGAATATTATATCCACTTATATGCTCAGTACGAGTGCCGGGACCAAGATTGGACTCTGTGTCCGGGGTGGCTAGAGCCGAGAATTGCATGCTTGCATATTTCAAGGCAAGCGGCCCCAAGGACACGCAAGACACGGTTCTATGACCGGTGAGACCAGAGGTGATAGTTACATGCTCGTATGCCTGCAGGTGTTCACGTGTGATCGGAAACGTTGATTACAGATTATTTCCATTTTTTTTTTATCTTAGGAGTTTTTCGTATATATCATCCTGCCAAATATGTTTCATTTGCTATTATATTTTCCCATAAATAATCGTATATATATAGTTTTAAAAACGCTTTAAGTTTGGGTCTGAGACAAATGTAAACATGGACACAAATATACTTTGTTTGGATGAGTGTGTGGGAGAGAAGAGTGTAAAAGTGTCGTAAGTGTAGAGGGGGCAGCAGGCGGTGAAGGGTTGTTGTTGTTGTTTAAAGATTCGCTACCTGAAACAAAAAGTTTCAAGTAGCACGGGCTATGGTGAGCCCGTGCGGTGAAGGGTGCGGCGTACCCAGAGTGTCCTTGTCTGCGCTGCACTTACAAGACATCTCGTAACTTTGGCGGATTTATACGAAGTTCGTTAAATAAAGGTCGTGCAATTAGACTCTAAGACTAAAGGTCTTACACACACACACACACACACACACACACACACACACACACACACACACACACACACACACACACACACACACACACACACACATACACACACACACACACATACACACACACACACACACACACACAACATCTAGGCCAGTATTCGGGATATTAAAAGCTAGACCTCACTCCCCCATAGACACAAATAAGCATGGATAGGTAGATAGGTTCTCACACTGAATATTAGACCATGTGGTGTGGATATTGTATGTTGGACCATGCTGTGTGAGTGTTGGACATGTGGTGTGCATGTTGGACATGTGGTGTGGGTATTGGACATGTGGTGTGGGTGTTGCATTGATAGCATCTTTAACTGTGACTTTGAGGGAAGTGGCCAATCGTATATTACTTTGCGTCAGGCTGAGGTAATGTTGTGTGTGTGTGTGTGTGTGGCAGCAAGGAGAGAGGGAGGCAGGAAGCCCCCTCACAACACATCTACCTCAGGCAACACCACAGAACCAGAGGAAGTGGCGAGCAAGAGGGAGGAAAAGAAAGAGGAAGGCACACAGGGAGACTGAAAGAGTTAAGAGAATAAGAACAAGGAGCTAGAGATACGAGTGAGGGAGGGAGGAAAGCAAAGGGAGAGAAGAAATGAACGAGGGAGGGGGAACAGGTGAGAGAATGAGTGAGAGAGAGGGAGGGAGAGTAAAGGCAGACACCTGGCTGATGTAGGAACAAGGGGAAAGGCGTAATAAAGGAAATAAAGGCATGAAGCAGCTTCACTCCTGCCGCAAAATACTTTAATATTTAGACAATACGCTTGACTAATTTTACGATGAATGTATAGGTAACACCAGGCTACCTATAACCTAGTTATACACTAGGTTACCAATAACCTAGTTATATAATAGGTACAGTTATACACTTTGGCTCTGCGTACTGCGTACCTAGTTATACACTAGGCTACCAATAACCTAGTTATAGACCAGGTTACCAATAACCTAGTTATAGACTAGGTTACCTATAACCTAGTTATACACTAGGTTACCAATAACCTAGTTATAGACCAGGTTACCAATAACCTAGTTATACACTAGGTTACCAATAATCTAGTTATAGACCAGGTTACCTATAACCTAGTTATACATTTGGTTACCTATAACCTAGTTATACACTAGGCTACCAATAACCTAGTTATAGACCAGGTTACCAATAACCTAGTTATAGACTAGGTTACCTATAACCTAGTTATACACTAGGTTACCAATAACCTAGTTATAGACCAGGTTACCAATAACCTAGTTATACACTAGGCTACCAGTAACCTAGTTATACACTAGGTTACCAATAATCTAGTTATAGACCAGGTTACCTATAACCTAGTTATACACTTGGTTACCTATAAACGTACAAGATACTGGCCGTAGATAAGTGTCACTCTAAGCCACGTACAAAGTGGCTGTATTTGGCCCTTGTGGACTAATCGCATTTACCACAACAACACTGTGCTAATTAACCAACTTTTGCCCCTCATGCGAATTGTCAATATTTAATCGATTCGCTATTCCAGGGAGATTTAGAGGGGAGCGTGTTTGGCCTAGTTATTAATTTATGATGGGAAGTTTGGGGCTGGGGATAGTTTTCATATTACTGGCTGGGACTGACTCTGTTTAATTTTTTAATAATATGAGAAGTGTCTGTTAAGCTTTTAAACAAAACAGTTGGGAATATATTTTACTTTACATCTTTAGCTCATTATATAAAAGCAAACTCTTACAAGATTAAACGCACGCACACACACAAACCGGGACCAAAGAGCCAGAGCTCAACCCCCGCAAACACAACTAGGTGAGTACAACTAGGTGAGTACACACACACACACACACACACACACACACACACACACACACACACACACACACACACACACACACACACATACACCAATATTCTCAAACTGGTCTCACTGGTGGACTAATTTTAAAAGCCTAATAGCAAAATAATTTTATTTTTTAATAGCAAAAATTTATGAACATCCAAAACAGAACAAAAAATTGAAGGCAGCATGATTCGATTTATCGATAACGTGAGGTAAACTTTTACCTGTGAAGTGAAGGAAAACCTGGTGGCCTCGGTTTGTAAACTTAACAGGGAAGTAGGCCGCAGTGCCAGTGGCTAAATGTGGATAATAATTCTGAGCTTCCCGCGTATTATTTAACGATTTTAAGCTGAAAACTCTGAGGTAATATTCCATCTTTGTGAGCACTAACTCTCGTAGCGTTTATGATGCGACGTCGCGATCAGTTATCTACAGCTATCGCTATCGGATATGGCTAAACACGCTCCCCTAGCCTATTGCTAATTGAATTCGTGAAAATATATTCCTAGCGTGATTATTATTTATGAAATAATAGCTATTCTTATCTGTTAACGACATCAATCACCATCTAAAGCTACGGTTAATACGTGTTATCAGGCCTTTGTTGTGGAATAATAATGAGGGGATAATTATGTTTGTGTATGTGGGAAAAGAAGGGGAAACCGGTCGGCAAGGGGGGGTGGAGGAGGGGACTGCCAAGGGTTAGACCAGAGGAGGGGGAAGGGGGTAAGCGCCCCCCCCCCCAGAAGGGGTCGATAACGAAGGCTATTATGCTGCGGCGGGCGGACTCGTTCCCTGGCGCACCTGTTCCCGGAGTCATGTCCTCTGGCTCACCTGTCGAGGGCCTTCACCTGTCCCCACTACAGGCTCACCATAGCCCGTGCTACTTTTGCTTCCCAGTAGCTGAATCTAAAACAACAAACTCCACCACATTACGGGCTCACTATAGCCCGTGCTACATGGCAACAAACAACTCCACCAGCCAGAGTGTAATAGTCAAGACAATAAAATCCGGATCATCCACCGTCAACAGCTCAGTCCCCCCAGGACGTGTACTTGCTCTGGTACTTTTTCTCATTTTTTTGTTTTTGAGATATATACAAGAGTTGTTACATTCTTGTACAGCCACTAGTACGCGTAGCGTTTCGGGCAGGTCCCTGGAATACGTTGTTACAACCAAGTACACATTTTACTGTTGCGTTAAACAGAGGCTACAGTTAAGGATTTGCACCCAGTAAATCCTCCCCGGCCAGGATGCGAACCCATGACAAAACGCTCGCGGAACGCCAGGCGAGTGTCTTACCACTACACCACGGAGACTGATCCTCATATCAGACAGAAAATAATACAAACTATAGTACTGTATCATCCTTGGCAGGTGCTAGGATTTTCATGCGATTAGACAGTGCAATAGGTACTCTGAGAGAGAGAACTCTTATCAACATCAAGGGGCCCAAGACTGTTCAACACTCTCCTACTACACATAAGGGGCATAACTGGCCGACCTCTCTGTGTTCAAGAGAGAACTCGGCAAACACCTCCAAAGAATACCTGATTAACCAGGCTATTATTCATACGTCAGGCTGCGAGCAGCCTCATCCAAAAGACTGGTTGGCCAGACTGATGTCAGGTCAACCAGGAGGCTTGGTCGGAGACCGGGCCGCTGGGCCGTTGATCCCCGGAACCTCCATAAGGTAGCATGCTTAGGTGAGCTCCATTACCAGTACCAATTTAATAAAGGCCTCTTGTAAGACGATTTAAAGCAATTTCGCTCTAAAATATCTTTGTCACCAGAAATAATTACTTTGCTTATGACAAATAAGAAAAGGGAGGCGGAATTTTCAGTAACCGGTTTGTGTATACTCACCTATTTGTGCCCGCAGGATCGAGCTTTAGCTCTTGGACCTGCAGGCACATATAGGAGAGTACACACAACCCGGTTACGTAAAATTCCGCTCCCTTTTCTACTGTCATAAGCAAAGTAATTATTTCTGTGTGTGTGTGTGTGTGTGTGTGTGTGTGTGTGTGTGTGTGTGTGTGTGTGTGTGTGTGTGTGTGGTGGGGGGGGGGGGGGTGGGGGTGGCAGGGATTGCAACAATACCTGCCGCCGGAAGAAACAAACAAAGCTGCACTGGAGTGAGGGAATTTCCCCCAACTCACCTCCCCGCCCTCCCCCTCTCTCTCCCCACCACACTGCCTCCTCGCCGCTCTCTCTCCTCCTTCTTCCTCCCCCTCCTTACACACTATCTTTTCTCTCCCTTCATCTCTCCCTTTCTCAATCCGGTACCCACTACTGCTAATAACCAACAGGGAAGAGGAGTGAGTGAGTGAGTGAGTGAGTGAGTGAGTGAGTGAGTGAGTGAGTGAGTGAGTGAGTGAGTGAGTGGCTGACCCTCCTGAGCCCTCACAACACGGGTTGTGTCTCAACACGTGTCATTGGCAAGAAGGATGAAAGCCTGGTTATCTACACGACCTCCCTATTCAAAATAGGAAGTAAGCTGTTATCAAGAAGAGGTAAGCCCCTACGGGTGTGTGTAAGAAAAGGTGGGACGCCAGGAATAGTGTTGTAAGGGTCAGAGTGTGTTAATTAAGACTGTGCTGCAAGCCGAAGCCTTATACAGATCCACTTAGAGTGTATTACTGGGCTTCATCTCCTTTTTCCCCTCTTCCCCCACTTAGGAAAGGGGTTGGTGGTGGGGGGGGGGAGTGGGTGAGGGTGACCAAGGAACAGTGTGACAACACTCATATGTCTTCACTCTTCCTCACTCTCATTCATCTCAATTTGTTTGACTAAAGCTATTCTCTCTATGCACCCTAGCACTCTATGCCAACCCCTCACTCTAACCCCCACAACCCCTCACTCTACCCCCACAACCCCTCACTCTACTCCCACAACCTCTCACTCTACCCCCACAACCTCTCACTCTACCCCCACAACCTCTCACTCTACCCCCACAACCCCTCACTCTACCCCCACAACCCCTCTATCCCCCAGCACTCTAAAGTGATGGTTTGCACCTGTCTGATGGTGGGGGTGGGGGCAGGAAGCATGGAGGGGGGAGTGATGGCAGAGGGCAGAGAAAGGGAGGGTGGGGGGGCGGTAATGGAGGAGAGGGGACATGAGAGGGGAGGAGTTGGAGGATAGAGGAGGGAGGGATTGGTCCCCTCAACATCTGGCTCAGGTAATGTCCTGGACGACAAGGAAACACATCTCATATTAACTATTTATATCTACCCATTATTTGTGAGAGGGGACACACACACACACACACACATACACACACACACACACACACACACACACACACACACACACACACACACACACACACACACACACACACACACACACACACACACGCACACACGCACACGCAAGTCCTCGCGGGTGAGTGGACATCACTCGGGGGTAGCAGTCCCCGGAGCCTCAGGACTATGAATCCCGATCGCTGTCCACTCAGCTGTCAGGCCCCTGTGGATGGGCTTCCCCTAGGGGGATGGACGGCTTCCACCTTCTTATACACGCGGATATAACACTAAGGTGATATATCAATGAGAACATGAATTGGAACAATGAGGGGATTCGAAGCCTGGACCATGCTCCGCACCAGAGGTAAAATGCGCTGGTTGGGAGTACCCAAGTCGAGGGTTCGAATCCCTGCATTGCAGAAATATATCTTGTCAATAATAATAATAATAATACATAAATGTGAAATATTAACAATACACAGGACCACTAAAGTGCAAGAGCAGGTTGCAGTAATTGCAGTGTGCAACAGGTAGGACAAGCTGGACCATCACAGAGCATCACCCAGTTTCTAGTTACGTCCCGTCGTTGGAATGTTTGTGGTGGACAGTCACGCTCTCACTCTCCTCCAGTATACCAGGGGTATATTTCGTATATCCCAGGGTACTGCAAGTATACAAATCTGTACTATACCAGGGAACTGCAGTATACGGGGTTTCTTGCATATGCCGGTCTTCGTAACATAGTTTATCTCGCCCAACACCAGATCTGGTAGAACTAAGATCCGTCTATCTGGAGTCTCCCGTGATAATTCAATAATTAAAATGAAAGTAAAGGATGTGTTGGTGAGGAAAGACGTCCCCGACGTCGTGAGGGAACACAGACACGTATACGACGCGTCTAGTGAGAACATAGAGCAGAGGAGGACAACCTGAGCGTCTAATAGAAGCTGATTATAGAGCAGTCAGAGAAGTCTGGCTGGTCTTACGGGCTATTCATGCCCGTGCCACCTTTTGTGTGGCTTAATCTTCTTCATCATTATCAGTCTGGCTGGCGGGCAGTAGCATAACGGAACCAGCGTGTGAGGAGAGTCGCCAATTGTCATCGAGGTCACCTGGCTACTTAACTCCACTGCGGGGCTCACCATAGCCCGTGCTGCTTGGGACGTTTTGCTCCAGGTAGCGAATCTTAAACAACATACTCTACTCTGCTCCCTGCTGTCTGGCTGGCCTCTATACCTCCAGTCTACACCTGACCTCAGGCGGGTTATTGGCCTCCATCACGGAAAGTCTTTCTCGCGATGCTTCGTATATTTCCTCACCCACGAGAGAGAGAGAGAGAGAGAGAGAGAGAGAGAGAGAGAGAGAGAGAGAGAGAGAGAGAGAGAGAGAGAGAGAGAGAGAGAGAGAGAGAGAGAGAGAGAGAGAGAGAGAGAGAGTGTGTGTGTGTGTTTTAAAGTACATTCTCATGAAATAAATGAGTTTCTAGGAACAAGTTTGAGATGAGCTGAGGTAGGATAACAGCTCTTGCTTGCAGTTTCACTAGGTACTTCAGTTGACAGCCCTTGTGTCCTTTAAAAAGGAGAGAGAGAGAGGAGACAGGAGCGTGGTGAGTGCAGCTGGCGTCCTCTGGCTGTTACCTGAGCTGCAAGTGATCAAGGAGAAGAGAGGAGAGGTGCCACGGGTGAGGGAAGGGAGGGAGGGAGGAAGGGAGGGAAAGCTGTCAGGATCCGGGAAAACAAGGAGAGGTGGACCTTGACAGCGGGAAATACTGTTAGAAGCTGCGAACTGCCCAAGTCTGAAGATTATATAATACTTATCAATGTCCAAACTCAAATTATTGGGCTGCACCTGGTTGCAGCTGCAGCACATCGCAAGATGGTGTGTGTGTGTTGACGAGCGCGGCGGTGAATGCAAATGTCCGTAGGGGAGGAGGAGGTAGTGAGAAGGTGTAGGGTTCTCTCTTGACGACGGCGGCGGCAGATATTAGCAGCTGGTAACTGGCTGGAGGTGGTTCTCCACGGTCCGTGTCTCCAGGCCCACCTCAAGGTTTCTCTTCCAGGAGGTTGCGTGAGGTTCCTGTGGGGGTGTTATGTGGGTTGAAAAGTTCGGCGGGGTTCTATTACTGATGGTGGTGCGTTAGCTGAGCCTTAAATATGTGTGTGTGTGTGGGTGGAGGGCGGAGGGAAGGGACTTAAGTATGTTGTTCCTGAAGGTGGTGCCTTGTGTGGACCTCTTGTAGGAGGTAGTTCGTTACTTGTGACCTTGGACCTCCAGTGTGAAGTTCTTGCATGATATAGTAGTGTCTAGGCCTTCGGTAGAGGTACTGCAGTAAGTGACAGACGGGTTCCTGAAGGTGGTAGTGTGTTACCACCGTGGAGTGACCCCCTGTAAGTGACAGAGGGGTTCCTGAAGGTGGTAGTGTGTTACCACCGTGGAGTGACCCCCTGTAAGTGACAGAGGGGTTCCTGAAGGTGGTAGTGTGTTGCCACCGTGGAGTGACCCCCTGTAAGTGACAGAGGGGTTCCTGAAGGTGGTAGTGTGTTACCACCGTGGAGTGACCCCCTGTAAGTGACAGAGGGGTTCCTGAAGGTGGTAGTGTGTTACCACCGTGGAGTGACCCCCTGTAAGTGACAGAGGGGTTCCTGAAGGTGGTAGTGTGTTACCACCGTGGAGTGACCCCCTGTAAGTGGTAAGGGGTTCCTGAAGGTGGTGGTGTGTTACCACCGTGGAGTGACCCCCTGTAAGTGGTAAGGGGTTCCTGTAGGTGTGTGTGTTATCAAGGTGTTCATCACTCGGGGGACGGGCAACCAGGCGCCCGTCTGGACGGCTCCCAGGGTCTTCTTCATCACAAATATCGACCGCGTGTTTGTGATGTTGAGAAGTGCTGGCATAACTATCTTCTCTTAGGAAGAACTGACAGGTCCCATGTCTTTACTTTAGTTCATTTATTATGCACCCGATACCCATCTTGGGGGCGGTAGTGGAAAGGGTTACAGAGGCACATAATGGACTCAGGGACTCAACCCCACAATTCATTTAGCTAAGCAAGTTACAATCTTGATGAGCTAGTTACAAAATTCAATATAAGTCGTCACATCAACAATGGGTTCGATTATTTTGACGAATTCCCACAAAAAACTTAAAATCGAAAATATTTCCTTAGGTTAACTAGTGTTTCGAAAACTGTTCTGTTTGAAAAACAATTCTACTAACTAGCTAGGTACAAAAACGCTCAATAACCGCTTCATTTTAGCGATTAGGCTCCTGATCCGAATTATTGACAAATCTAACAGAATAGCATTAACAAAAACAGAACTAAAACTCTATATATATCTTCAACATTCTTCATACCAACATCACAAATTTTGAGGTTGGAGTCGGATTCCGCTGCGGGGTGACGTATCCATTTATTGATTGATTGATGAAGATTAAGCCAGCCAAAAGGTGGCACGGGCATGAATAACCCGTAAGTGGTGGCCCTTTTGAGCCATTACCAGTATCAAGAGCTGATACTGGAGATCTGTGGAGGTGCGACTGCACCCTGCGTTACCTTGAGGTTACCTTGAGGTGCTTCCGGGGCTCAGCGTCCCCGCGGCCCGGTCGTCAACCAGGCCTCCTGCGTGACGGGAGATGTCTCCCGTGACGTATCCACCAGGGATCTACTCATAAATACCCTCACGACGCCACCCTAAAGGTCTGGAGCCGCGTCGTCAGGTAACGTTCCCCTCACGCCGACGACCCACTCTCCCCTCCCTTCCCGAGGGTCAGGCCGGCGGGCGCCAAGCGCAAATTACCTTTTTTTTGTTTGTTTACACAGGTGGGTGCAGGAGCAGACGACTGCTGACTCCTGTCAGAGGTCTTCCCGTCCTATAGCTTACCCCTTACCTTAATAGTTTTCCCTGGAACATGACCAGCCAAGCAGTTAGCAACCAGGTACCCAATTACTGCTAGGTGAACAGATGCGAACAGTTTAGGATTGGCGCGTAGTCAGTCCTCCCTGGCCTGGATAACGAACTAAGACGAAATCGCTGAAGTTCGAGGCGAGTGTTACCACTGAGCCACTGAAGGAGAATGTCGTAAGGATACTGTCATTACAACAGTATACACTTGCTAATATTAATTAAATGCTGTGTATGCAGTTTTATGTATAGCACATTGAATAGCGTAGAGAAATATTAATTTATGGTAACTTTAAATGGTGTATAGCGGCCATGTTAGATGAAGGGCTTGGAAGTGGGCGGGCGGCTGAGGTGTTCAATATTTCACTTGGCAGTTCTCTCCCGAGGTAGATGGGACAGACGGGCGCCAGGTGGTGGAGGCGGCGTGTGGCGGAGTGCTGCTGCTTCCCTCGCTAAGCTGTGCCTTTGTCTTTCATCACCACGGGTCGGGTCCTCAGATTCCTTCCTCCCCAGCCTATACCTGCCTTCCGTCGGAGGGTGTCGTCATTTCTTTATTGCGACACCAACGCCACACTCACGACAAAGGCGTCGATGCAATAATAAATAACAGAGGCGCTCCTGGCCTGGTGCGGTAGCGGCGACACGCACATCGCCGTCATTTTACTCGAAGAGATTTGCAGGGATTTAACCTGTGCTGCTTTAAGATTATAGGTGACCTGTCATTGTGTCTTGACGGCCAGGTCGGGTGTGGTCTTAAAGTTGCCATCTGTATTGTACTCGTCCACGGGAGACATCTCCCGTCACGCAGGGTGCAGTCGCACCTCCACAGATCTCCAGTATCAGCTCTTGATACTGGTAATGGCTCAAAAGGGCCACCACTTACGGGCTATTCATGCCCGTGCCACCTTTTGGGGTGGCTTAATCTTCATCAATCATCAGTACTCGTCGGTTTCGTGTCTCCTGCTGAACACAGCTGCGAGAGGTCCTCCTCCAGCATGTGTTAGTATCCGCAGCGGAAATATTTCGTAGCAATTTGCCTGATTGGATGTAGTTGTTGAAGTGTTTCCGACTGCATTCAACCCCCTTTTACCCAACCTCAATTCTCTTCCACCCCTTTTTCTTACGTAAAAATAATTGAGCATGCAAGAACACTCATTTCCACATTAGCGGCATGTTCGCAGCCATGGAACTCTGCCACATACGTGAAATCAACAAAAAACGCACTTAAAAGTGTTAGTTTTATTAATCAAATACCATAGTTTACCGTCAGGTTGGCGCCATCTTCGCCCAACTTTCATGTCTTTTATTTTTATTAGTGGGTTATAGGAGCACTCTATAGCGGGTTATAGGAGCCCTCTATAGCGGGTTATAGGAGCCCTCTATAGCGAGTTATAGGAGCCCTCTATAGCGGGTTATAGGAGCCCTCTATAGCGAGTTATAGGAGCCCTCTATAGCGGGTTATAGGAGCCCTCTATAGCGAGTTATAGGAGCACTCTATAGCGGGTTATAGGAGCCCTCTATAGCGGGTTATAGGAGCCCTCTATAGCGAGTTATAGGAGCCCTCTATAGCGGGTTATAGGAGCCCTCTATAGCGGGTTATAGGAACCCTCTATAGCGAGTTATAGGAGCCCTCTATAGCGGGTTATAGGAACCCTCTATAGCGAGTTATAGGAGCACTCTATAGCGGGTTATAGGAGCCCCTCTATAGCGGGTTATAGGAGCCCTCTATAGCGGGTTATAGGAGCCCTCTATAGCGGGTTATAGGAGCCCTCTATAGCGGGTTATAGGAGCCCTCTAGGTAATAAGGGCATCAAGGTGAAAGAAACATTTTGCCCATTTGACTCCGCCTCAAACGGGGATCGAACCCAGGACCTCAGGACTGCGAATCCGAAGCGCTGTCCACCCAGCTGTCAGGAGCCCTGAGGAAGGCAGTTTGTGGCATATGTGACATACTAATTTATTGTGAATATTTGAGTTTACCTTGAAAAGCTAAATAGAAAACACAACCTAACCTAACCTTCTTAGTATATTAAGATATTACAATTAGTACTGAACCCATATTGATATTACAGCTTTATAAAAATAATAAAACAAAACTAAAATATTTAAATAAATTGTAAAGTAACTCAGGATATTGTTAAATTTTGTATAAAATCTCTATTGTTTAATAAAATTGAGAGAAAAAGTTAGTGATTTGAAAAAAAAAATATAGCTTGGAATGTCACATATGTACTTATTTATAATTAAAATAGTGACAATAAGCAATAAGTCATATATGTGCTGTCTTGTGCGAGAGCAGGTTGCACACAAGACTGACTCCTTGTTTGTTGACCCACCAAGATGGCAACATGGAGCTGCTGTGTTGGCGGGCGCATGATGTTTTCATTCATTTTTATATTACCTCACGAATTTTTAACACTAAAAAAATTTTCCTAAAAATTCTTTTACCGCAAGCACTATAAGTTATTTGATATCTAAAAAAAGAAAGCAGACCTGGATAATGTATATTTATTATTTAGTCAGAGAAATTATTATTGAATAGGCTACGCGGCCTCTCTCAAAGGATTCAAGGTTTTATTCCACACAATTACATAACTTTATTTCGCCGTCAGTCACGCGAATTACGTTTTCTAACAGGTGTTTATACAAGAAAATGAGGAAACCTCTTGGTCTGCTTTAGAAGCCCCAGGCAACAGTACCCGCCCCAGCAACGGTATTGGCAGGCGAGGTGCCCAGGAGTGGAGGTGCGCCCCGGGTCCCACTGGTGAGGTATTAAAGTGGTTGATGTGGAAATGGTCCATGGCCCCATATGTGAGGCGTTAGAAGCTTGTGGTGGCGCCCATGGCCCCATAGGTGAGGAGCTAGGAGCTTGAGGTGGCGCCAATGGCCCCTAGGTGAGGAGCTGGGGGCTTGTGGTGGCGCCCATGGCCCCATAGATGAGGAGCTTGAGGTGGCGCCCATGGCCCCATAGGAGAGGTACTAATTGAACATAGGTGGTGCGGTGAACGATAACGAGAGTGGTGGTGGTGGCGTGCGGAGCAGACAAAGCACACTGGCCGCTACACGTTCTTCCTGACCCCGAGTGAAAGCTCTCCGCTCCGACACATCGCGCTACTTGACTTGGTTAGTTTGTCTTGAGATCAAGGTGAGTCCTAACGGTATCAGAAAAGCTTCAGGCCTCAGTGGCTGTAAGGATGATATGTTCCGTGCCTTATATATATATATATATATATATATATATATATATATATATATATATATATATATATATATATATATATATATATATATATATATATATATATATAGAAGATACTCGAAGGCCAGGTCCAAAATTTGCACAGTAAAATAATACAATTCTAGAGCGAAAGATACCGTACGAAATGCAGAATAGTCAGTGAAGAGTGGAGGTGCTATAGGCACAGTTAGAGAACACTGTATGAACATCAGAGGTCCACGGCTGTTCAACATCCTCCCAGGAAGCATAGTGAACATTGTCAGCACAATGGTGGATATGTTGAAGAAAAAACTGAACACGTTCCTGCAAGAGAAATACCAGACCAACATTTTTACAGTGGATACACGAGGGCCGCTCCAAGCAACAGCCCTTTGGACCAAGTTATCATAAGTCAAGCCTGGCCCTGGGCTAGGCTTTTGAAGTAGAACTTCCAGAACCCACTCCAGGTGTACTTTAGGCTTACACCACTCACCACCACCACCACCACACCACCAGTCGTGGAAGCCACCACCATCCACAACTTTAAGGCCAGATTCGACAAAGAATTCAAACGTCAGAATAGTCAGAATAGAATTAAATTATAACGAAACAAGCATAACAAGGCTGGTAGGGTGGCGCCTTAAGAACTAGAGCTCACCCATCCAAGCTACCAGTAGACACTGATAGATAAGTAACACCCACTATCACCACGCCTACCACCACCACCACCATCACCACCAACACCACCACCATCACCACCACCTGTCTAACCTTCAACGAACAAAACATAAGCACAGTATCAGCCAGGAAAATGATAGGGTGGATTGTAAGCCCCTTCAAATCCAGGGATTCCACCACAATGGTCATAGTTTGAAAACTACTTGTGCTTCCCGCCTCGAGTATTGCTCGGTACTCACTTCACCTTTCAATAAAGGAGATATTTCTGAAATAAGGGAGTTCAGAGAACATGTATGGCATACAAAGACATGATTAGTCGCCTAAATTATTGGGACAGTTTGAAAGCACTCAAAATGTACTCGCTAGAAAGGAGATGAGAGAGAGATACCCTTATCTTACCTTGCGATGATTTCGGGGCTCAACGTTCCCGCGGCCCGGTCCTCGACCAAACCTCCTCACATAATATGCTCATGGAAAATACTGGAAGGCCAGGGTCTAAATATGCACAAGAAAATAACAACATACTGGAGCGAAAGATACGGTAGGAAATGCAGAATACAACCAGTGAATATTAGAGGTGTCATAGGCACAGTGAGCATCAGATAATGAGGCTCTTAATACCTCGAAGGAGATATATAAGAAATATTGCCGAAACAAAGTGGAAGTGTTCAAGAAACAATTAAACAGGTCTCTATTCCTCTCCCCTTCTACACCCATTTTCTCTGTTCTCTACAAGTCTCCCCTTATATTCCCCCCTGTTCTCTACAAGCCTCCTCTAATCTCCCCTTATACCCAGATTGCCTTGCTCCCTACAGGCCTCTCCTTATCTCCCCTTATAATCCTGCCCCCTTGGCCTCTCCTTATCTCCCCTTATAATCCTGCCCCCTTGGCCTCTCCTTATCTCCCCTTATAATCCTGCCCCCTTGGCCTCTCACTTTGTTCCTCAATATTTCTTCAACATTGCCCCTCTCAACAGTTCCCCTCCAGCCTCCCTTAACTCCTTACCCTCTCCCTCTCCCCTCTTCTTACCCTCTCTCTCTCTCTCTCTCCCCTCCTTACCCTAGCCTCTTCCTCATCCCCCGCCCTCCTCCTCTACCGAAGACCGCCAGAGTGGCACCACACACCTGGATTGACCTGAGGGTAATGAATGAGAGTGAGGGGATGGAGAGAGTGAGCACGCCTTCACAAGCGTCCCCTCGTTCGCCCTCGTTACGAGCGTGTGCGTCCCCTCGTCCCCATTGTTCCCCCCCACTAACGCTCAAGGGGACACATCATGTAATTTAAAATTGTACACGAGAGTATTAATAGAAGAACTGCTTTAGTGTTAAGGTGCAATGCGTTTCTTGTTGTCTACTGAATGTTCCATTTGGGTTGTGGTGTGGATATGCTCTTAACTGATTTGCTAGACTGTTTGATGATGTGCGAGGGGATCATCCGTTAGTTTGTCTCGCTTCATGCAGGTCGGCGTTCAATCCCCGACTGTCCACAAGTGGTAGGGGGCCATTCTTTTCCCCCCGTCCCATCCCAAATCCTTATCCTGACCCTTCCAAGTGCTATATAGTCGTAATGGTTTGGCGCTTTCCCACGATAATTTCATTCATTCCCCCCCCCCTCCCCCCCGTCTACTCTTCCACCTCAGCGACCATTCGAGTTCAATTCCTTGTGTTGTTGAGACCCTGGACGCGATGATATACCTGTCTCACAGGTGACTCAGCACAGTGACAGACCTTCATCGATACATAACCATCATCTAAATAAACGCTCCCATAATGCAACGTTTCGAAACCATGAGTCGATAGACTGGCTGCGTTTATTATCGCAGGACGTAGTAGAATAACTCCAGGCTAGTACGGGCTCACCATACCCCGTGCTACTTGACACTTTTTGTTCCAGGTAGCGAATCTTAAACAACAACAACAACAATCCAGGCTAGCACACACACGTGTAGCATACAACTTCTGCCAATCAGATTAATCTCCCATATCTGTTCTCCCCCTTTAAGACGAGGATCTTAATGGTCTCCCCGAAGGGAGTGGACCAATCCCAGAGATACTGCAATACTGGGCCGATCCGCGGCAAAGGTGGAGCAAGCTCCTAGCACTTCGCCATGTAAGGGGAACGTATTATTGCTATTCAGATTCACAGAAAGCAAAACTGCTCTAGCAAGGTAGTTAACAGTAGTAATCGTAATGGTTTGGGCCTTTCCCCTGATAGTTCCTTTTCTTCACGTGAGAAGGAAGTTGAAAAATTAACTCTCCAAAGTTCGTTTGACAATTTTATTATAACCTGACCCTAAGAGATGTACTCAGTACTTCTCTCACTGATATGTCACAAGTACTGGAGCGAGTACTCCTGTTTAATCCTTTCACAGAGTCACCGAGTACTCTTGCACAGTCAGGTGTTGTATAATCAAATCCACCCGGTTAGGCTTCACACATAAATTTACAAATTCTCTTACAAGCTCTTTTACTTACTGTATAAAGAATGTCAGCAATCTAGATGGTGGTGATTGTTGTGGTGGTGGGAAGGTGGTGGTGGTGGTGGTGGTGGTGGTGGTGGTGGCGGGGGGGGGGGGGGTGATAGTGGTGATGAAGAGGTTGATGGTGAAGAAGTTGATGAGGTTGGTGGCGCCGGAGACAGCCGTTCACAGGGTTCCTGAAGGCCACGCCCTCGCTCCCCGCCCACGGACCTACCCGCCCACCCCCGCCGCCCAACCTAGAGTATTGATCTCCTTCTCCGGCGCCACACTGTCTGACCACCATTACTGGCGCCAGAAATACAGGGAGGGAGAAGTTAGACTGATAGATGAGCACACAGAGAGAGAGAGAGAGAGAGAGAGAGAGAGAGAGAGAGAGAGAGAGAGAGAGAGAGAGAGAGAGAGAGAGAGAGAGAGAGAGAGAGAGAGAGGGGGGGGGGGTGTGTTAGATGAATGATAACAGAGAGACAAAAGTGAGAATCATTTCTCTCAGTCGTCTCATCACCACTCATTTCTGCCTCATTTTCGTCTCTAATTCTCTCTCTCTCTCTCTCTCTCTCTCTCTCTCTCTCTCTCTCTCTCTCTCTCTCTCTCTCTCTCTCTCTCTCTCTCTCTCTCTCTCTCTCTCTCTCTCTCTCTCTCTCTTACTTTTTTCTTCACTTTATGTGGGTCTTTAGTGGCAAAGATGAAAACTGAAGTCTGCCAGATAATTCCCTAATCCAGATTGTTCAGTTCGGCCTAACCTGGCCCAGCCAACCATCACCAAGTTAGGGAAGAAACGTCCATCACAAAAACACCGTAGTAGTGGTGTTCCGTGGTGCACATACGGAGCAGAAACGTTCCCTTGAGGGAGCGGGCCTGTCTTGGTTATGAGAAACCTGTTTCAGGTAAAATATACGTCCTTGAAAGCAACGTTTTGGGTCAGAAACGCCAGGCCGGGGGACCACAGACAAACGCCCTTGACAGAAATGTCGGCCCAGAATGCTAGACTCGCTCGCTGGTGAGGTGGCGGCGCCTTCGTCCTCTTCATTTTTGCAGTAAAGAATCTCACGTCTTCTTTCAAGATTATTAAACCCTACCCCCTAGCTCCTTTAAGAGGAAGTATATGATCTTTTGATCATTCCTTGTTCTCGGTGAATAGTTTGCCTTATCTGGTGTGATAATTTATCATTGAAATCATCATTATAATCACCATCATCATTTCACGTCACCTTCACCATCATCGTCACCACCTTTACCAATAGTCACAACAAACTGCATCTCAGTTCCCCCTTGTAAAATTCCTTCCCTCACATGTTAATTGGAATGCCTTTGCCGTTCTCGCTCACCAATTATATCCAACTATTCATCATTCACGGCGCCCCCCTCCCTCTTTCCATGCCAACACGCACAAACCTTCGCTGTCGTCTCGTTAGCCCTCAAATAGCCCAATCACTAGCCCGCTGGTTCCTTCTGTCCCAGCCCCCCCTCCCCTTCTTCCCTCCCCTTCCACAGCCCATCACATACCTCCCCACACCCCCCTCTCCTCTCTCGTAAACTAACTTGAAGGATAAAGAAAGAGAAACCTTAGTTCATCCTGTTGTTTCGGAAGGAAAAGTTCCCCCTAAAATAGTTGGGACGGGATGGAAAATTTGGTGGCACCGGAGTTAGGAATTTCACCCTTGAGTTTGCAAGAACTGAGGAACTTGATAAGAACTCTGACGGAGGTCCTGTACTCCCCCGTCAAGTTTTTGTTCCTCCTACGGCCTCTCCTCCTTGAAAGACTCGCGGTCTCGATTCTGAAATTTAGGAATTTAGGAACCTCACTTCCTAAATTTAGGGGCTTTTACCTCCCTTCTTTCAGGAGGGTTGGTGACATTGCTTCCTTGAGGCACTGATGGCGTCTCCTCCTTGAGGAAGCTTAGGTCGGGAGGGACGCAGAGGGCAGCGGTGGGTGCAGGATGGGGACCCTAGCTGCTAGGGGGAATAATGCAGCCATTACTGTGGGAATGGGGAGGGAGTGTAGGAAGTGAAGGGGAAGGAATGGGGAGGGAGTGTAGGAAGTGAAGGGGAAGGAATGGGAGGGGGCAGGAATGGATGAAATAAATTTTAGAACTTAATAACGAGGAGAAATTAGAGGAGGAAGAAGAATGCAGCTGAGAGAGAGAGAGAGAGAGAGAGAGAGAGAGAGAGAGAGAGAGAGAGAGAGAGAGAGAGAGAGGGTGAGAGAGAGAGAGAGAGAGAGAGAGAGAGAGAGAGAGAGAGAGAGAGAGAGAGAGAGAGAGAGAGAGAGAGAGAGAGAGAGAGAGAGAGAGAGAGAGGGTGAGAGAGAGAGAGAGAGAGAGAGAGAGAGAGAGAGAGAGAGAGAGAGAGAGAGAGAGAGAGAGAGAGAGAGAGAGAGAGAGAGAGAGAGAGAGAGGGTGAGAGAGAGAGAGAGGGTGAGAGAGAGAGAGAGAGAGAGAGAGAGAGAGAGAGAGAGAGAGAGAGAGAGAGAGAGAGAGAGAGAGAGAGAGAGAGAGAGAGAGAGAGGGTGAGAGAGAGAGAGAGAGAGAGAGAGAGAGAGAGAGAGAGAGAGAGAGAGAGAGAGAGAGAGAGAGAGAGAGAGAGAGAGAGAGAGAGAGAGAGAGAGGGTGAGAGAGAGAGAGAGAGAGAGAGAGAGAGAGAGAGAGAGAGAGAGAGAGAGAGAGAGAGAGAGAGAGAGAGAGAGACAGAGAGAGAGAGAGAGAGAGGGTGAGAGAGAGAGAGAGAGAGAGAGAGAGAGAGAGAGAGAGAGAGAGAGAGAGAGAGAGAGAGAGAGAGAGAGAGAGAGAGAGAGAGAGAGAGAGAGAGATTGAGATTGAGATTGCAGTGGCATACTTCAAGCTATCTGGGACCGGGAGAGTGTGGGTGAAAGTTCAAGCCCGAGTGATTTAGAGGAGAATTCCTCTGGCACAACAAAGAATTCAAACGAAACTGAACATTATATATTTCACATTATATATTTCCTTAACAGTCAGTAGATAACAGACACCACACTCACTAATTGTCAACAAATCTTCAGCGTTTTCTAATTTGGAGATCAGAATTGTAGAGAGGTTTCCAGGTGCGGTCTGGTTGGTGAATTGCAGAGCTTGGCAGTACTTGTGACGTTACGGACTTGCTGTCTAGTTTATAACCTAACATTCTACTGGCTTTGTTACTTGCAGGTAGATGTAGCGTACTTGAGACCACCACTAATGACCACTCCAAGGTCTCCTCTCTTCTTTTGTTTTATCAAGTGGTGTACCGAGCATTTTGTATTCATGTTAAACTTTAGTGTAGCCAAAGTACATCAGTTTATATTTAGCTACATTGAAACTCATTTTCCATGTCTCAGACCGTTGCACCAGCTTGTCCAAGTCCCTTGGAACTTAAACTGTTCCTCAGATGCACGGGTTTTCTCCTCCTGATATTGTATCATGAAATTGTTTGATTTCCTAATCTTTATCTTTAGATATTTTGTATATGTTTGATGAAGAGGGTGAGGTCGAGTACCGATCCGTAAAGATTGTTGTGTAGCATTCACTAGTTTCCAGGTTACGTGAAGTTGAACTAGACCCAGGTATTCCCATCTCTGTTGTTAAGACTATATTACTCCAAATATTCAGGGCTGATATGAGAGTCATAACACTCTCAAAGGCCTAAAAATACGCATAAAAAGCTTTAAATCTGTTTAGATTTGACACCTATATATATGGAAGGCACAAAACGTCCTCCAGCGAGTGCGACACAGTGGTTGCCAGGATCAGGTTGGGTTACCGTTACCTGTGGCAGGTGGCTACAGGTGACAAATCTCCCAATCCTGAGCACTCCAGGTGCAAACTGTGTGAGGAGGAACTGGGTCATGATCTCCCACACACGACATTATTGAATGTCCAGTCATTAGACAGATCCATCAGATCTGCTGCCATGAAGTACAGTACCTGGAACTTTGCAATTCCTTTATCCACTCCCGTGTTCTTCAGGATATCCTCATAATGCATCCAGAGTTTAGGATTGCATCCTACTGATCACAAACCCCTGTATGGTTAACCATCCTACGTGATGGGAATTTTTAGTCTTACACAGATAACACTCTTGCCAAACTATGTAACCCTTCATGTAGTCTATGGAAGCCGCATACATGAATGCTCATGTACCAAACTATGTTAATGCAAAAAAAAATAATACAAAGAACATTATTTGGCATTTACACATCTTTGAGAATCTGGCGAGATTTTCTGATACTATTAATTTACTTATATTTTTGGCTTTTATATTTACCGTAGTGCAGCGAGACTGTTGGTTACGCGAGTATTTAATGTCATTTTCTGGCCCTTGCAAAATGTGGCTGTCTATCGTTTTCAGCTGCCAGAGCTGTCACATCTGAAGGATGTGTTGAGAGGCCAGTTGTGTATCACTGCCTGTCAACCTGGCGTCACCGTCCAAGATCTATGGTTCTGTTCTCGTGTTGTTTCCGTACACATTTTAAGAATTTTTTGGGTTTGGGTTTGGCAGAGAACAGGTCACAATAGCGTGGCTGAAGTAAATAACCCCACACATGAAATTAAATGATAATATCCACGTTTCGATTCCGTCCTGAACCATTATCATGTAGTGACACTGCCTTTCCTCATCATAAATGGTCAGATGATCATTAATCCAATCTCAGCAGCGTAGCATAAATATGAAGGGAGAAAAAAAATATTGAATTAGGTGTCAAAAATTTTCCGTAAACCACCTTATGGTCTTCCGATTTTTTTTTTTGGGGGGGGATGAAGAGGATGGAGAGGCATAGGTGAAGGGAAGTTTAGAAGTGGGAAATACAGTTTTCTTATTATTATTATTATTATTATTATTTTCTACCACAGACGTGGCCACACATTTACAATGCTAACCAGCATATATACATTTTCTTCTGTCCTCCATGGACAGGGTTAGAGAAGTGTTAAACATATAGTTCAAGGGTTTATTGAACACTCAACCACAGTGAGAGGTATGACAGCAGGCGGGCTGTTCGCCTTGCTGACATTCCGATAGTTACTGCTATCTTTCGTTGTCGCGTCTGATGGATAAGGAGACAATAATATCGCAGAGAATCTAGGAGAAAAGCAGTAGGAAGACTTTGGGAGTGTCAGTGGTGGTCTGGTGGCGACAGACAGCGCATCACCGTCTTCATTTACAGACCTGTAGTATACCGCAGCGATTTCCGGCCCCCTTCCCTAAGCTCTTACTGGGGGGGGGGGGAGACGTGTATGTGTGTGTGTCTACTCACCTATTTGTGCTTGCGGGGGTTGAGCTCTGGCTCTTTGGTCCCGCCTCTCAACCGTCAATCAACAGGTGTAGAAACTCACTCCCACCCACACACAGGTGTGTGTGTGTGTGTGTGTGTGTGTGTGTGTGTGTGTGTGTGTGTGTGTGTGTGTGTGTGTGTGTGTGTGTGTGTGTGTGTGTGTGTGTGTGTGTAACCTCCACAATAACATCACATTGTGCACCACCCGCTGAGAGAAGGCTGGGGGGAAAGTTGGTGGTAAGTGGGGTGTATTGACAGTGGGGGTGTACCTGGGTGTGTGGTGGTGGTGAGGTGCGGAGAGCGGACCAGGCTCTCTTGCCAGCCAACAAAACTCATTCAATTCTCTTTAGATATTTGAACAACATCAGACAACATTTATCAGATACAGTTTATATTCCTCTCAAATCGTGGACACGAACCTGTTCATCTTTTCTAAATTTTTGGCGGCTTTGTTTACCATTATTAAACAGTTAATGAGTTCCGAAGCACCAGGAGGCTGTTTATAACAATAACAACAGTTGATTGGGAAGTTTTCATGCTTGTAAACTGTTTAATAAATGTAACGAAAGCCGTCAAAGATTGAGGAAAGATGTACAAGTTCGTAAGTACTTGCGTAACTGCTTCGTGAATCTGGCTCCAGAACAGTAAAATTGTGTAAGAGACCCGTCGTCAGTCTCCCTAATGATGGCAGCCGCGGGGCTGCCATCAGTCCGGTACCCGTCCTCAGACCAGCGGATGTGGTTTTGAAACACGTAGGGGTTAGTTACCAGGTAAGATGAGTCAGTCCAAGGTGGGTGTTGGGGACGACTTGGAGGAGGATGGCGAGGAGTTACAAGCAGCAGCAACAGAGCAGAGCAGTAGCAGAGCAGAGCAATCCAGCAGCAGAGCAGCAGCAGCAGCAGCAGTACCACCAGCAGCAGCAGCAGCAGTACCAGCAGCAGCAGCAGCAGCAGCAGCACTAGCAGCAGCAATACAAGCACAGCAGAGGTGGTAGTGTACTGGTGTGGCCCGATACTCCAACGCCTGTGGCCTTTCCTTTTGGCGAGTATGATGTAAATTTCTCCTTTGGCGATTGACAATATCGCAAACTACGGCTACCTTCCCTATTCCTGGGTAGAGCAAGGTGAAGGAGATGAGAAGGTGGAAGTGGAGCATGAGGACCCAGGCAATAAGAAGTTAAACGCTCTTTGCTTTCCTAATCAACCGCAAGGGACAGGCTCTACGTAGGACTTATAGAAAGGAAGTGAGCAGGGAGGAAAAAGAAAGATATAGAGGGAGATATATATTTTGATGTTGTTATACCATATAATTATTGGGAGCCCTTATCGACAAGGTGCTTGCCGGGCCGAAGGAAAGATTGCGCCTTGAGGTACACCACCCGTTAAAGTCGGGTGTTTACAGGTTACAGTTGTGTGTGTGTAAACTAAAGTCTTTGAAAGTGTAATAGGTAATTACGAAACGCATTCAGGCGTCGCGTCAGACTAGAAATAAAAATGAATTTTGGAGAATTGATTTTTCAATTACCATCAACAGTAAAAAGAAATATTGAGAAAATTCGTGTTAGAATTATTAATCTTACTTTTTCGGTCATATATATATATATATATATATATATATATATATATATATATATATATATATATATATATATATATATATATATATATATATATATATATATATATATATATATGTCGTACCTAGTAGCCAGAACGCACTTCTCAGCCTACTATGCAAGGCCCGATTTGCCTAATAAGCCAAGTTTTCATGAATTAATTGTTTTTCGACTACCTAACCTACCTAACCTAACCTAACCTAACTTTTTCGGCTACCTAACCAAACCTAACCTATAAAGATAGGTTAGGTTAGGTTAGGTAGGCTTGGTTAGGTTCGGTCATATATCTACGTTAATTTTAACTCCAATAAAAAAAAATTGACCTCATACATAATGAAATGGGTAGCTTTATCATTTCATAAGAAAAAAATTAGAAAAAATATATTAATTCAGGAAAACTTGGCTTATTAAGCAAATCGGGCCTTGAATTGTAGGCCAAAAAGTGAGTTCTGGCTACTAGGTACGACATATATATATATATATATATATATATATATATATATATATATATATATATATATGTCGTACCTAGTAGCCAGAACTCACTTCTCAGCCTACTATGCATGGCCCGATTTGCCTAACAAGCCAAGTTTTCCTGAATTAATATATTTTCTCTAAATTTTTTCTTATGAAATGATAAAGCTACCCATTTCATAATGTATGAGGTCAATTTTTGTTCATTGAGTTAAAATTAACGTAGATATATGACCGAACCTAACCAACCCTACCTAACCTAACCTAACCTATCTCTATAGGTTAGGTTGGGTTAAGTAGCCGAAAAAGTTAGGTTAGGTTAGGTTAGGTAGGTTAGGTAGTCGAAAAACAATTAATTCATGAAAACTTGGCTTATTAGGCAAATCGGGCCTTGCATAGTAGGCTGAGAAGTGAGTTCTGGCTACTAGGTACGACATATACATATATATATATATATACATATATATAAGCAAAAACTGAATAAGTCAAAAGTATATATATATATAGTCCAGGCATATTGCTTTGAGACATAAATAGCTTTTAAATCATAATTTAGTAAACAAATAATTCTAGATTTGTCTCCCCCCCTAGTATGACAATAGAGACATAGAAGACGGGTCGCAGTTACTCGGCGCTAAGACTGTGTAATTTAAAACATTAAAACTGTAATTACTTCAGCCTCCCCTCTTCCCCCTACTTCCCCCGCCCCTGAAGCTGCAGCGTGTAGAAAACGAAGATAAATGTATAAAGAAGATAGAGAGGTGCAGGCGAAGGAAAATATT
>NC_091191.1:9391095-9448595 GCF_040958095.1 Procambarus clarkii
CAGCTGAACCTTTTTGTTTTATATGATCTCTGATAAAGCATTGTTGCATGTGCATTGTTTGGCACCTTGAAAGATATTGCATCTTAAGAACATAAGAACAAAGGTAACTGCAGAAGGCCTATTGGCCCATACGAGGCAGCTCCTATCTATAACCCCCCAATCCCACTCATATACATGTCCAACCCGCGCTTGAAACAACTTGCTTTTATATTGAGACCGTCGGGGCTGACTGGTGCAATGAGAACGTATGAAACGTTATGGTGGCCTCGTGGACTATAATAATATGGGAACACACAGAAATCGCGATAGATATATCGCGATATAACGCGATAGATATCAATGAGAAAATCCAGCAGGGCTGTGAGGTGAATATGGCAACCTCGTATCCAGGGCTTTTTCTTGTAATAATATGGCCCCGGGGCCATATGAAGGTTTTGCCAGAGGTCACTGGGGCCATGGGGACGTACGAGGAGGCGTCGGACGGCGTGGGACGGCGTAGCAACAAGAATGGCAGCGTCCTGGCCAGGGGAGGAGGCGTCCTTTGGGGTGGGAGAGGGGGGGGGAGGTGTCGGCTCCGGACCTATCCAGTGCCAATGGCGGGGGCCATATGTGTTCAATCCACGCGACAGCACAAAGCCACACACCTGTGGATTGGACCATACACCTCTAAAGTGGGTCACACATACCTGTCGATGAGGGTACACACAGCTGTGGACAGAGGGCCACACACCTGAAGACAGAGGGCCACACACCTATGAAGAGGGCCACACACCTGTGGTAGAGGGCCACACAGCTGTGGACAGAGGGCCACACACCTGAAGACAGAGGGCCACGCACCTATGAAGAGGGCCACACACCTGTGGACAGAAGGCCAGACAGCTGTGGACAAAGGGCCACACACCTGAAGACAGAGGGCCACACACCTATGAAGAGGGCCACACACCTGTGGTAGAGGGCCACACAGCTGTGGACAGAGGGCCACACACCTGTGGTAGAGGGCCACACAGCTGTGGACAGAGGGCCACACCCCTATAGAGGACACACCTGTGGTCACGAACACAACCAATCACCTGTCTACATACATTCTTAAAGAACACTATGGGCCTCTCGGGGCCGGGGATTCCTCGCTCACATTTGCTCTTCTACCTACGGAACCTGTACATCTTTGTTCACGGCGGCATTGTTCACATTTATTAAACAGTCTACAGGCTTCGGAGGTCAACACTCCAAGGTTATTATTATTATTATAAACAGCCTCGTTGTGTTCCGGTGCTCATAGACTGTTTAATAAGTGTAAACAAAGCCGCGATGATTGAGGAAAGATGTACAGGTTTCCGTGGACATCCTTAAAAGGAAACTAGATTGTTTTTTCCAAGGAGTGCCGGGCTAACCGGGCTGTGGTGGGTATGTGGGCCTGCGGGCCGCTCCAAGCAACAGCCTGATGGACTAAACTCTCACAAGTCAGGCCTTAGGCCGGGCATGGGAAGTAGAAGAAACCCAGAACCCCATCAACCAGGTATGGGGGAGACGGAGATGCTTGAGGAAACTTTGGTGTCACTCTGGTTTACTTGCAAAGTGTTATACAGAGTAGTAACTATATCATTATTATTGTTAGTGTGAGACTGACAGCTCTGTGACCTAGGCTTTTCTTCCCAGGTCTCCCCCCAGGTCTCTCCCCCAGGTCTCTCCCCAGGTCTCTCCCCAGGCTCCTCCCCTAGACCTCCTCCTCCGCGGCCGTGACTGGAGTATCTATCGACCAGGTCTGGGAGGCCGCCTCCATATTCCTGGTCTGGGCCATCAGCCCCGCGGCGGCTGCTCACTTTCTAGTCTTTTGTCACCTTCTCAAGACGTGACGGTCCTCGTCCTTGCAAGGATCTCTCTCCTTATTCCTCTCTCGTGCTTCCTTATTTACTCTTATTATTATTTACATTATTATCATTATTAACAGCAGTATCAGGATGAATATAAATCGACCATTCATTGATTTCACTTTCAATCAATTCCTCCATTCTCTCAGGTACTGTTTCTCCTTTTCCTTCCCTTTCTTCTACTTCTTATTTTTCGTGGTTCTTTATCCCTCTTTCTTGATGACGGCATCGCCTCTGTCGATATTTTCCTCAGCGTATTTTCCGAGCAATTAACGAAGATCTGAGGTTGATGGGGAATAGTGGCAGCTGCGCGCACGCTTCCTCAGCGCCTTCAAGTCACAACACTCCCTAAGTGTGACTTGAAGGCTGAGGACA
The DNA here is from genome assembly GCF_040958095.1 of Procambarus clarkii. Lineage (NCBI taxonomy): Eukaryota > Metazoa > Arthropoda > Malacostraca > Decapoda > Cambaridae > Procambarus > Procambarus clarkii. The sequence continues at coordinate 9,393,339 of NC_091191.1, forward strand.
CTTTCTCGGCCGGTTAGTAGGATCTAAGACCCGCATTATGACGCCTATACACCTTGTGGACACCATATATAAAACACAACATTTTATCTCTCATTCTCGCAAGGTTTGGTTAAGATACATCAAAGGTTTGGTTAGTTTAGGTTAGGTTAGGTTAAGCCAGGTTTGGTTAAATTAAGTCAGGTTAGGTTAGCTATCAGGTTATGTCAGGTAAAGTCACGTCAGATTAGGTTAGTTTAGGTCAGGTTAAGTCGTGTCAGGTTAAGTCAGGTCATCTTAGGCCAGGCCATGTTAAGTCAGGTCAGGTCTGAGTAGGTAAGGTTATGTCAGGTCATGTTAGGTCAGATTAAGTCATGTTAAGTCAGGTCAGGTTTGAGTAGGTAAGGTTAAGTCAGGTTATGCTAGGTCAGATTAATTAAGTCATGTTAAGTCAGGTCATGTTAGGTCAGATTAAGTCATGTTAAGTCAGGTTAGGTCAGGTTAGGTTAGGTCAAGTAAGGTCAGGTCAGATGTGTTACAGAGGCAGAAACAAAACTGGGTTATGACTCCCCCTATTTTCCACGATAGTAAATGTGCAATGCTTCGGCTGCTTCTCACGCCATTGTAAATATGGGAGACAAATCGTGCTTGTATACCTGCCTTGACACGAATATTGGCACGCTCATATTGAGGGATGAGGTATGAAGAGAGACTGAAGGAACTAAACCTGACGATGCTAGAAAGGAGGAGAGGGGTCGAGAAATGTTACAGATGTATAAAATACTTAGGGGGGGATTGACAGAGTGGAAAAAGACGAAGTGTTTACAATTCATACCAACAGAACAAGAGGACATGGATGAAAGCTTGAGACTCTGATGTGTCAAAGAGCTGTTAAGAAGTTTTCTTTTAGAACAAGAGTAAAGGATAAGTGAAAACACCTAAAGGAGTAGGTTGTAGAGGCAAAGTCCTTTCATAACATTAAAAGCAGATACGATAGGAAAAAGATGAAAAAGCAGATGTTCCTGGACGCAGGTTCGAATCCTCGTCACGGCCCTTGTGGATTTGTTCATGATAGGGAAATATGTAAGGAGTCATATTGCATTAGACAACCGGCGGCAAGAAAAGCGGGGTCCAAGAGATAGAGCTCGATCCTGTAGGCACAAATAGGTGAGCACACACACACATACAGGGAATGGGAGAGTTTCTTTCACCCTGATGCGCCTGTTCACCTAGCAGTAAATAGTTACCTGGGAGTTAGCTGTTGTGGGCTACATCCTGGGGATGTGTGTGGGGGAATTGCGAGAAATATACAGTATAGTAGATATGATAGAAAAAAATAGGTCTGAAATTAGTGCATTAGACAACCAACGGTTATAAAGATGGGGTCCAAGAGCTAACAGTTCGATCCTGCAGGCATACATAAGTGAACACATGTGCACACACACATGCAACACATGTGCTCACACGCACATGCAACACATGTGCACACACACACAACAAACACACAACACACAGTGATATACAACCCTCCACAACACGAGAGGCAAGAGTATGTTGACAAAGCAGCAGAGTGTGGCTGTTACTAAAGACTTACTACATCTATGCTCAGAAATGGGTCTTAATCATGGTAGACTTCAACCATTTTAAGTTAGATTGGGATAACAGAGAAAACTCTACCTCCCCTCCCTCCTCCTCCGGGTACGGGTATGCAAAGAGCTAAATTCATGAAAACAGCGAGAAACATTGTTTCCATGTCACTTTCTTTCATGTTTCATGCAGACATGTTTCTTTCATGTCAGTGACCCCACAAGGACGAGGAGTAATGATGAACCATCCAGATTTCACTCTGATATTCACTCTGAAAGTGTCACATACTAAAGAGGTCAACTATGTGACCTACGTTACTACTGTATTTTGCTGTACTTCAGTCTTGTAGATAAACAAAATTGGTCAAACTTTCCTGTTATGGCGTGAATCGAACCCTTAGAACTTATGCTTGAGATCCGACTGCCAATGACTGATCACTGTGTATTAGGATTCGAATATCGTATGGAAATAGGATTACATTTTTCTGTGAGGGGGAATTTGAGATTGATGGGTGTCCCGTGAACCAGAGCTCCGAGGGATGACTCTACAAGAAATGATGGACAACACAAGGGCCGTGCTGATAGGTTTGTGTTGCAGCTCTCATCAAGGCAACACTAGAGCTCGACCAGGTAAACAAAGGTGAGTGTGTTTCCTGTGACGGCCCTGACACACAAACACACACTGCGCTCCTCTCAATGTTGCTCATGTAACCCAGAGGTGAAGTGATGGAAAACACGGCTGAAGGTAACACCCAGGCTTGGTGTGTGTACTCACCTAATTGTACTCACCTAATTGTGCTTGCGGGGGTTGAGCTCTGGCTCTTTGGTCCCGCCTCTCAACCGTCAATCAACTGATGTACAGATTCCTGAGCCTATTGGGCTATATCATATCTACATTTGAAACTGTGAATGGAGTCAGCCTCCACCACATCATGTGTGTGTGTGTGTGTGTGTGTGTGTGTGTGTGTGTGTGTGTGTGTGTGTGTGTGTGTGTGTGTGTACTCACCTAGTTGTGTTTGCGGGGGTTGAGCTCTGGCTCTTTGATCCCGCCTCTCAACCGTCAATCAACAGGTGTACAGGTTCCTGAGCCTATCGGGCTCTGTCATATCTACACTTGAAACTGTGTATGGAGTCAGCCTCCACCACATCACCCCCTAATGCATTCCATTTGTCCACCACTCTGACACTAAAAAAGTTCTTTCTAATATCTCTGTGGCTCATTTGGGCACTCAGTTTCCACCTGTGTCCCCTTGTGTGTGTGTGTGTGAGGAGGTTGGTGTTTGGTTGACGGATGTGGGATATTGGTTAGGGTTCGGGTGACGGGTGAAGTAGTGATGTGGCAATGTGGTAGTGTGACGGTGTGGCGTGGCGAAGAAGAAGGAACAGGAGGTGTGGCATGAGTCCCTCGCCCGCTACCCAATCACTGAAGACGCCACATTCACCACAATACATCATATCGGAGCCATCAGCGTCCGCTTCCAGAGACGGCCTCCTCGCATAGCTTCGACACCTCCCCCGTGTACACACCGCCGCCTCCTGCAAGAGGGGACCAGGTCACAGGGAGCCTGGTCGCGTGTTAACCAACACCTCCTCTTCCTCCTCCTTCCTGTTTTAAAGATGAAATGGCCAAAGATTTTTGTACTCGTGGGACGATAGGAAACCCAAAACAGATTTTGGTGTTTACAAGTTGTTGTTATGTCTTGAGACATCGATTTCGCCGACATTCTGTGTCTCTCGCCATGTTGCTTCCTACATGGATACTGGAGAGGAATTGTTGTCTCTCCGAAAGCTCTCGAGGTACATCTAGAGGTATGTATCTAGGTGATGTCTCTCTAGAGGCATGTGTCCGGGTGATGTCCCAAAAGGAATGTGTCGTAGGTGAAGCTCGGATAGGAATTCTTCCGGTTAAGATTGGTTAATATACCAGCAGAGGGATGAATTCTAGGAAGGCATTGACGTGTGGAGTAACACCTGTGGCTGGAATTTCAATCGTCATGTAACTGTGTCGCCGCCTCTTACAGGGGCAGGCAGGCAGGCAGGCAGGCTGGGTGATGGAGGGGAGGGGTGGTGCGAGGGGTGATTGTGTGTGTTTGTGATGATACGGAGGGATGGTGATGGAGGTGATAGTGGTGATGGTGGTGACAGGGGTGCAGCAAGTGAGGTCGGTAGAGGACACACCTGTGCACCTGTACCACCTGTGCTACATTCTGCTATGATTGCTCTCCCTTCCCCCCTCCTCCCGAGCTTTCTTTCACACACACACACACACACACACACACACACACACACACACACACACACACACACACACACACACACACACACACACACACACACACACACACACACACAAGAGGCTGGTGCATAAGTTGGAGAAACAGGCAAGAGTAACAGGTAAGGTGCTCCAGAGGATAATGGAGTACCAAAGCAACAGGAAACAGAGAGTTACTGTGAGAGGTGAGACCTGACATGTCATGTCACCAGCGGAGTCCCACGTAACAGGGTTCTGTACTCAGACTTAATCTGTTTCTTACGTTAATGATTTTCCAGAAAGAATCGACCAATTTCTCTCAGTGTTTGATAACGGTGCTAGAATTATGAGAAGGATTAACAGAGAAGAACAGCAAGAGACTAGAAGATGACCTGGCCAAACTGAAGGAATGGTCTAACATATGGCTACTAGAGTTTAACTCAAGCAAGTGTCAGTTAAGGAAAATGGGTGCAGGGAGCAGGAGGCCATATACAAGGTGCCACGTGGGAGATAAAATTCTTCAGAAATCAGGAAGAGATAAAGATCTGGGAGGCGGGTGACACCCCAAGTCGGAAATATCCCCTGTAGCTCACATCAAGAGGATATCATCAACAGCATATGCAACCTTATTCTTTGATCCTCAAAATCCGGTGTTGCTTTTGATGATCGACGTCTCCGCAGCTCGGTCTCTGACCAGGCCTGCTGGTTGATGGTCTGGTCAACAAAACTGTTGCTAGGTTGGTCAACAAGACTGTTGCTAGGCTGGTCAACAAGACTGTTGCTAGGTTGGTCAACAAGACTGTTGCTAGGTTAGTCAACAAGACTGTTGCTAGGCTGGTCAACAAGACTGTTGCTAGGCTGGTCAACAAGACTGTTGCTAGGTTGGTCAACAAGACTGCTGCTAGGCTGGTCAACAAGACTGTTGCTAGGCTGGTCAACAAGACTGTTGCTAGGTTGGTCAACAAGACTGTTGCTAGGCTGGTCAACAAGACTGTTGCTAGGCTGGTCAACAAGACTGTTGCTAGGTTGGTCAACAAGACTGTTGCTAGGTTGGTCAACAAGACTGTTGCTAGGTTGGTCAACAACTGTTGCTAGGCTGGTCAACAAGACTGTTGCTAGGTTGGTCAACAAGACTGTTGCTAGGCTGGTCAACAAGACTGTTGCTAGGCTGGTCAACAAGACTGTTGCTAGGTTGGTCAACAAGACTGTTGCTAGGTTGGTCAACAACTGTTGCTAGGTTGGTCAACAAGACTGTTGCTAGGTTGGTGAATAAGCCCAAGGTGATGTGGTGGAGGCAGACGCCACCATAACTACAATTTCAAATGTAGTTATGAGAGAGCCCAATAGACTCAGGAACCTGTACATCTGTTAATTGACGGTTGAGAGTTGCGGGACCAAAGAACTGAAGCTCAACCCCCAGCAAGTACAATTAGATGAGCACACACACACACACACACACACACACACACACACACACACACACACACACACACACACACACACACACACACACACACACACAGGGGGGATCTGGTCGTTCGGCGGACAGCGCGCAGGACTCGTAATTCTGTGGCCCGGGTTCGATTCCCGGACCAGCCAGAAACAAATAAGCAAAGTTTCTTTCACTCTGATGCCCCTGTTGCCTAGCAGTAAACGGGTACCTGGGAGTTAGACAGCTGCTATGGGTTGCCTCCTGGGGATGTGTGCGTGTGTTAGAGAGAGATATATATGTAGTAGATATAATAGAGGAAAAATAGACTGGTTAGAAAGGCGGGGTCCAAGAGCTAATAGCTCGATTCTGCAGGCACAAATAGTAAATACAGAGTAATCATTTGTCTACACAATACATTACATCTGTGGTATCCACATACCCAGTATCTGTGGGTATCTGTGGTATCCACATACCCAGTATCTGTGGGTATCTGTGGTATCCACATACCTAGTATCTGTGGGTATCTGTGGTATCCAGATACCCAGTATCTGTGGTGTCCACATACCCAGTATCTGTGGTGTCCACATAGGTAGTATCTGTGGATATCTGTGGTATCCACATACCCAGTATCTGTGGGTATCTGTGGTATCCACATACCCAGTATCTGTGGGTATCTGTGGTGTCCACACACCCAGTATCTGTGGGTATCTGTGGTATCCACATACCTAGTATCTGTGGATATCTGTGGTATCCACATACCTAGTATCTGTGGATATCTGTGGTATCCACATACCCACGCTGCGCTAGCATTTGTTCCCATGACCCAAAAATTAGCATCCCAATCCAAAAGTGACCTCGATCAAACTTTGTTTCGTAAAGCTGAACAGAGTTGCAGCGCAACACGAAATGGTTAACACTAAACTTACAAGCAAGCGCCTGAAAGCACAAGCTTGTTCCATCATTTTCCCACAGCAGTCATACCAACGTTCCCGATCATGATCGCTGGGACACACACACACACACACACACACACACACACACACACACTTGCACATACAGACACAGTGACCTACATCATATGTGTAGAGTCGACCCCGGCCTTGTACTTGTGCACACAATATCAAGCCAGTTATACCCACCAAACACACACCGAAACTACAACGTTGGTACAACGTTCGAACAAGTTTTAACACCTCCTAACCAGTTATAACAACCAATATAGCAAGTTGTAACAACGTTCTAATACGTCATAAACACGTTAAGCCAAGATGTAACAACTTTATTACAAGTTGTAACAAGCGGAAAGTAGAGACAGTTTCGGTTCGTGTTTCCAGAGGGCTTCCCCTGGCTTAAACAGTATGTTCTGGAACCTATACGTTAAAAGTCGGGACCCAAGAGCCGTAGTTTATACGAGTGAAATAAGTTATCGAGAGGAAGTTGTTGAGGTTGACTTCATACATATACGTACACATAGACTTCAGCAAAAAGTATAAGAAACAAGAGGGGGTCGGTGGAAGCATTACATTAGACATCTGACACCTGCGAAAGCGGGGGTCCAGGAGCTGAATGTCGACCGTTATCTTGAGGTTATCTTGAGATGATTTCGGGGCTTTAGTGTCCCCGCGGCCCGGTCCTCGACCAGGCCTCCACCCCCAGGAAGCAGCCCGTGACAGCTGACTAACTCCCAGGTACCTATTTACTGCTAGGTAACAGGGGCATTCAGGGTGAAAGAAACTTTGCCCATTTGTTTCTGCCTCGTGCGGGAATCGAACCCGCGCCACAGAATTACGAGTCCTGCGCGCTATCCACCAGGCTACGAGGCCCCTGTACCACAGACCGTGAACCACAGGTGACGAGATGTTTTTGTTCCTACCACAAACGTGGCCATACGACTGCTGCGTATGGCCGGGACATTGTGCTGCTGCGGCGGACGACATCCGGGGCATCCAGTCGTGCACCGTCGTAGGTAGGACGTATATACATTGTGTAGTGTCCTCCGTGGAGAGGGTTGGAGGTGTGTTGGACTTGGAGGTCTGGGCGTCCGGCGGGACCTTGAGCCACTAGGCGGCCCCCGGAGGCCGGTATAACCTTGAGGTCCGTAATAATGATGCCTCCTGCATTGTTGCCTCTCATGTCCTCCCTCCCGTGCCTGCCTCTCTGCCTCGCCTCTACACCCGCAAGTTCACATCTACGCAACCGGAACGCCTGGTCGGAGACCGGGCCCGGGGGCCATTGATTCCCGGAAGCTACACAAAGGGAGTACGCCTCCACAACTACGCCCTTCAAGGTCTCACGGCGGTTTATTTCTCTCTTTGTTGCTCATCAAACCTTCGCCTGCGGGCCTGGTGACCATCTCTCAAGCCCGACGCACCACTGAAACATTACCTAACACAGTGTACAGTTACAACACAAATAAGATTTCAACTTAGATTCAACAGAGTAGAAGTTTTTAAACACATTGGGCATAGTCTTACTGAAGCGACCATACGAGTCGTAAATACTCATATTGCACGTAAATACTCATATATGCACGTGCAATATTTTACATATTGTTAAAAAATACTTACATTAGCCTCATGTAAGGCAGAAACATGACACAAGTAACACTTAGTGGGCCAGCCAGAGGCTTAGGACCCGCCCAGTGGGCCAGCCAGAGACTTAGGGCCCCCCCAGTGGGCCAGCCAGAGACTTAGGACCCGCCCAGTGGGCCAGCCAGAGGCTTAGGGCCCGCCCAGTGGGCCAGCCAGAGACTTAGGGCCCGCCCAGTGGGCCAGCCAGAGACTTAGGACCCGCCCAGTGGGCCAGCCAGAGGCTTAGGGCCCGCGCTGGACCATTCTCCCCTCCCCCCCCCCCCAAAAAAAAAAAAATCTCAGTGTCAGGCTCCTCCTCTTACCCCGTAAAGCCACTGTCCCCCCCCCCCCCCGTCATTATGTCACGAGGGCCGGGACATTGTGCTGCTGCGGGGGACGACATCCGGGGCATCCAGTCGTGCACCGGCACTTGTTGGCGCAAGGTCACGGCCTCCACCACCACCACCACCACCACCACCTCCACCACCTCCACCACCTCCACCACCTCCACCACCACCACCACCACCACCACCACCACCACCACCACCTCCACCTCCACCACCTCCACCACCACCACCACCACCACCACCTCCACCACCACCACCACCACCACCACTAACACCACCATCACCATTACCACCACCACCTTGCCAACACTAGAGAAATGCTCGACAGACCACTGGAACATTATCTAACACAGTGCACAGTTACAAACCCATTAAGATTTCAACTTAGATTCAACAGAGCAAAAGTTGTTAAACACATGGGACAAAATCTTACTGAAGCGACCATACGAGGCATAAATACTCATACTCCGCCCAAGTAAAACAGAAACAAGCAACACTTAGTGGGCCAGCCAGAGGCTTAGGGCCCGCGCAGGAATATCCCTACAAAAAAAAACTAGATTAAATTCTAAATTTAAACCTAAAATAAAAATTAAATAACATTGCATACAATTACAGAGATGTAGCTTATTAACAAAAAAACAAATTAACAACAAAAAATTAACAAAAAAACAAAACATTTTGTATTAACAAAAAAAATGCCTTAAAATAAAAATTGACATAGAATTTTCTGTATCCAACATAATTCGTACACAGATACGACAGAAGCCCATGACGTTTATCTGTTGAACAGGTTACGGGTTATTAATGCCCGTGTCACCTCTTGGGGTGGCTTAATCTTCATCAATAAATCATCAATCAATCTGTTGAACTTGCCGAGTGGCTCAGGGCAGCTCGTCTGGTTAAAAAAAAAAAAGCACTACGGGCTCACCATAGCCCGTGCTACTTGGAACTTTGTTCCAGGTAGCGAATCTTTAACAACAACAACAACAACATCGTCTGGTTCACACTCACGGTGAACAACTTTAATTGGAGTGGTTCGTCATGTTGTTGTTGTTAAAGATATGCTACCTGGAACAAAGTTCCAAGTAGCAAAGTTTATTGTAAGTAGCTGGAAGTTCATTCTGAGCTGCTGAGCTAGTTGTTCTTACCTATCTGTCCCTCCCAGTCCCAGTTTTTGTCGTCCCCCCCCCAAGTCCCAGTGTTTGTCGCCCCCCCCCCCCCGTCCCAGTGATTCTGCGCCCCCCACCCCCAGGTCCCAGTGGTTCTGTCAGCCTCGTAAGGAACAGGGACAGAAAGCAAATGACTTTGTGTTTACAGTCCGGATATTGTTCAAGGTCGTTTCCTGCCGTCGGCATGTCGCTCGACCGTTGATAGTCTGAGGTGCAGCCTGTCAACAGTCAGAGGTGCAGCCTGTCAACAGTCAGAGGTGCAGCCTGTCAACAGTCAGAGGTGCAGCCTGTCAACAGTCAGAGGTGCAGCCTGTCAACAGTCAGAGGTGCAGCCTGTCAACAGTCAGAGGTGCAGCCTGTCAACAGTCAGAGGTGCAGCCTGTCAACAGTCAGAGGTGCAGCCTTAGCGTCAACAATCAAGAGGTGTACTGGTAAACAATTGACATTGTAGTACCGTAAAATCCCCGTATCAGGCTTTAAATCCACCACATACACTTATTCATAAAAGAAATGTCAATAAATTGCATTTAGGGAAACAAAAAAATTGAGCACAGGTATATGTTAAGAGAAGACTTAAGTCTCTTCTTAACATTCCACAACAGTGGTGTGTCAAAGGCTCCTGGGAACCCACTGCCCAAGACTTGGTCGAAATCCGTACGAAATGGCGCTTATTTTATTATTGTTTATTAAATAAGTACCTTAGGTTCCTGTGTGACTAGCATTAGGTCATAAAGTGCCTGTAAAGTCAGCTGTTGGTATTGTATAATTGGCAATGGTAAAGTGGGAGTGGACCTCGATAACAGCTTAATTACAGATTTCCTCCCCCGACAAGGGGAAATATTTCCCTAGGCAGGTGTATGCCTAGGGAAATTACACCTATTACACCATCACCCTAGGCTGCGTCCTCTGGCTTGTACGCGAGGCTAGGCGTCACCTACTCCAGGGAAACTCAACCCATCGGCCAGTTCTCAACACTAAACAACACACTTTTATGCTCTCGCCCAAATGGTTGGTCACTCGACACTCTTTGAATGGACCTTTAGTATCAACTGCAATAACTACCCAGTCATCTCAACTTCACTGCATACATTGCAACCAAACTTCAGACCATTGAGCGTTAAAGAATAGACCTGACTAAATTTAGCCTCGGCGCGTCGCGCACCAATAAACAGCCCATCGGGCGCATTTGTGTTATCCAGTTCAGTCTGGTGGCTCCCGTGGCTACACCGTTGTGGCAGTCAAGACTCAAGGATATCAGACGTCACGCCTCTCGCCTGCTGCTCCTTGCTGCCACTCTACACCTGCCACGGGGAGTCTTACACCTGTCAAGGGGAGGCATACACCTGCCACGGGGAGTCTTACACCTGCCACGGAGAGGCATACACCTATCACGGGGTCATACACCTGCCACGGAGAGTCACACACCTGCCACGGGGAGTCATACACCTGCCACGGAGAGTCACACACCTGCCACGGGGAATCACACACCTGCCACTGGGAGTCATACACCTGCCACGGGGAGTCACACACCTGCCACGGGGAGTCATACACCTGCCACGGAGAGTCACACCTGCCACGGGGAGTCATACTGTACTTGGCAATGAATGCACTACAGGTAGACCGGTCTTATTATTACAGACACCTGAAGGTACTGTAGTTACAAAATGCTGGCCAATTTTCTGTAGGTCTCTCCAGTTGCTAAGATTTATTACAGCAATGATGGATCGTCAACACAATTCATCTCTCTCTCTGAGAGAGACCAAAACCCAGAGACTAACAGACAGATACAGAGATAGAGACAGCCCACCTTGAGAACACACAGCAGCCATTACCTGATAAACACAGTTTACTGAATGCAGAGCGGTGCCTGCTTAAGAGCCGCTGGAACACTGCTAAAAATAGTTTACCTTGAGTGTTGTACACGTCAATGTTTGTGTGTGGTGGTGGTGTGGCCGCCACCACCACCACCATCACCACCAGCCAACTAGCCAGCCTCCGGCTTTGTTCATCTGCACTACCCTCCCTTAATCACACCATTAGACTTAGAGCACTAACCTCCGTGATAAGAATGTCTTGTTAAGCTATATTTGACACTAAATATTATCATTTAATTGATGTTTCATTTCGCGAATGTGAGACCCGATTCCTCCAGCGGCCACTTGTAAACAAGATATTTTTTGTTAAGTCTTGTTCCCCAAGAGGTGGCCGGGAGCACGGACCGTATCCGGATGGTAATTAGCATGTGGGGCGCTGGAAGGGTGGACGGTGCTTCACTGCCTCGCACTGGACGGGAGGACAGTGACTTACTGCCTCTTGCTGGACGGGTGGACAGTGACTTACTGCCTCTTGCTAGACGGCAGGACAGTGACTTACTGCCTCTTGCTGGACGGGAGTACAGTAACTTACTGCCTCTTGCTGGACGGGAGTACAGTAACTTACTGCCTCTTACTGGACAGCAGGACAGTAACTTACTGCCTCTTGCTGGACGGGAGTACAGTAACTTACTGCCTCTTGCTGGACGGCAGGACAGTAACTTACTGCCTTAATAATCACTAACTTGCTTAACTAACGAGTACGAGTGTTAGTGCCTGAGCTATTGTATAACTAGATATGTTAACAATTTATGCAACTAGTCCACCACTACTGTAACTAGTTCATCAATATTGTAACTTATAGCTGAACAAAGTTTATTCAGCTCCTGAACCCATTACGTGCCACCGTAACCTGTATCCACCTGGAAGGCTGTTGGGTACAGGATCACATATGTATTGTGGCTCTAATAAGCTAACTAGGTTAAGCTAACTGTAACAATATGGAATGATGATGTTTATGCTAACAAATACCAACTTCATCAGTGATGTTACTTTCTCGGTTAGACGGTATATTGAGGTGGAGTTGCTGAGGTCACTGTGTCCCACTACGGTCCCCATCACCTTTTGTGTTCTGGTCAGTGTAACTACCTGTCTGGGGCCAGATTCACGAAGCAGTTACGTACGCAAGCACTTACGAACCTGTACAATCTTTTCTCAGTCTTCGGCGGCTTTGTTTACAATTAATAAACAGTTAATGAGCTCCGAAGCACCAGGAGGCTGTTTATAACAATACCAACCGTTGATTGAGAAGTTTTCATGGTTGCAAATTGTTTAATGAATGAAACCAAAGCCGTCAAAGATTGAGGAAAGATGTACACGTTCCTTCGTAAGTACTTGCGTAACTGCTTCGTGAATCTGGCCCCTGGTCTTGTTCTTGCTTGTAAAACGCAACGTTCCGTGTCCTCTTCTCGTACCGGTAGAGAGAGAGTGTGTGTGTGTGTGTGTGTGTGTGTGTGTGTGTGTGTGTGTGTGTGTGTGTGTGTGTGTGTGTGTGTGTGTGTGTGTGTGTGTGTGTGTGTGTACTCACCTAGTTGTGTTTGCGGGGGTTGAGCTCTGGCTCTTTGGTCCCGCCTCTCAACTGTCAATCAACAGGTGTACAGATTCATGAGCCTATCGGGCTCTGTCATATCTACACTTGAAACCGTGTATGGAGTCAGCCTCCACCACATCACTTCCTAATGCATTCCATTTGTCAACCACTCTGACACTAAAAAAGTTCTTTCTAATATCTCTGTGGCTCATTTGGGCCACACATTTGTGTGTGTGTGTGTGTGTGTGTGTGTGTGTGTGTGTGTGCGTGTGTGTGTGTGTGTGTGTGTGTGTGTGTGTGTGTGTGTGTGTGTGTGTGTGTGTGTGCGTGTGTGTACACAAGTACTTGCAGGTTTATGAAATAACCAGATAAGGGAAGACCCTGGCGGGGTGCATCTGGGAGTTATCTACTGGGAACACGAACCACTGTCTATCCCGCCAAACACACGACGAAATTACGACATTGCTATAACCTTCGAACTAAGTTGTAACACCTCCTAACTAGTTGTAACAACCAATATATTAGCCAGTTGTAACAGCGTGCTAATACGTCATTCAAAAACCGTTTTAACAAAATGTAAACAACTTTATTACAAGTTGTAAGACGCGGAAAATAGGGACAGTTAGGCTGTGTTTGCAGGGATTTGGGAGCGCCACAATTCTTCCCTCCCTCTGGATAACGCTGCAGACACGGAATAGAGAGAGAGAGAGAGAGAGAGAGAGAGAGAGAGAGAGAGAGAGAGAGAGAGAGAGAGAGAGAGAGAGAGAGAGAGAGAGAGAGAGAGGGGGGGGGGAGGGGGCTGGGGGTAGTGCAGAGGTGAGATGACCGTGTAAAACCTAGAAACTTGTTTACGTAATACGAAATAAAGACTCCCGCGCGAGTTCTCACACACACACACACACACACACACACACACACACACACACACACACACACACACACACACACACACACACACACACACACACACACACACACACACACCAAGAAAGTGCTGACACAAGCTGATAATCTGGCGGGTGGTGCAGTGCCCCACAAGAGGGAGAGAGGCTCTGGGCACTCACCAGCCGCCCGCCACCCTCCAGTCGTGCCCAGAGCTCCGACGTGACCACACACACGCTCGCTACGCACTCTGTCACACACTCTCTATTGTGTTCACACACCCTAACACCCTCAGCCTGTGTGTTGCGAATAATGCGTACGGAAGAAAACGTAAGGACCCGTGTAATTAGCCCGTGGCAATGATTCTGAACCACGTTCGAGCCTTTTGAAACGCAATGGAAAAATGTCGGCTCAGTAATGATAATATTATGGACGTGCTGATACTGATGATTACAGACACTGAGAGTTCTGATTAATGATTTTGTGAAATTTTGTGAATTGCATTGCTAGCTCACAGGCACTGAATATTATCATACGTATTCGAACTTAATCGCAGCAGAGGACAACTATGCAAGTTTTTCCTCACTTGGGCTCACCTGGTGCCGCCCTCTTGTGCACTAGAACTCGGTGGCTTTCAGACTTACGTCTGCGCGCAGCACCGATACTCTCACATGCGACTCACGCCACAAGAGGGCACTAACAAGAACCAACTTGTGTGTGTGTGTGTGTGTGTGTCCTCAGCCTGGACCTATTAAGAGGCAGCCAACACGCAGAACAGACTCGCCTAACATTCTAACCACTTGAGAGCATTCACCTGTTAGAGTAGCGACCCTACAGCGATCTTGCAATGGTACAGTGGTATGAACTTCAGAGGTACATATGATAGTGATACAGTCAATCAGTCGACGGAAACCGATGATCAAAAAGAATACAATAATCCAAGGGTACCAAGGGACCCACTGGTGCAGCTGGTGACAACTGGCACAAGTGTTGATCGATAAGTGTACATGATGATTGTCCAGTGGTGTATGTGACGGTGTGGATGGTGTACACATACTCATGATGATGTGATGATGCTGGACCGGCCAGGGTGTCCTCGGTACCCAGACACAAGTCATCACATTAACACCGTGTCAGTCACACACAAAATACTGGTAAATATTATGACCGCAAAACTTCTTTCTGAATGAGAAAAATGCTGCATATATCGCTTGTAGAAATTCCTTGTAAACAATAATTGTGTCGAATTTTTACATGAGGAAACAAACTCATGTTATAAGACATAAAACTAGTTAGGAAACTTTCGTGATTGTATCTAATATTTTAAAGAAAATTTATTATTACTGAATAAAGACATCACACGCACGGTTAATTAATTTACTACGATTTATCGAAGTGTGTATGTGTGTGTGTTTGGCTGGAGGGATGGTACCAGCAGCGGGCGGAAGGAAGACCTCACGCGACATACTCTCTCTTGAGCACAACTTGAAGAACAGTCACAAAGTCACAAGTGTGTCGTAATAATAGAGCAAATTGGTTACTGCTGTACACAACGACCGGAGATGGGGCAAACGTGGCTATCAACAAGACGAGAGAGGTAAGCGTAACTTTTATTCCAAAAATCTAACATTATGGGTGATGCTACCTATTTACCGGAGCGATCATTAGGTACCTATTCCTGGACTACTGGAGAGCCAGATTGGTTAGTCTCGCTACTCTGCTATCGTCAACTGGCATAGTCAAATGGCTTTTCCTTTTTTATGCTAGATTGGTTGAACCAGCGTGACCATGGTCTGTAAGCCACTGGATCGCTAGCGTTAGATTTTTTTAAGGATTAGGCTTCGGTAGCCTCAATAGGCTTTCTAAAGGTGTCTTACTTGTAATGTCAATTGACTTTGCACAGACGATAACAGACCTACTCGGATGTTCGGGGTCATTTATGGGGATTGATTGCAGGCAGATTGTTTTTAATAGTCACGGAGGAAGAATTTTTTGTAATAATATAAAGTAGTAAAGTACAATTATTATGTAATGGCTACGAGTAGCTTACCTTACTGACCACTCAAATGGTCAATATACACACATTCGGAGCATCTATAGACACATTTCAAGCATCTATACACACATTCCGAGCATCTATACACTCATTCCGACCATCTATACACACATTCCGACCATCTATACACACATTCCGAGCACTGCTCTTGCATAAATAAGGTTTATGCTAAAATAGTTCGGAGACCAAGCAGTAAGCGCGGTAATCCTTGTTTAAATTACACCGCCAGACTTCTTAGCTAGGATCAGAGAGATGAACTGAATGCCCCTCGCAAAATACCAAAGCTGGCATCCAGGGTTGGTAGTATACACCAAAGCGCCAAGGTTGTAGCCTACCTTAGAAACCACGCTCAAGTTCTCTGAACGTTGTAATTTTTGTTTGTGTGTGTGTGTGCAAGTTTTCTTCAACGTCCTCTTAACCCGGCAGTGAAAACCATCCGTCTTTTGTGTGGCAACTGTGAAGATACTGTTGATTTATTTATATGTCAACAATTTATATAACTAAAGCTCATCATTTAGCTAAACAGATTTTGGAATTTAGCTCCTGAACTCATTATGTGCCTCTGTTGAAGCTGTGCGCACAAGCACGACAGTAAATATTGCGTCAGCCATCTAGCCCGTCCTCCTAAGGTTTCAAAACGTCAACAAAACGGTTAATTTAAAAATGTCCTCTCCTAGCCTAGCAGACTAAGCTAGAGGACCCAAAACAGAAAAGGTGACAGTACGTCACTTTCGCGAGCCGCCTCCATTTTCTAATACGACGATTTTTGACCATAGTAGAGCATAGGAGCGACAAGTGACATTCTTTGTAAGAGGAATCAGCGCGTGAAGTATAGCCAGCAACCCAGCCTACACCAGGCTATGGCACGCTAAGATAACCCAGCCCGTTCTCGCGGCGTAACCAACGCACCTCGCAGGTTATGCAGATTTGATAACCAACTAACGTACCAAATGCAACCTGCTTTGAAAAGTACAGACTCACTAAAAAATTCGTTTTCTATGCATCGGTTGGTTACCTTAGGTAGGTGGGTGGCATGGCTTTGTGCATTTCGGGTTAGGTTAAGACGTTGGATTTCCTACGTTAAGGAAAATGTAGAGGACGGGTTGGTTAGTTTTGCCCCTAGAGGCGAGATTATTGGGCAGCGCCACTCATCCTGTGAGTGGACACATCGCCATAGTAGCATGTACAACCTCCCCAATAGGAAGAAAACCCGCTGGGTTGTTTATCCTGAACGGGGTTGTTTACTTGCGAGCTAGGAAGTGACCACACTGCTAAACCTCTGGGTTCCCACACCACTGTATCCATATTTCGCTTCTAGTAGGTCAAGGACTTATATACAATACAAGTAAGCTGGGCGGTCTAAAAGCAAAAACAACTACTCTGAAATGTCCGACATTAAAAACAATTTTAAGCTAAAAATGATTTTCCTCCACTACGAAATAATGTATTGTCGTTCGTATCAGTCTTTCGTGATATTTTTTGCACTAGCTCTTAAAGAATAAGTATCGGGTGCACAATAAACTTATGTTCACAGATGAGTATTGGGAGCACAATAAACTACCACCCACAGGATGAGTATTGGGGAGCACAATAAACTACCACCCACAGGATGAGTATTGGGGAGCACAATAAACTACCACCCACAGGATGAGTATTGGGGAGCACAATAAACTACCACCCACAGGATGAGTATTGGGGTGCACAATAAACTACCGCCCACAGGATGAGTATTGGGGTGCACAATAAACTACCACCCACAGGATGAGTATTGGGGAGCACAATAAACTACCACCCACAGGATGAGTATTGGGGTGCACAATAAACTACCACCCACAGGATGAGTATTGGGGGTGCACAATAAACTACCACCCACAGGATGAGTATTGGGGAGCACAATAAACTACCACCCACAGGACTTTCAGGTGCACACTAAACTAGCCTCCGATGAAGCAAGAACCAATGGGGGCTGCACTGGGAGATTAGTGTAAGCGACGCGTCCAGAAGTAAACACCGCGTTTGGTCCTCCCACCAGCGTTCACTGCCCACAACACTGGAGGTTGCAAGAACGCTGCTCCACAACGCTGGCCAAATCCAATACTGTTTTGTTGACACATCTAAGACGACCACTAGCGCCACGCCCAACACTGTGGCGTGTCTGTAAAGGTTTTCAGTTTGTTTCTTTTATTTCTAAA
Organism: Procambarus clarkii; assembly: GCF_040958095.1. NCBI lineage: Eukaryota > Metazoa > Arthropoda > Malacostraca > Decapoda > Cambaridae > Procambarus > Procambarus clarkii. Next base: position 9,411,202 of record NC_091191.1, read on the forward strand.
ACATAAAGTTGCGCGGCCTTTCACAGGCTACAAATTTTTAAACAAAGAAAAACGTTCAGATTTACCGTTTGTAATTTCCAGTTTGTTATACTGGAAATTGTGATAGGCATGTGATAGGCAGTCTGCACTGGCAGACTCCGGATGCATTTTGAGGATATCATCAACACAAGAGTGAATAAGGCAGCAGTGGTAATAAAAGTCCCCAAACCTTTTTTTTTTTTTTATTATTAAGTTATGAGGTACATCTGCATTAGTGCAGCTACCCTAGACTATATGAAGTGGAGTACAGTGTGTCAAAAAAAGCTAACTAGGTGATGCTATAAAATCCCCATCACACAGGATGGTTAGTCCCCAAACCGCTGGTCTTATGAAGACCGGAGTCTAGGGCCTTGACACACCGTCTCAGGAATTGCCATATTCATTATACACAAATACATTTTTTTTTCCTTCTTGTAAACTGCTTCCAACCAAATGAGAGAGAGAGAGAGAGAGAGAGAGAGAGAGAGAGAGAGAGAGAGAGAGAGAGAGAGAGATAGGTTACTCACCTAGTTTCTCACACACACACACACACACACACACACACACACACACACACACACACACACACACACACACACACACACACACACACACACACACACACACACACACACACTCTATGTGCGCGTGTGAATGTACGGAAAGAGAATGAATGTGGTGTTGCGTTCTCCCCAAGCACTCTGGGCATGGAGCTCTGATACATATGTTAAAGTATTCAAGAAAAACCTGACGTGGTGGGGGCTGGTCGGGACAGTGTTGCCAGATGCTGCTTACAATCTCACCGTTTTGGCGGGAACATTATCAACAGATAAGTCTAATTTCCTTACAATTGCGAAAGTGCTCACACAATATCTTTCCCATGTTTTAAACGTTATGGATACAACCAAACAAGGTCAGGAGATACTGGGGAAGTGGTAAATGAAGTGTTGTTGGCACACACTGGTCTATGTGAGAGATATTTCCTGCAGGTATTGCGGGGCTGGCTTTGTTCGCTGTTTTTACCCGCCTCACCTCGTCACGTTGTTGGTGGGGGCCCACGCCGCAACAGGAATACCATCAAATTACAAAACCATTATTAGCAACTGAACTTGTAACAACAATGCATTTGTTATTGATCTTGCGTAAATTGACGTTCTAGTCGTCTTTGTAAGTTTAACTTGGTTTATTATGCGTCCCGTAGCCATTCTGCGAGCGATGGTCGGAAAGGAAAACGCACATGCGCTCAGTAACTCAAGCCTCAATTTTCTTTCAGCTGAGAAACTAACATAACAGATGAACTTACAGGGTTTGTTAGCGTGAACTATCAACAGTCTGTTTACAGTTACAGCAAGCTTAGCCTAGTTAGCTTATTAGAACCACGAGTCGTGTAACCAACACCCTTTCAGTGGGATATAAGTTGCAGTGGTACACGATGGGTTCAGGAGCTGAATAACGATTTGTTTAGTTACAGTATCGATGAACTAATTGCGTAAATTGTTAATATATATATATAAAGTTACACAATGGGTTCAGGCACTAAACCTCGTGCTTGTTAGCTCAGTAAATTAATGATCAAGTTGCATGTACTGTAGCGAGTGTTAGGTGGCAATGAGGGAAGTACGTAAGACACAAAGGCAGGTCAGTCCTACAAGTTCAAGTACGTTTATTGAAACTATTAAGATATATCTCAAAAGGATAGAGGATAAGCTATTTCATATAGCTTATCCTTATTATTTAGCTATATTTCATATAGCTAAAGAGGATATAGCTAAGCCTAAGCTATTTCTACGCTTAGGCTTAGAAATAGCCTAAGCTAAGAAATAGCTTAGGCTATTTCTACCCTTCCTGTCAGTACTACAATGTGCACACTAGCTGTAGTAGGAAGACTTGCTACACTTGGCTATCATTCAGGAGTTTTCTCATTCATTTATATAGTGAAAGGTTTTGCTGACAAAGTTTATATTTGGTGAAGTGAACATCAACAGGTGAAGTGGTGCTAACTCCCAGGGATACTTACAACCAAATCTAGCACTAGTAATTTCTAAGCGAAATTGATGAATTGTGTAAGTTCTGACTTTATAGGATTGTGATGATTGTCTGCCACACTCAGCCACGCCTTCCTCCTGCATGCCTCGGTCTCCCCCCCCCCCCCTCCCGCTGGGGGGGCCACCTGCCCCCCCAACCCTCCCCCCACCTCAATCTTGAACATGTTGCATCATGCTAACCGCTGCAGCCCACACCCACGCTAATGCACAAGTACTTTCGTGGTCTACGAAGACAAGCACAAGTACTCACTTCAGAGTACAGGATTCTTTCAAATTTTAGGAATTTTAAATTTAAGATTGAGGGAGACTTAAGACTTAAATTCAAATTTAAGATGTTGCGTAGTAGTTAGCACAGACGGCTCACAGCCAATTGGTAATGGGTTCGCTTACCTGGGAGTTAGTCAACTGTTGTAACTCGCATCTCGGCTTGACCAAACAGCAGGGGGGGGGGGGGGGGGGTAGAAATAGCCTAAGCTACTCTATCCCTTTGAGATGTATTTCTTTCTTGCCTCAATAAACATACTTGAACTTGAACCACCCAACAAAAGGGGAAGGAGGAAATGTAGATGTTTATCTCTCAGAATGTTTGGTAATATGTTTATTGTTTGTGATGTGTTTATATGTATGTATTAACACGATGTACTGAACGGGGGTGAGAATAGCTTGAGCTACCTCAGCCCTTTGTGTGTATTTTACCTCAATAAACTTATTTCAATTTCAATTTCAACAAAAGGGGTCAAACAAGGGAGATGAAGATGTGGCCCAGTAAGACTACATAGGTTATTCATGAGAAAATAAATACTCGTAGCCTGACTTACGTGTTTCGGCCGCACTCCACCGCCCTGCGGATCGTCGAAAGGCACAACCCCCTCTCTCAATTGCTTGTTGCTGTACATCTGTAATGAAGGCAAGACAAAGCAACACAATTAGAAACAAATATATATTTCTTTATTAACGCAATTTTGCCAAAATGTAATAAATATGAAGGCGAGGGGATTAATGTCTACTCTAAATTCATCTTTCATGAATAAAACAACATCATCACCGCTTCCACATGGATGAAGGTGTGTTATAGGCCTATTGAAGTCACCTTAACTCTATATAAGATGCTGGAGGGGGGGTTGGCTGGGGAACCGAAGCTGGTCACTCCTTGTGGATGTCCCATATATTGAGAAATATACTTATAAATACCGATAACCTTATCAAATAAGAGCGTTGCGAAGGTTTCTTTTCAGAGCCTGGGTAAATCTATTATTTTTTTTAGATAAAATAAACTACAAAGCTGAATGCACGAGTTGCGTGAGACTTTTTGCAAGTTGGTTAAGTTACAAGGCACGCTAAACAAAGCAAGCCTGGTACTGTATTTACTTCTGCTAATTTACTAACTGTGCCTGCAGGATCGGGCAGTTAGTTCTTGGACTCCGCCTTCATAACCGTCGGTTCTGTAATGTACAGACTCCCGACCTATTTTTCTTCTGTTGTATTTGCTACATATTTCTTTCTCACATGCACGCACACATCCCCAGGATGCAGCCCGTAGCAGCTGTCTAACTCCCAGGTACCTATTTACTGCTACGTGAACAGAAGCATAGGGTGAAAGAAACTCTGCTTAATTAATTCTTCCTCGACCGGGAATTGATCTCGGACCCTTAAAACTACGATCCCAGAGTCCACTCGGATGCAAGGACAGGTAGACTATGCGTGATAAACAGAGTAAGCCTGTTGTTGTGATAGACTATGCATGCTAAATAGAGCAAGCCAGGTACTGTGATAGACTACGCGTGATAAACAAACCAAATGTCATGTTGTGGTGGACTGTGCATGGTAAACAAACCAAATGTCATGTTGTGGTGGACTATGCATGGTAAACAAACCAAATGTCATGTTGTGGTGGACTGTGCATGGTAAACAAACCAAATGTCATGTTGTGGTGGACTGTGCATGGTAAACAAACCAAATGTCATGTTGTGGTGGACTATGCATGGTAAACAAACCAAATATCATGTTGTGGTGGACTATGCATGGTAAACAAAGCAAGCCTGGTTCACATTCTTCAGTAGAAACACTTATAAGTTGTGTTTTAATGTACATGATTCACTCCTCAGCGTCACCCTTCGCCTGAGTATTTGACGTTATCTTGTACCCTTCACATAATCACTAGCGCTATCTTCAAAAACAAAACTATTTCAGTTACGGGTTAATTTCCCCTTCATGGCGGGCTATACGTCGACCTCATGGATACACCAGGGAGTCTGACAGCTTCCTCAAAACGCGTCTAATCAATATATGAATGTCAAGAATGACACATGTTATCTAACCGACACAAGTGTATACGATTAATGGGTGAGTCATACCTACTGCTTTATCGGGGGAGGAGAATAATAAGGGGTGACGATAAGATGCCAAGGCAATGGAGGCAGACATAGCTTGGGAATTACTCACTCCCAGGATGAGCATACATACCCCCGGGGCAGAGGGCGGGGTGTTAAGAGTCCTTGCCAGTGACTACATCTTGGGGTAGTCGAGCATCTGGGCGCTTGAAAGAAAACGGCCTTTATCTCATTCAGTACAAACACTAATAATCTTTTCGAAAAAAAAGTACAAAAAAAAGACAGAATTTAGGGGTATTTTAGTATTTTAGAGTTCTGCATTTTAGACAGAATGTTAGCTATTAATACTAAGAAACATCTTGATAAAAATATAATTACCTTTAAATAGGTATAGTTGCGGTATGCATACAAGACGGTAGTTAGTTATAATGATGATTACGGTGGCTTCTTGAATGAGGCCAAATTACCTTATTAATATAACTTTCGACCTCGTAATTACCAACTTGGCTTCGCTAACTTTAAATCAATTAATTGAAATTTCAATGCCGAAGTCTGTACACAAAAAATAAGTTATATTCCTGAAACTTTCCTTTCTACTCAGCTTTGTGTAGTGTAGTGTAGCGTAACGTAGTGTAGTGTAGTGTCTGCACTACACTGTGTACACTCTAAACTCTACAGCCTGAAATGGAATGGTAGTTTCCCTCACCATCCAACACCTGTATACATGTGATGTATATCCCAAAAATGCCACCTGTTCCTATACATATGTTGCATTTATCCAAATATCATGTGTTCCTTTGCATATTTTTGCATATCCCCAAGAATCTGTAGACATATGTATCCATTTTATATATATATATATATATATATATATATATATATATATATATATAGTCTTGCAAAGTGACTAGCACGACTTTGTTGATGATGGCTTGAGCTCTCTCCCTGACACTCTCCTCTGTTGATGTACAAGTTTCAACCTTTGCCTTTCTTCTCTGTTAACTCTCATTAATTATCTTCACAGAACATGTAATGCTGTCAACCCTTGTGACTGATCTATTACAGTTTATCTCATACAGCTCTCATTCTATACAGTAGTTATACTCTCGCATCTTACAGCATTTATCCTATGTCTGATTATGTCTATGTCATAATTATCATATGTCATAGTTATGATTATCCTATGTCTAGTTCTAACTACTAGAGCATTGCACGAGTTCAGTTATATCTATTGTTCATTATACAAGGTTTTACTAGTATTTCACATGAATATTAAGGCGGATGGATCCCCACCCCTGCTCCAGGATAATTACTGACCCTCCCAATATGTAACACGACAACAGTCGCCTAGACCATTCTTGCGAGACGGGGATTTTTAGTATCATAAAATTAGCCTGTTAGGTTTATCGAGGCGCCTTCTAGGTCAACTACTGACCTTTCCCAGGATGCAACCCACAACAGTCATCTAACTCCTTGGTAACTATTTGCTGCCAGGTGAAGAGAGGAAGGAAACGTTGCCCAAACGTTTCTGCCCTACACTGGGAATCGAACACAGAACCTTTGGGAGGGTAAAAATACCCCAAGCTACAATGTTCTTTCGGAATGTATTTGATTATCTCAATAAACTTACTCGAACGCGACCTTCCCGGTTTGACCAACCCCGCGGAGCTTAGGGCTTAGCTGCCCATTCTGTAAAATGGTCACCATCACTGATCACCGCACTACATGTAAATATATCTCCCCGAATACGAGAATACGGACACTAATTGCGTCTGCATCACCCATCATTAGTCTCTTGTCTCATCCTCATAACTGAAATATACCAACTAATATACAGTTCATTTTCCATTTTCAAGCGTCTCATATTTATCTGTCAGTGGCAAGGTTGCGCCGCCCTTCACCGTGGCCGTGTGACCTGTGATCTATGCTGGTGGTGTGGCCAGTGACTCACCACGGGTATTCCTAAGTTTACCTATGCGTTCCCATTTTCTTCATTACCCATTTTCTCATATAAGTTTTCTAATTTTCACACACACACACACACACACACACACACACACACACACACACACACACACACACACACACAGGTCAATTCAGGTACAGGGTATGTTATATATAAAGTAAATTTACCCTTATCAGTACTTGATGTAATCTTCCTGAATGCGTAGTGTGTTTATCCACGAAATGTTTAGTTCACGTTAGTATGTTAAATTGATCGTGGTGTAATGCCTTCAGTTTTCTCATGTGATGTTTTAGCTCAGTTCTCAATATGTGTGTTTCTTATATGGCGCCTTAGATATGTTGGGCGTTGCTTTGAAGACATGTTGTATGGGGCTTTGAAGACATGTTGAATGTTGCTCTGAGGACATGTTGTATGGGGCTCTGAGGACATGTTGTATGGGGCTTTGAGGACATGTTGAATGTTGCTTTGAAGACATGTTAGACTTCATGTTTATTTTCTGAGTCAATGTGGCTTTTGCAGTGATTGGTGTTTTGTTGTTGATAACATTTGTAGATGATTGTGGTGACATTTGTAGATGATTGTGGTGAAATTTGTAGATGATTGTGGTGACATTTGTAGATGATTGTGGTGAATTTTTTATATGATTGTGGTGAAATTTGTAATGATTGTCGTAATATTTGAAGATGATTATGGTGAAATTTGTAAATGATTGTGGTGACATTTGTAGATGGTTGTGGTAATATTTGTAGATGACTGTGCTGAAATTGGTAAATTGTGGTGAAATTTGTAGATGACTGTGATGAAATTTGTAGATTGTGGTGATATTTGTAAATGATTGTAGTGAAATTTGTAGATGACCAGTGATATTTGTAGATGATTGTGGTGATAATTGTAGTCGATTGTGGTCATATTTGTAGATGATTGTGGTCATATTTATAGATGATTGTGGTCATATTTATAGGTGATTGTGGTGATATTTGTAGATGATTGTGTTGATATTTGTAGTCGATTGCGGTCATATTTGTAGATGATTCTAGGTATATTTGTAGATGATTGTTGTTATATTTGCAGATTATTTTGGTGATATTTATAGATGATTGTTGTAAATATGTGTAGATGATTGTGGTAAAATTTGTAGATAAGTGTGGTGATATTTGTTGATGATTGTAATGCCGGTTGGGGTGACGGTGAACGCTTTAGCATGGGCTGTAGTGGCAATGGATTAGTATGCAGTGTTGAAGATTTCGCTGGTGTTGGTGGGCGTATTAGCAGAGTGTGCGCGGCGAGGTGACTCATATACGCCCCTCCACTCCTCCTCTTCCCTCATCTCACCCCTCCCCCCTACCTAGGAGGCCCGGCCCTTCGCCTGCCAGCCAGCCTACAAACGTTCCTGGCTGACTCGTGCGTCACCGGGTTAGCATCAGGTGACCTGGGGTAGTTGGTGGCGGCGCGCGCCATGGTGCCTAGCGAGGCTGCCGTGCCTGCCTGCCTGTACAAGGAAAGGGGAATGGCTCCACGACTGAGAAGCACCATAATAGAGACACTGTGGTATATGGACACCGTATTACTTGGGTTCTGCCTGGAGTGGGTTCTGGGGGTTCTTCTACTCCCCATGCCCGGCCTGGGGCCCAGGCTTCATTTGTGAGAGATTGATCCAACGGACTGTTGCTTAGAGCGGCTCTCGGGCCCACATATCCACTACAACCCGGTTGGTCCCGCATTTCTTGAAGGGAATTGTCAGTTTTTTCTTGGAGAAGTCCACTTTTGTTCCAGCAATATTTCTTATACATAATGGGGAGATACTGAACAACCGTGGACCTCTGATGTCCAATCAGTGTTCTCTGATTGTGCCTATGGCACCCTCTACTCTTCAAAGGCTCTATTCTGCATTTCCTTCCATATCGTTCACTCCAGTATGTTGACCATGGGGGGAGGAGGGGGTCAACATAACAAAATATTTATTTATTTTACTGTGCAAATTTGGGACTTCCAGTATTTTCCATGTATATGTTATGTGATATCTCTCTTCTCCGATCATGAGAGTACATTTCGAGCACTCTATTTCGATAATCTCTCCCGCTCTGAAGGGGAAAGTGAGCATCGAGCAGTAAGTATTCAAGGCGGGACAGCACAAGTGATTTGAATAGTATGAGCATTGTGATGGGATCTCTGGATTTGAAGGTTCTCGCAATCCCTCCTATAATTTTTCTGGCTGACGCAATATTTGCTTGGTTATGTTCCCTAAACGTTAGGTCGTCAGACATCATTATTCCCAGATTCTTTACATGTATACATGAGACGTATCAGCGCAAAAGCTTATTAACACAATGATCATAACCTTACTCAAGACAATATAGACACTCATCCACCGCCAAAGTAAGGCTGAAATGATTGAACTTAGTGGTGACAGCCAGAGGCATAGGGCCCACGCAGGACATCCCTGAAAAAGTTAATCTACATATCCTAGCACCACAAATTCCTAAACATTATCAAAATAAGGGTCTGGGGGTATTCATAAAACTGTGTAAATAGCATGGGACCATTTGATTGATTGTTGCCGCCGAAGGCGGCTAGTTTATTGTGCACCCCATACTCATCCTGTGAGCGGTAGCGCAAAAGCATTACAGAGGGCACAAAAGGTCTTTATCAGACCTCATCTTAGATTATTACATAAACAATTTCTTCAATCCTTCACACCTTACAGATACAATGTCAGCTAGTTACAGAGAAAGTGCTATTACAAGAGCTACATATTTACAGTAAGTCATCATACATTAATGGTAGGTCTTGTCGTTAATACATAATAGTTTGGCCAATGGGGATATTACAGAGTCATAGGGGAGCTTCTGTTTATTATTAGTCCTCACAATACACTACTTGTTTCTGAATCGCATATGTCGTTCATCTACTGGAAGCAAAATGTGGGTACAGTGCAAGGATTTCAGGTAATTTATCCATGGTAATAAGATAGGTTGCCATATAGTTGTGTTGTATCCGGTGATCTCTCTAAATTGTGTAACCACTGGGTGTCTCTCCAAATAGCGTGAGGGCTGGCCATCTCTTCTAAAAGCAATGCTGGGCGGTTCTCTCTAAATAGTGTAAGCACTGGGAGAGGCTATTTACTAGAATAGAGTGCATAATGAATGAACTAAATCAAAATGTCAAACCGTCTAAACCAGATATTTTTAAACTATTCCGCAAAAGGTTAGGATTCCTAGAAGAGTGTTTGTCTGGAGTTCCATGATTGTGTGTGTTTGTGTGTGTGAGTGATATATATATATATATATATATATATATATATATATATATATATATATATATATATATATATATATATATATATATATATATATATGTGTGTGTGTGTGTGTGTGTGTAAATCACGAAAATTAACACGTGATGAAAAATGTGACAGTGTCAGACCACGGAGGAAGAATTGAAAGAGGAATTTCCTTAAAAACTTTCGTATTTAATAATACATCTTCAGAAGGGTCTCATATTTCTGAAGAAGTTTCTGAAGTTACAGTTGGCAATTAATTTTTGGTAAAATATTAAAATGCCTTATTGTAAAATTCTCCTAACTGCTGTCACATTCCCTCATTTATTGTAAAATTCCCAGAAGTATTGTCAAATTCTCCTATTTATTGTAAAATTATTGTATTTGTAGACAATTTGTCCTGCTTGTTGTAGGTTCCCCCTATTAGTCAAATTCTCCTGTTTAGTGTAAAATCCAGCACTCTACAGAAGCGTACCTGATTAATTAAGACCGAGACGGTGGAGCACCATGGCGGAGGGTCAGTACTGAGGGGACCCCAGTTATTAATGACCTTGAGACTTATCATGTCTCCCAGCAAGTCCACCACAGCTGTCGACACACTGTCGTTCGCCTTCAGTGTACCATGAACTCTCACAGTGGGTTACGCAGCACAAATTACACTTATGTGTTTTTAGTGTGGGCGAGAGCCCCAAAAAATGTTCCTTGTTGTTTATCAAATACTCAAGTATAGAGATTTGATTTAAACAAGATCCACAACCTTCTCATAGAACAACAGATCGATTGGATTTGTATTGTGAGTAAATATTTTCACGTGAGTTGCGGGAAGGCCAGACGCTACAAGCATGGTCTTAGTCAATAAAGTCTCACGTGGGTTAAATAATAAATATGATAACAGTCCTGAACAGTGTGAAGCAGGGCACGCTGTTAAGATAGGAGGCAGGAGTACATGTGAAGCAGGACAGGTGCTTCATGACATACATAAAGGATTGTATGTCATCATATTATATTAAGGGGCTCATTATCGCCCGTGTGATATGGACATTTCGTTCTCAGTAGCTAACTAAAACAACATATAATCATATCAAAATTATAGATACCACTCACCACAACACCACTCTCCTGGTGGTGGTAGTGGTGTTGCGATGGTGGTAGTGGTGTTGTGATGGTGGTAGTGGTGTTATGGTGGTGGTTTTTTATTAGGTGACGGGAGCAGGTGAGGTGCGCGCGCTGGTCCGCACATTCCAACGTCCCCTTCACCGCTGTTGTGTTGGGAGGTATTGTGGTGGCCGCGGACTTGTGCCGTATAAACTGTGTATTTTACCCGGTGTCATACGTTTTCCTTTACACCCTTATGGGATATTTTATGGAACTCTTATTTATTAACATTTATTCGTAAACTGTTTGTATTTTGCTAAATGGGAAAGTAAAATACAGTAGATGACTGAAAATCAACTAGAAAAACGCCTTTCGAGAGAAAAGTGCTGCGTATAAACTTAAAATTTATACATTCAAACCACCACCCCAGTGATGTTAAATGGTAGATACATAAACTCATGAATGCTAAGCTGCTATAACTATCGACTGGCAATTCTCGCCTGGCCCAGTGCAGGACCGGTCAAGTTGAAGGACGCCCCCAAAGTTCATTGACCTGCGCGGGAATTATGAACGTCACTGGGGACCAGAGACTGGCAAGTCTACACAACGGCATCTGTGCAATAACCAAATATGCAAGTTACTGTTACCAGAGGCTGTGATGGAGCTGTTATCGGACACTGTTAGGGTGTCACATGGCCATGTTGTTGGTGTCTGCGTCATGCATCGATCGGAAGGCAGTGCGTCGTTAGGTGATTGATGTTTTAAATAAATAAGACAAGAGCTCCACACCTACAGGCGTTGTAGACGCTTTGCAGCCTAGTGACTGCTGAGCAGATATTGTGAATGGGAGCGCTAAAGGCGTGTTTCGTGGCAGTTTCCCAATCAGATCCATCTCTGACGTTTTCTACACAAAATTATGCTATCCCTGATATCTTCTTGGTTACGGCCATCTCTGACATTTAACAATTACATCGCCATCCTTTATATGTTTTCCGGTTACGGCCACAAATGATGTTTTCCAAAAACTGGCAAAGACTTAATTTTTAAATCCGGGAAATGTACACCATTCGGAATGTAAATTTCTGATGTGCCACCTGTTAAAGGGTTATTAGGCAGACCAGGGGTAAGATTCACGAAACAGTTACGCAAGTACTTACGAACGTGTACATCTTTCCTCAATCTTTGACGGCTTTGTTTACATTTATTAAACAGTTTACAAGCATGAAAACTTCCCAATCAATTGTTGTTATTGGTATAAACAGCCTCCCGGTGCTTTGGAGCTCACTAACTGTTTAATAATTGTAAACAAAGCCGCCAAAGATGGAGAAAAGATGTACAGGTTCGTAAATACTTGCGTAACTGCTTCGTGAATCTGGCCCCTGCACGGCCAGCTATCCACCTGTTGGTACTTATTAGAATATAAAATAACAGTGGATACTAGATGTTGAGAAACATCGAAACCACAGCCATGTTACTCTGAACGAGCTTTATGTAGCGTGCCGTATTTATTTACTCTTAATTTGTTGGAACGATAAACAAGTTGGGAAGGTAAAGTAAATAATATTAAACCTGTGGTCTTTAGTGAAGCCTAACAAGTACTCACCTAGTTGTGTTTGCGGGGATTGAGCTCTGGCTCTTTGGTCCCGCCTCTCAACCGTCAATCAATAGGTGTACAGATTCCTGAGCCTATTGGGCTCTATCATATCTACACTTGAAACTGTGTATGGAGTCAGCCTCCACCACATCACCTAATGCATTCCATTCCAAGTGTTTGTGTATGCGGGAAAGAAGCAGGTTAACAAGAGAAAATCGTAGCCTAATGGTGTTTAACCGGAAGTTTGTCAGAAAACTAAACAAGCTCAAGACACGCTAACGGGTAAGTGACCTTCTCTGACCCTGTAAAATACAATAATACGCAGCTCGGTGTTCTCAGTAACAGCGGTGATGTCCCGTGAGGTGTCACGGACATGCGGAAGGTTAAGGCTGCTTTCGATGGCGTTAATCGGTTTCAGCGAGAAGTTTGTGTCAAAGAGCATCGTATCTTCATGTTGGATCATCTCGCGTTCCATTTCTAACACCAAACAGGCTTAACAAACCCAAGATATTCGAGTAACCGTTAACACCCAGGTGAAAGAATAGTTTGGACCATTTCACAAGGACAATTTATACGTGTTAAACATGTATTGTACAGATTTAGAGGCCGTTGCCTGTGATACTGTACAATATCTTGGTTGGTGTACAATTACAAACAGTACCCTTTCGTGCAGAACCCATATTAATTGTTTTGTGGTCCGTAATCAGGCCAGATTTCAAGACATTTTGATGATAAAATAGTTGTGTTTTAATGCTGATAATGTGTAAGCGCTGGGATCCTCAGTCTCAGCTCACTCCTGACACAACCCGGAAGTAATTTGAAAGAAAAAATATAGCATGTAAATTCAGAATGTGTGTGTGTGTGTGTATGTGTGTGTGTGTGTGTGTGTGTGTGTGTGTGTGTGTGTGTGTGTGTGTGTGTGTGTGTGTGTGTGTGTGTGTGTGTGTGTGTGTGAGTGAGAAAATGTATGGCCACGAAGGAAAATTAAATTATTTATGTTGCTAATAAAACCTAACCATCCTAATTATATATATATATATATATATATATATATATATATATATATATATATATATATATATATATATATATATATATATATATAATTTTTTACAATGTTAAAAAAAGTAACATCATTTATACAGTACCCTAAACTAATGAAGGGTTAAGTTGTTTGTGTCATACACACACACACACAAGTGAATTGGATGGAGTGTTGTGGTGAGATGTGTGTGTGTGTGTGTGTGTGTGTGTGTGTGTGTGTGTGTATGTGTGTGTGTATGTGTGTGTGTGTGTGTACCATTCCAGGAACTGCGTAGCGTACGTGACCCACTATACAGACCTGCCAAGTTCCTGGAATCGGGTCGCTCGTTGCTAATCCTAAGGCTTCGGAGATTTGCTCAAGCTTCTCGAGGAAAGATATGGAAATAATAGTTTTTTCGTGTGAATAATTATAAAAGCAGAGCCAGGTGATAAAACACATTAGACGCAGAGGTAAGACCAACTACCACAAAAACGTAATGTGTAGTCCTAAACTATTGAATAAACCAAGCATTATCTCAACAAGAAAACGAACACCGGAAAATCAAAACACTCTCCAGGAACCGAGGACTGTTGTCAAGCAGGCTGGGTTTGGTCAAGTTCAGGGCCGTCTTAATAATTTGTGCACCTGCTGGGATGTTTGGGTGCGCGCGCGGGACAGAGTGGGGTGGGCAGGCTTCACTCCGGCGAGCTGCCACGCTAGGCTGCATGAACTCATGTTAAAGACATATGATGGCATGGTGCTTGGTGTGGACGTCTGTGGTAACCCTTTCAATTGTTTAAAACTGGTGAAGTGTTTCTTTAGAAAATATAACTTGACATATGAACTGCAAGATAGAGTTGGATTGTAATTTACCTTGGATAAATAATGGATTTTGTGTTACGAAGACGAAATAAAGGGTAAGTAAATATCATTTAAGGTAAATATACGCACGTACGCACGCAATCAATCAATCACACACATGCACTAATAATCATAGTAACAATAATAATGATACATCTGTTAATATGATAATACACCACGACGAAGATATCCTTTCCTCATAAGCGTTCCTAAAGACTTTGGGTCAAAATCCACAGCACAAGTATTCCTCTGGTGGTTCTCGATCTCATCCCTGCAGCATTATTAGCCTACACAACTCAAAATGTGTTCAGCTGTGTACTAGCTTTAATACGAATGAACACGGGAGTGAATCAAGTATCAGTAAAGCTCTAAGTACATCATACTGGCAGGTCTAAAGGGTTTAATGATTGGACATTCAGTAATATAATATTAGGGAGTATGACCCAGTTCCTGCACGCAGAATTTACACATGCTCAGCACTCAGGACAGTCAGGAGATTGGGAGATTTGTCACTTGCAAGATTTAAACAGATCGTATTTTTTTGTTTATACCAGTTCAATTTAAATTTAAATTTTGCCCCGAGGGGCGAGTTTATTGGGCAGCGCCACTCAACTTGTGAGTGGACCAGTGCTTTCCTGTCTTTGAGTGTATGTGATTTCTCTCTTGTTAGGCCTGAAGGTTTAGAGCACTAAAATGTTAACAACAGGTACCTAGGTCTAGCTCAATTTCGTATTTGTTGCATGTAAATTTGGCTGCTATGTCTAGTGTCATTTTTGTACGAGATGAAATCCTTTCAAAATACATAATAATTTTGTTTTTCTGTGCTTTGAGCAGGATATTTACGATAGTTTTATGAGGTTATTGCTCTCTAGCGTGCAGAAATTTTCGGGCTGGTTACCTTGCATTGATTTCGAGGGTCAAGGTCTCCGTGGCCCGGTCTTTGACCAGGCGCTTGAAGCGTAGTCTTTGAATCCCAATTTTACCCACCCTCCCCTGTGTTTTTTTTGTGTGTGCATTGGTAGCTAGCTGCAGTGCAGCTAGTTCTTTTTGTATGGGGTTCAACCAGTAATTTAAATTAACCTGACACTGATAGTCTGTGAGCAAGTTTTGCTTCTATAAAACCACGGGCTGCTGCAGTGCGTACTGTTGGCGCTTGAGCCATCAGTGTAAACATATTGATCGTTGAGACCTTTAGGCTAATATAGAAGAGGCTATTGTTTCAAGTATAGCTGCTTTTAGAATAGTAAGATTCTAATTGGCCTTCTTAATGATGAGTGTGTATGATACCTGAATGGTGGGGCGCAGACATTTGGCTTATAAGTGTAACATTTAGCTTATAAGCGTAACATTTAGCCTTTAAGCGTAACATTTAGCCTTAAGTATAACATTCAGCTTAAAAGCGTAACATTTAGCTTAAAAACGTAACATTTAGCTTATAAGCGTAATATTTAGCTTATATATTTAGCTTAAAACAGATACTGGTACAATTTATGTCCCAAAATTAGGATGATGAGAACAAAATTGAATTAAATATTAATCATACCATTGTGTTATAGAAATATTGCACATCCTCGGTGTTGTACCACATTCAACACTTTCAGCAACACGAGAATCAAGCACAACTTGTAATCGAGTTTGGCAATCTTGCAACAATGCACATGTCATCAGCACATACACACAATAGCTGACAGCTGTCAGCTATTGTGTGTATATTAATTACGAATTTGTATAATAAAGCATTGAAAATTGTGCGACTAAGCACTCCACTCTGAAGTGCAGCCAGCTTAAATAGGACAAAATACTGTATTACGATGAACCCCTTTTAAAAACGAATGAGGCGGTTCTGTTAGGTAACCCCCTGAGCCATGTCAACAAGTCTTCCCTAACTCCAAACGAAGCTAGTTCTTATAAGATTAATTCTCTGTTTGCCGTTTAAAATGCTTCTTGAAAGTCAATACATGCCGCATGAGAGCTTGGTCCCTGCCTAATAAAATATTCAGCAAACCAAGCTTGAGTGCTTCTTCCCAGAATGAAATCATGCAGGTTAGGAGTAAGTTGGTACTTAGTTAGAAGCGATTAACATTCCAAGTATAATACTCTTTAAGAACTGCAGATACAGAATGCCAGTAAAATATGTCTAACTTTCAATATTTTGCTTACGTATGGGTATTATGAATCCGTGTGTCCATCGGTCTGGTAAGATAGCCAGCCTTTGGCTTTGTTTAAACAGTTTTAGCATAGGACTATTTGGCAGCGCAGCTTGTACTCTCATAGCAGTACATGTTATACCATCCTCTCCAAGAGAGGCCGCTCTATTTTTCATGAGTAAGCGTTTTTTATTTTAAAGGGACTTACGTTTTAATTATCATTTGAACCTATTTCACTACAGGAACTTTTAGTGTCGAAGTTACGATTAATTTATATTGGTATTAGTTAGAACTTAGAGTAAGGTGCTGGAATCCGAGGCACCGGGTGGAGGGCGTGGCAAAAGCCATCATCCTTTTGTGTAGGTGTCTGGGAAGACACTGACCTCCCGGAATTGATTGATTGATTGATTGATTGATGAAGATTAAGCCACCCAAAAGGTGGCACGGGCATGAATAGCCCGTAAGTGGTGGCCCTTTTGAGCCAGTATCAAGAGCTGATACTGGAGATCTGTGGAGGTGCGACTGCACCCTGCGTGACGGGAGATGTCTCCCGTGCTGACGTACAAGTTTTGTCCGGTTCTTATGGGCTATTCATGCCCGTGCCACCTCTTGGGTGGCTTAATCTTCATCAATCAGTCAGTCAATTGTCCCGTTCATGTGTTGCATCACTACCATTGTTGGCAGGCTTATAATTGTGCTAATTTTGGTTTAGTACACGGACCGATGCACTTGGTAGATGTATGCAGTGATTATGGTGTAATTTTTATGTATTATTCATAAGGGATGAAGAAATAATAAAATAATGTCTTTAATTTTCTTTTCTTTTATTGTACTTTAGCCAAGTAAAACGATTATGATATTGGGCCCTATAATGCGTTGGGGAAAACTTAAAAACTTATGCTGTCTGATAAGATAAAAAATCTGAATTATTTTTTGCTTGCTCTTTTGCTGACGATAAAATCTGCTACTTTAAATTATGTGGATGTATATGGCAGCGAGAATTACACTTAAACGGTAATATAAAATATTCACACTATCAGCAGGGTAGAACAACCTTATAAGGATCGGGAGAACCTTTCAAATGATGCAATCTAAAACTGCTCTAAGAGAAGCAAAATAAAGGAATATCCTAAGAGCGATTGGTGTAAGTCATGTATGATTGAATGAATGCAAGATTTAGTGATGGATTTTTTACTTAAAAGACACGAAATAGTAATATATTCCCCAAAATTCTGATTGGCCCGCGATAAAATTTTCCATTAAAGATGGCGATTGTGGCATGCAGTTAAAAAGGTTGGCCACCCCTGCTATATAATATACTGGTTTAGCGCTTTTACTTGATAATTATTTTGTATACTTGATGCTTTGAACGTTAGGTGTAACTAAAGACATGTATTTTAAATATTTTTTTGGACAATAAAGCGTGCTTCTTAGTTCAAAGTGCAAATTTTCAGTGTGGGCATTTTACGATACATGTACATCTTAAACACTAATGACAGATCTGAATTAATAACATTGGATGCATAAAACATTAAACATATAATACTATTATTTATAATTTTGAGATGATGTTAAATTGATGGATATTTATGAATCAACGTTATGAATGTTTCGATAGGCGAGTTTCAGACTGCATATAGATCAATTTGTTAGTGAGAAATAACATTAATAATAATAATAATAATAATAATTTCATTTAGGTAAGGTACATACATACAATAAATTTTTACAAAGATTGGTTGACTTATAGGTAGAGCTAGTACATACCTAAAGCCACTATTACGCAAAGCGTTTCGGGCATGATAAACTTAAATGACAAGCTTAATACTAATTGAGCATAATGAGTAGAATGAAAACAAGAAATGAAAACATAGATGAAAAAGCAGCACAAATACAATTATGTTGACAAACAGCGCTCTTTAAAGAAAAACAGACATTGGTTGACAATAGAAGGGTAAGGTAGGTTACAGGGAATTTATTAGGTATAGCTTCGTTTTTAACATAAACTGGTTGAGAGAGGTACAGTCTTTAACATGGTTGGGAAGGTCATTCCACATTCTGGGCCCCTTGATTTGTAGAGCATTTCTAGTTTGATTAAGTCGTACTCTAGGAATATCAAAACTGTATTTATTTCTGGTGTGGTGCTCATGGGTTCTGTTACAACCTTCTATGAAGCTTTTGAGATCAGGATTGGCATTATAGTTTAGCGTTTTATATATGTATAATACACATGAGAGAATGTGCAGTGACTTAATGTCTAACATATTCAGAGATTTGAGTAGGGGTACCGAGTGATGTCTGGGGCCAGAATTGGATATTGTCCTAATAGCAGCTTTGTGTTGAGTATTAAATATCAAGAGGCGTATTATTTCCAAGTAATAATTTGTGTATATATATTTTCATCAGCATGCTGCGAATGGAAGAGGAGCTCCATAACTTGCAGCTCCACTCGCAGCGGTCCACTCCTCTGGAACCCCCACCACGACTCCACCAGGAGGAGGGAGGCGAGGACATCAGCCCCGACTCCCCCACGGGTGTCCAGGTTCGGTACCGGGACGGTCAGAGGGTCAACTGGTTCGAGGGCATCATCGGCTGCCTCAGACCGGTCTGGACCATCATCGGGAAAGCGGCGCTCAGTGAGAAGCAAGCACAGAGTGAGTTCACACTTCCCAAAGTGTCTTCTTTGGCTTTTAAGTTGGAGTACAATTGAGTGTTTAAGATTGATTAAGATTCATAATAGTTAAAAAGAGTACAGGTATGCTGTGTGCGTTGTGATATGTCAAGTGTGAAGCTTGTATCTGTACGTGAAGCAACAGTTAGTTTAGTCATTATGCACCTGTGGGAGATGGTAGACTGGGTTACAGATGTACATAATGGTTTCAGGAACTGCATGAACCATATACTATATTATATATATATATATATATATATATATATATATATATATATATATATATATACACAGCAGGAGATTACAAATTCTAGAAACTCTCCCTAAGTGCTGCATCCATAGGGAACACAGTACACACAGTAGAGTACATCCACAGTCATCTACCTTCATGCTTATCTATCTAAACTGTAATATTAAATGTTGTTTTGGAATAATAATGATTACTGAGTATATGTTTGACTTAAACCTACTAAATCAATTTACAGCTGATAACTGGGAGATTCCCTTTGAAGAAGTCTCCAACCTACAATGGCTAGGCTCCGGTGCACAGGGAGCTGTGTTCCGAGGCCAGCTACGCGGAACCTGGGTAGCTATCAAGAAAGTGCGCGAGCAGAAGGAGACCGACATAACTCACCTGAGAAAATTGAATCACCCCAACATTGTACAGTTCATGTGAGTGGTGCACCAGTCCAGTAGGAAAGTCTGTTAGAGTCAACCTCTTGTCATATTTGCAATCTTTGTTTTTAAATGGTATCATATTTTATTGTTTTTGGCTAATTCTGGTGTGACTGTATGACTGGTCAGAAAATTAACACATTTGGTATGATGAGATATGTGGGATTTTATCATAGTATTATTCCATTGCAATTTTCTCATATACAGTACTTATATATATATTATTATATACAGTACTTATATATATATTATTATATACAGTACACATATATATTATCCTTAATTTGACAACTAGCTGTTAATGTTTAGGTGGTTACTACACAGTCAATATATTTTGAATAGTGCCTAATTTGAAAATATAATTAGTTCATTTAAGTAGTTTTTACTTTTTTTCTAATAATGATTTATATCCTCAGGGGTGTTTGCACTGCTGCTCCCTGCTATTGTATTGTGATGGAGTATTGTCCTTATGGACCCCTCTACAACCTTCTTAAGGATGGGCGTGACATCCCTCCGGATAGAGTTGCAAACTGGGCTAAGGAGATTGCATCAGGAATGAATTACTTACACCAGCATAAGATTATTCACAGAGACCTCAAAAGTCCAAAGTAAGATTTCATTACTATACTGTATATCTACAGCTTGCTTTTCATGCCATAAATAGAATCTGCATACGACTTACTCCTTTCTTTCTTGTGTACTGACTAAATGTACATGCTCTTCAATTTGGGTAATATGTAATTTTTGGATCTATGTAGAGATATATATAGTGTGTGGGTGTCACAAAAATTTCACAACAATTTCCTTATGTAGAAGCTCTGTCAGTTATGGTATTTATAACCACTTTTTTATATATTTCTAACCAAGAATCTTTTTACTCTAAATATTCTTTAGGTTTGCTAATTACAAATCTGACTTTTCAGTGTTCTCATTGGTAGTAACCAAGAAGTTAAAATAAGTGATTTTGGAACATGTCGGGAGTGGAACGATGTTAGCACAAGAATGAGCTTTGCAGGAACCTTGGCTTGGATGGCACCAGAAGTTATACGCAATGAGCCTTGCAATGAGAAAGTTGACATTTGGTAAGTTTTCTCAATAGATACCTTATAGCATTATATAATATGCATTGTACCATATTGTACAGTTATTAAGGAAGTTATAATACACCAATATTTATGTACAGTATTAATTTGGTACGCTTGTAGAATAGTTGTTCATGGTCCTAAAGAAATTATAAATAATTGATATGGTATAGACACTCTTATCATATTTTGGTACAGACACTAGTGTATTTTGTTTACTTTAAACCATTCATTTTCTTTGTAACTTAAACATAATAAGTGTGTTTTGTTTCTTTTAGGTCTTTTGGTGTAGTATTATGGGAGCTGCTGACGTGCGAGATTCCTTATCGTGACGTTGATAATTCGGCCATCATCTATGGTGTGGGTTCCAACTCTTTGCATCTACCCATCCCCTCCACTTGTCCTGATGGCTTCAGATTAATTGTTCAAATGTGTTGGAACAGTAAACCGAGAAATAGACCATCATTTAAGTATATTTTGATGCATCTTGATATTGCAGCAGTAGAGATTCGCAGCACTCCCCCAGAAACATATTTTAAAACCCAGGTGAGCTTATAGTATCTTCAAAATTCTTAATGTCTTAAATATAAATATCAGATTCCAGTACTGTGAAATATAATTAAAATTGGGTACAAACTTGCTTGTCAATGTTTAATGAAGCAATTCTTATTTGTTTGATATTTCTTTTGGCAAATATTTTAAGCATTTTTAAGTCTTCAACACTCAAAGGTATTTACAATGTCCGTAAAAAAATTCTACATGAAGCCATTTCCAATAAAGGTAGAAAAGTTCCTTGAGGAAACAATGACATCAAACAAATTCTTGCCTGAAACACTGCGTGTATTAGTGGCTTTCGGCATAATATATACGTACTAGCTCTTATCTATAAATCCAACATTCTGTTTGTAACTTTATTTATTTATTTATTTATTTATATACAAGAAGGTACATTGGGTTAGAGAGAATACATAGCATAGTATTTGCAATCTTGTAAAGCCACTAGTACGTGCAGCGTTTCGGGCAGGTCCTTAATCTAACAGATACTATTTTTTGTATGTACTTTTACCTGAATAAACATCATTATTATTATTATTTTTATTAAATAGATATACAGTACATATCATAGATAGATTAAAATGGAAAATTACACTAATGCATGGTTTGCAATGTATATAAGCACATGTAATATTGTAGAAATTGTTTATTTCAAAATAATAAAAATAATAATAATACTGTAACAATTTTTATTTTTTTAAAGAAATATAGTGCTGTATTTGATTGTATTATGTAGTTTTTTACAAGTGTTATATTATATCATACACTTCCGGCACTGTAAGGCTTAAAGTAAATGCATATTCTTATGGTATGTTATTGTAGCCTAAATTACAGTTTGGACTTTACAAAAAATATAATATTTGTAGAGAGTTTTAAATTTTAATAGTTAATACAGTACTATACTTTAAACTAGTAGATATCATTACTCTTTTGTATTTATAATGGTGTAGATTGTGTAGTTTGCACCTATCTTTGTGATACAAGACTGCATGAGAGGATACACAAACACCGTAGCATGTCACCATTTTCTTAACAATAAGTAACACGGCCAACAATAGCCCAGGTACAAACGAGTTAATGACACAGGTGGTGCAAGGATGAAAAGTAATGTAAGACTGATTATTATCTGAAGGCTTTATTCAAAAGCTTAAGTGCGAATTGAACAGATAAAGTGATAGGCATTAGTATGTCTGCTGTCTATAACTTATTGTATTTCTGATTTTATGTTTCTTGCCCTATAGTGTACAGTATATGGTATGGTATTTTCAATAGTGTTTTCACATTTTTTGGTAATCTTCTTTATTTCTCTTTTCAGATGTCATGGAAAGCAGAGATCCGACAGCAAATGGCATCTATGAACTCAAGAGGGTCACATATTCCACACATAGAAGAAGACTTGGTAAAACGGCGTCATGATGAACTCAAACATGCACAGGTTGGATTTCAAAATTTTCTAATAATTAATTACTCAATACTCTAATGAATTCAAATTTTAAAGGTTGTAAGGTTTTCAAGTAAATATCACTGATTTTAATGTTACTCTGGTTATTGCAGGACATACGTGAACATTGGGAACGAAAACTGGTAATCGCTAACGATTTGTATCTAGAACTATCGGCAGCAATGCTACAACTAGAGCAACGTGAAAAAGAACTGCTGAAGTAAGTTTAATGTGTGAATTCCTGCATGCTAATACCCACAATCATCAAATCCACTCTAATTGTTCAAACAACTACTGTACTTCAACTCTGGATCATATATGGACTAATATAGCCCCTCTCCCGTCTTGTATAATTACTGATAGAACAACTGATCACTTTTCTACCTTCCTCGTAACAAACATAAATATCCTTAAATACAAAAAAATTTACCTTCACACTATACAGCAACATACAACCTCATAGATGAACTTTGCAATATAAACTGGGAATCAGAATTAAATAATGTACATGGCATCTTACATCATCTGATATCTTTCTTACTATAATTTTGTCTCTACAATACATGTCATCCTCTCCTCAGCAAACCAACAACTGATACGAGATTTAACAATCCATGGCTCACAAATAACAAATGATATACTTAATATAATTAACAAACATGAATATAAAAACCACATAAACTTGGCCTAGTCACAAAAGAATTACCTAAAAGCTACTTACACAACACTCAAACAACAAACAAATTAAATTCATCAAGATGGTAACATCTTGCCCTCAAATTTAGAAATAGAAACATAGTTCGATAGCTTCTTATCTTCAACTGAAGTTATTCTTGCTAGAAATATTTCAGAATCTTGGACAAATGTTGTTACACATCTCACTTGCAGCTTTCCTAACCCTACCTTTTGTCAATCATCCCTCAGACATTATCTCCATAATTTATGCAAAACCACGGGCAATAACACTGAAATACCAACAATATTTGAAAATGTTCAAGAAAGCTCCTCATTTACTTTCACTTGCCATAGCTCTTCTCTTCAACAGAGCTCTTGAATCACAAACCTTTCCTGATTTGCCAAAAATGCAAGTAGTACAGTAATTCCAATTCATAAGAGGGTACCACAGATGACATAAATAATTAGAGACTAATATGAAATCATCATACATTATTATACAACATTTCAGCCATCTCAGCTTCAGATCCCTAAAGAGTACCAATATTGCCAGTGTTAGTTTATTTGACTTGATCAATACATCCCTAGACAAAAATTAATTTCCAATTGACTTCTTAATTGACCAAAGGAAAGAATTTAATATTTATTTATTTATTTATTTATTTATGCATATACAAGAATGTACATAAGGAATGTGAGGATACAAATATGGTAATTACAGTCTTGTAAAGCCACTAGCACGCGCAGCGTTTCGGGCAGGTCCTTAATCTAAGAAAATCTTTTTTCTTTTTTTTTTAAGAATATTATAAATCACACTAACTTCCTACTTAAATTTCAGCATTACAGAATTCAAGGGAACACGCTGAATGATATCCAGTCATATCTCAACAACAGACACTATTACTACCTTTATCATCTCTCCAAACCACATACCTGTACCCTAAATGACCTAGTAAACAACGAGTTAAAAAAAAAGGTCCACTTTCTCATGGATGTCAGTCAACAGGCTCACACTTAACACAGAAAGGATCCACTACATTTGATTTGGAAACAAATAATGTAACCAAATAGACCTTAAAGTACAAAATACAGTATAAACTGAAAGTATAAGTGAGGGAAAATTCCTTAACTTGTACACTCACAAGAGTTAATTTAGCACTCATATAGAGCACATTACCTAAAAAGGATTTAACAGTTTATATACTTTACTTTTAAAATCAGATACTATGTCCCCTCCACTCTGCTCTTCTCGCATGTTATTACTTGCTAGTTTATCTCTATCTAACTAACAATGTGCATGGAGCTAAACTACTGCAACCCCTCACATCACCCAACTTACATCTATACTAACACATCTCATTTTACCTCCTTTATATATACATTTTACTGTACAGTATACTGTAAACAAAAAATCAACTGAGTATTCTACGAAGAGATAAATTTATCTTACTTAAATTCTGAAAGCTAACTTTCGTAAATAATATTCCCTATCATACCTGCAGTGTCACGTAAAAACAAATCCAAGAAAGGAAGAGATGACTTAGTTATATATACAGTAAATGTAGATAGATACCTACTAACCCTCTACTGTACAGTAAATTTTCTCAGCAAGGTTGTAAATGCAGCTGTTGAACACAATAAGTAATGAAGTGCTGTCAATTATATACTATATGAATCTCCTGTGGTGACAAAAAAGAAACTTTCAGTAAGCATTGTAGCAGTAATCTGAAATCTTGTTCCATTTGTATTTCCAGTACTGTAACTGGATCAACTCTGGCGTTCTTCTGCAAGCGTAGGGTAATTAGGGTACCATATATAAGGACAAACACAAAAATTAAATGTAATAATGCTGGTAATCATAGTAGTGGGTGTGTGCTGAAAATCTGAGATTTAATTTTTATCGCAAAAATGGAGAATGAGATATGAGCAGGTGAATTGGCGAGATGTGTGTACATCATTATTCATACAGTATGTGTAATACAGTACATATATCATATTATATATATGCATAATATTAAACAATAATTTATTTACTGTATGTATGAATATGATAATATTATCCAGTCAGGTTAAACATCACTGGGTCAGGCTGGTAACTGGATGTGTCATCATGAGGTCAGCTATCATTATTGGAGAAAGCTGCAAGAAAACTAAAATTGTTTGAGAGTAATTTTCATATGTGCTAGACTCTGAAGACAATGATGATGATGTGTCATCATGAGATCAGTTATCATTACTGGAGGAAGAGCTGCAAAAAAACTGAAAATGTTTGAGAGTAATTTTCATATGTGCTAGACTCTGAAGACAATGATGCCAAATATGAACAGCTCTACATTATTTTAAGGTCTACAATTAATTTAATTTAAAGTCTTTGTGTGGACATTAGCTTACAACATACAGGCTTGGTTTCTTAAATGTCCCCCTGGGTTACTTGTCCCTCCATAAAACCCATCGAATCCTATATCTTTGGTGTCGCACAGCTCGTATCCCTTTGTTCTTGTATTGGCATCCTGAGAGAATATTTATACCTTTAGAATATCCCTTGACACAGACGATGCTACATAGTCTTCCCAGCTAGATACTTTCTTTTAATAATCACAGCACTTACAGTATACGGTATGGTAGCAAAATTTGTAAATGATATAATGCTTGTTTGAGGGCATTAGGTGCATTATGGAAATATTTGAAAATATTTTAAGAGATTATAGAATGGAGGAAAATATATTAAATTATAGTAGGATGTGTATAATATGAATGTACCAAGTAGAATGGTAAATTTTCTTGTGGATTCTGCATGAGCTAAAATTTAGTACAGAATAGTATTATAGAAAAATGTAACTCACATTTTTATTTAAAACAATTATACCAATTACTAATACTATTCTATAAAGAACCCAACTCACACATCTGAGTTGAAATGAGAGTGAAGACATTTAGGTCAGTCTTGAACCCTTATTAAGTTATGATCAGAATGATCATAATGATCATGAATGGACCAAAACATCGTCACTTTTCTTTAATTTCATATATGGTGTGAGTTATGTTATTTGTTTTCAGCACCATTATTGTGACATTTTTCTGCAATAAATGTTTAGATAATTTAAATATTATGAAATAAGAGAAAATAGTAAAGTACAGTAAAGTAAGTAAATTTTATTCAGGAAAGTACATACATAGTTGATTTACAAACATAATGTTGGATTTATAGACAGAGCTAGTACATACAATACCTAAAGCCACTAGTCAGTGGCACTAATCAAACAGTTACTATCTCTGTGCATGTGTATTATACACTAAGATTGCATTATAATAATTTTTGAACAGTTAAAGAAAAAAGATTGGCAGTAAATATAAAGTTGTAGGTCGTCTTCCAGGCGGG
This sequence comes from Procambarus clarkii, assembly GCF_040958095.1. Lineage (NCBI taxonomy): Eukaryota > Metazoa > Arthropoda > Malacostraca > Decapoda > Cambaridae > Procambarus > Procambarus clarkii. The sequence continues at coordinate 9,438,037 of NC_091191.1, forward strand.
AGCATGCAAATCAGATACACAAAGGTAAACGAAGGATTGTGCGACCATTGATCAAAGCCCAAGAGAGACTGCAGGCTCGTAAAGGCAGCCAGCTTACCTCTTCCAACCAAACTAGTCCTGAGGCCCCATCCAGTATACTTTCTCCTTCCAAGTTATCTTCGGTAAGTACTATGAAAGTACTTTGGTAATGTAAAATTTATATTCGGTAAGTACTGTTTGTACAACACATTAATTTGGCTAGATATTAGCCTTCAGTTAATATCCAGGTTTTGTTAATTGTACATAAAAATGCTAATATGCATAGTACTGAGTGCTGAATATATTTTCTCTTAAATAGCAAGCGGGAAATTATTTAATGAAATTACAGCTGAAAAAATAGGAACTTTATCAGTAGTTCTTTAAATACAGTAAATGTTGTGGACAAATTGAAACGTTAATGAAGTACAGCCATTGCCAATTTTTTTATAAAGAACAATTTCTGGCTTCAGATCAGTTCAGTTCATAATGTATTACAAAATCAAATTATATTTCCATTTTACTGGTCACTGTATCTTATCTGTTTTATCAGTTTCATATTGATATGCTTTGTCTATTTTGTAGTGTGTGCTAGATGCATTTTCTATCTAACTATTATATTCTTAAAACTCTCATCCATTTAGTATCCTTAAAAATGTTTTCACTTTATACGGAATATTTCACATCTTCTGAAGAGATTTAATTGCAACTACATAAACCTTGATTTTAATCATATGTTCCCATATGCACTCCCATAACAAACCTTTATGCGTTACAATATTTGATCCTTCCTGGTATTTTTTTTTTTTAAATTTTGCCCCGAGGGGCGAGTTTATTGGGCAGCGCCATTCTCATGCTTGGGGAAACTGCTTACCCAGTACAGTAGTACTAAATATTCATATTATTGCTTATTGATTTACCTGCTTTATCATAGTTGCTATTATTTATGTCTTATTTGACATTTGTAATGGGCAGTAAGTCATTTATTATTCATGTCATCATAATTCATCACAACGAATTATGTTCATTAAATACATAAATGCTATTTAAATGCACATTTTCAAATGTTTAAAGACTTTTCAGCTTTAGTTTACATGCAACAAATTAGGAAGGAAGCAGGGAAATATGAAAGATGATGATAATAATAATAATAATAATAATAATCATAATAATAATAATAACATCATAATAATAATGTAAAAACATAGAGAAATAGGAAATGTTGCTTAATAGGAGAATATTACAGTTTAGAAATTAATGTCGAGCTAAGGAATTTAATAAAATTTGTCCCAACAGAACCGATCGAAGAAACCTCTGTATACAGAAATAGGGACAAATAATCTACCCTTGTCCACAACACGCCCTGTCTCCCTCCACGTTTCCCAAAATCACACCCGAATATCTTCTCCATCTCACACTGGAGGAAATGCAATAGAGTCAGGTCACCAAGAGTCAGATTTTGTGCGTGGCGGGTCAGGCTCAAGTCGACGGCGGTCCCGTCATCAGCGTAACAAGAGTCACGGGGGTGTTGTAGCATATGTCAGCTCGGCCACTAGTCCCAAACATTGTGTAGTGCCAGATAGAAGGGTAGGTATCATACTTTTATAAATACTGTACTCTATGTATTATTTATGTGCATATTATAAAATGGAAATATTAGTATTAATTTGCTATGGCATAATGATTAAAGTACTGTGCAGTATGTTTTATTACTGTGCTATCTTAGTTTCCAATATTTCATGTCATACTGTACAATATATCTTACTGCATAATGAGTTGGTCATACAGTATATGATTACTAATTCAAATTTTATTTACCTAGGGATATAGTTTAAGCCCAAGTCAAGAAAGAGTTCCTATACTTGTTGACTCTGGAACACAGACCGACCACATGGATATGAGTGAAACAGACACATCTCCTGTAAAGACTCCAGGGCCTAACAAACCATCCACCCTTCCTCTTCAGCAAGAAGAGATAGATACAGGTGGGGGTAGTAAGCCGCCCTGTGGACATACTGTTTTAGAAACAAGTCCTAATGGCAACACAATCCCAGAACAGAGTCCGTGTTGTGAGCATTGTCCAAGACAACAATACCGACGGTTCACATCAACAGACTCAAACGATTCAAATAAAAATTTTCCAATAGCTGATCCTGTGGTAGCTAGACTGAGTGAGGGTAGGCAAGAATATACTATTGAGGAAACGCTTCAAATTCTTAATAACAATGAGGATGATGTAGACATTTTACACCAACTTGGTGACAAATGGGATGCAATTGAAAGAGTTTTGGCTGATAAGAAAGCTCTACCAAATGGCTACAGACAAGTCAGACATGGCCCTCTCATGAGATTTGAACAGCCTATCCCAGAAAATGACTTTTCTGAGTCTACACCAATGGATGTTAATCAGCCAAAGCTAGAAGGAATGTCACAGAGTCAATCCTCAAATACGACAAATGAAGCAGATGAGGATGAGAGGCATTCCAGTATCGATCAAGACATTCTCAATAGGAATTCTGATATGGTAGCATCCAGTGAAATCGATTCCAGTCATGATTCAGTCGGTCATGAAGTTTCAGCATCAGAAGAAGATGAAGATGACTGTGATGATGGGTCACTGGATGGTAACTATCAAGTCATCAAGCGGAGATGGTAAGTAGATGTACAACATTACTATTGCTCACCAATTTAGTAATAGAACAAGCTAGTACAGTAAAGGATAGTAGATTGCTGAAATATATATACTGTAATGTGAACAAAAAATAGAGATGGATAAAATTGTAAAATTAAAGAGTGAAAAGGTAGGTTTAGCTATAAAGAAAAGTTTTAGGATATGATTTTAAAATTTAACAAGTGTACATTTGTTCCATGGACAAGTGTACATTTGTTCCATGGACAAGTGTTTTCAGTTGCTCCTTGCCAAGCATATCGTATTTGTCTAGTTGTGAAAGTGAACACAATATTTAAAAATCATGAGAACTGGAAAACATCACAGCAGGCCTATACTAGGCAGACCCCCATTTGAATCCACCCACTCTCACCCAAATATATATCCAAACTATTCTTGAAACTTGTTAAACTGTTTGTCTCAATAATGATAGGCAAGAACCCATTCCACTCATCCGTAATCATATTAACCAGCATGACTGTATCCTTCCTGAAACAAAATTTATCTTATGTACCCAATGTTGCTGGTTCTGACAGTTTCAGAACCATGTTTATGGTTCTTGACTCACTTCAATACCTAGATCATATAACACCTTGTTAGGTACCTCTCCACCGAGAGCAGATTGAGATGCGTTAATCTGTGGGTGTAGGAAAGTTCCTCAATACCAGGTATCAGCCTTGTCAATCTTTGTATTTTCTCAAGAGAGTTCATATCCATTCTGTATTTTAGCTGTCAGATCTACACAGCATAGTCCAAGTGGAGTCTGACTATAGATAAGGCAACAGTAAATGTGGCTTGATGTATTTGTGAATAAAAGTTTATTTTGAGGGAATGCCATTAATACTGATTTATCTCCTATGACATTATTACAGTATTCTGTATTTTATTCTTTTTACAGCTTCATGCGTCGACCTATACCAAGGAGCAAAAACCATCGATCTGTTTGCATGACAAGGTCTACACAGAGTACGCAGAGTAGTGAGGGAGGTGTGTCGGAAGATGAGCCTGGGCCTTCTGTGAGAGGGATGTACTATAGTCGAAGAGCAGTCGTTCATGAAGGAGTTAGCCGTTACCCATCAAGGCTAATGGTAAGGAAATCTATTTTTTTTTAAAGATTAATTTTAATGTAGTGGGCAAGAGAATTTTGTAGGATGGGTAAAAGCAAATTTGTTTTAGTAATTTAACTCTTCAATAAAATATTGTTATCACAAAAATGCATTTCCTATCAAAAGAAACCTTTCTTGTTCCCAGATATTACATACATTGTAAACCAGTAATTAAAGAAAAATATTACAAATAGTTGTGAATTTATCTACCCGAGTGGTATCATGTTCATAGCAAGTGGCACTATCCATTTGTATGCTGCTGCATTTCATACGCCAGCTGTAGGTAGAGAGAGTGCCAGCATGCCTGCACCGTTTGATATGCTGCTGGTCATGTATAAATTTAGGTATCATTAAAGTTGATAACCAAACAATGGCTGATGTCCACCCTTCAGCCATGATCAGCCACAGCAACACGAACGAACACAGGTTTGAGTATTCGCCTAATTGTGTTTACAGGGATTGCCCTTCGGCTCCTATTTTTCAATCTTTAAATGTGTACAGTTTCCCAAGCCTACTGGGCTATTACCTTATCTACATTTAAAGTACTGTATGGTACTTTATAATGCATTCCATTTGTTCACTACTCTGACACTGACAAAATCTTTCTAGGGTCTGTACATTTTGGGTACAGTACTTTGTTTCTGTGTCCCCTTGTTTGTCTAACACTCATTTCATATAATCTGCCACATTGCCATGTCAATCTTCCTGAGAATTGTATTTGCTAAAATCTCGGCATTAACCGCTGTGTCTTACAGTGATGAGATTAAGATTAAATACCTGACTTATATTTCAGAATGGTGCCGGATCATCTCATGTCAGCGACACCTCAGACTCTGATGATGATGGAGATGCTATAAGTGTCAAGGCAGTAGCTCCTGTCATACTTCAAGACAAAACTAGTGTTGGGTCAAGAAACAGTCTTAATATTGAGGCAGTAGAAGGGCAAGATTCTGCTGGTGAATGGTGAATTTATAATAATTCAGAGTACAGTATATAACCATGGCAATTTTTAGTGAAGTGAATATTGTGATGTGTTCATGGAGTTATACCTCTACTTAGCTGTATTTAAGATCATCAGTACTTGACCTAATTATTAATATACCAAAATACTAAGAACCACTTTGGAATTTATCATTAAATGATCATTATACATGTAACAAAAACTTTTGGATACTAAAATATTTGATGTGTACAGTACATATAAATATTTAAGCGACCATCAAGAATCCCTATATAAGGTTACAAATTAATTTTGTTTGGAAATCATTTAATTTTGCATGCAAGAACCTCTATAATATTTACCAAAACATTTCCAGATGTGACACTTCTGAATGTTTTCAGATAATATGAAGTGTTAAATTCAACATATGTAATATATCTTACTGTTCAGGAAACAAGGGAATACAGTATCTGAAAATGCACATTCCTCCTGGTTCCTTAAACAACCTGATGAGCACAGTTGCACAACTTTATCATCAATAAGATTTCTTTTTATAATAAAATACAGTTCTATGAAGATATTCACTAAAGGAACTTACAACAGGTTTTGACAAATTCTTGAATATAAGACCTTGCAATTGTGGCCATTCACGAATGTTATTGTTCTCCAGATAATATCTTATGACCTCTGTGTTAAATTTTATTAAGTTAATGCATTCCATATGACAATTTACTGTTAAAAGTGCTCAATAGATTTTCCTCATGTTGCCCTCAATTGTTATTTGTATAATATAGGTTTTAAGACTTACATTTTTCTTTCATGATGAAACTAAGCATTCCATTTTGTTGATAGCTGGCATTTGTACATTACTGTAATTTAAAGCTTCTTATGTAATGTGTATATGACTTAACGGTACAGTTATTTGTTATGTTTATAACTAGCTATTTGGTTGTGTTTTGTCCTCAGCTTGTATTCTCTAGTCTGGAGTGCATAATCTCAAATTCTGAAACGTTACTTGAACTGGTAAGAGTGTACATTCTGGCTTGTAGGCTATTGATAACTAGCACTACTAGTATGTAACGAAGGCAAATGTAATCAGTAGTAATTACTGATACAGTATTGTATTTATTCTTAACATACCTCCAATTTTAACATTGTAAATACCATTCCAAGTACATTATGTTCTTATCATCCATAGTACCTATTGAATGAGAGTGGTCTTCACTCCAGTGATGGCAATCCATCAAATAATGTTTCAGGATTCGGGCATAAACCTCAAAATGTTCATAATCAAGAAAAAATAAAACACATGAAGAAGATACAAAAGGGTTGCAAGTATATGTGTAGAGTGACGGGCAATTTTCAGCGTGTGGCAATGAAGAACAGTTCATTTTGATGGAAATAAAATACTCTGTACAATTATAAACATTTTTGTCATTGAAAATTGATTGAATCCTGTATAGGTAATGCTGGTCATACCGATTGATATCGTTTTGTGTTGATCTTTAACGGCAGAAGAAATGCAACCAAAGAAGGTATGACTTTCAGTGAATATTACTGTGGCTAGCAGGATTCATGGGTGTGAATCTTTGGATGTATCATTCTCTCAGTGTATCGTGCAAATAATCATCAGAATGATGTCACAAACTGAAAACATTATTCATAGTCCAAGTAAGTAACTGAAATGGCTGGTCTGTAATTAAAAAAACTGAGATTTGTATAAAATAACATTACTGAAAACTTACAAATATATTTGAATATTTTCTTTATAATTAAAATAAATGTACAAAAACCAATATGTATAAAACATTTGCAAGTTGATATCTGATACTGTACTGTACTGCATTGAAGTTGAAAAATTGAATTATGATGTGTCACTTTAATATACTGTACTGATTTTTGTCAGTGAGCATTATTTGGTTGCACGAGATCTGCCAAGTACCTGCGTAAGATACATAGGTTTCGAAATGTCTTGCTGTGGGTGAGGAGTCCAGGTTAAGCAGCTCTGGCAGAGATGGTAACTACATGAAGTGTATATCTGACTGAATCATTTTACATAGAACTTTAATGAAATAATAAAAAATAGTTCTTTCTTTTTAAGTGGATTGTTTTTTTAGAAGCAATGGACACACATTTTTGCAGGCTCTGCAAAAACTGGCGAATTTAAAAACTTTCTCTAATGGACAATATAGAACAGTCAGAAAGACAGTTACCTTCAGTTCAGTTACAGAAAGTGTGTTACCTTCTCTGATATTGAGCCTTGATAGGTCTTGTGTAGATATATGTGTGGGCTGTATATGGTCAGTGGATTAGATGAATGCATCTCTTAAGAAATTTCATTGTGTGAATGCCAACAAATGTAAATTATAAATTAATGCGAGTACTGTACTGTACTGTAGTGTGTGGGCGTAGTTACCCGGCATACTCCGCTATAAGTACGTTAACACATGGATTTGTTTTTTATTACAACCTGAGAAGTATTATTATATGAAAATCATATTTTAAATGTAACAAGATTAAGTTATATAGTGTATGAGCTGATAAAATTTGGGTGTAGAGAATTTATTCATATAAATTGTTTCCGTAAAATTACTGGGTGGTGATGACCCTTAAATTATGAATGATCCAGCTGGAGTAAATATTAAACTATACCAGTGTTAAATTATTTTATTGTACATATTATGTAAATTTTAGTGTGAGTAGGTTTTGGATATACCCGTGTATATATTGTATTCCAGATATTTTTTTGTCATGTTCATAGCCAGTTATGTATAGCACTGTGTTAATTAAGCTTCACTACATTATCTCCTTTTGCAGTTCATTGGGCCCATGAATCATCTATATATTCATCCTGAAGTCAGTTCTGGGAAACTTGGCTAATTTTACCGATCAGTCATTTCCCTGTAGATGGCAGGTTTATTACAAGGTGTTGACAGATTTCTGTACAGTTGCAAATCATGCAAAATTATAAATCTGCACTAAAATTTTACACTGCTGTTCTTTTTCATTTAATGAATAAGAACTCATATATAAATATTCTTTTTATTAGAAATATAATGGTGCCAAATTCAGTTCGAGTTGGCAGCAGTGAATTTCCAATATTTGTATAAATGTAAAATGATCTCTTTCATGGTTCAATAAGTTTTTGCATATCTATTTTCTATAATGGTACAATGAAAGTGACTTAACAAGATAGTTTCTTTGCTCCAGCATTTCCTTCAATCTGTTCCTACTTATCACCTTCCCCAGCCTTTACAAATTATTTTTTCACACCTTCACAAACATCACGCTCCATATTTATTATCTTTTCACCCTCCTCAGCTCCTTATTTATTATCTTTTCACCCACAGTTCCTTTTTCTTAACTTCTTATTCATTACACACCTAGAGTCATCTTTTCCTCAGCTCCCAATTGCCCTTGCTCAGCTATTCTTCCTCTCAGTATACTTTTACACACATCTCAAGATGATTCTCACTATGCTGTAATGTTTTCTGTCTTTAGTCTCTCTGCCTTTCTTGTCTTCATTTTTGTTCATGTATCCCTATCCCAGAATTACCATGTGATTGTTCTGGAAAAATACTCTACCTTCAAAATAAAATAAATGTGAAATACAAAGTACTGTTGTTTGCATATCCTGCTTCTTGTTACTTGCTATTAAAATAAAAAAAAATTCTAGACTATTTTTTTAGTTAAGTTACAATATAAAGCTACACTAATCACCTGGAAAGATTGCTGCAAGGTGAATTGCTTCAATAGTATCATAATGCATTCTCGCAGAATGACAGAAGCATTTGGGCAATGTTTATTTTCACTTGACTTTTGTGCTCATCTAGTACTGTACTGTAGTTAGATATACACAAATATAGCATGAGGACAGGTCAAGAGACCTATGCATTGTTTGTTCATATTAAGGAGTCCGGTGACTGAGGAGTATTTTTCCAAATATGAAATACAGTACTGTATAGTGAAATTTTTTAAACAAATCTGTTATTTGGCATCAGCGTCATGAAAATTTCATCCCAATAGGTTAAGAAATGGATTTTTTTAAATAAATAAATAAACTAGTAAAATTTGAAACAGGTTTAAACTTATGTAAAGAATACAGTAGTATACACAGTATATGCATTTGATTTATTCTAATAATTAGGGGAATAGCCTATTCCCATTCAATCGTGTCACTTCCATTATTTGATATTATGTTTATGTTTCTTAATCACATCGGGTGTAGGGGTTGTATAATCCTAAATCACTAAATTATAGCTGTGTAGTTATCACAACAATTTAACACAAGGTACCATCTGGGAGGAGAAATTCTGCAAGAGTCAAATAGAGAGAAAGATCTGGGGGTTGATATCACACCGAACCTGTCCCCAGAGGCCCATATCAAAAGAATATCATCAGCGGCATATGCTAGGTTGGCCAACATAAGAACTGCCTTTAGAAACTCGTGTAAGAAATCGTTCAGGACCCTGTATACCACTTATGTCAGACCAATCCTGGAATATGCAGCTCCTGCCTGGAGTCCACATCCAGTTAAACACAAGGCAAAGTTAGAGAAGATTCAGCGGTATGCCACCAGACTTGTCCCGGAACTGAGAGGCATGAGTTACAAGGAAAGGCTGAAGGAGCTGAACCTCACGTCCCTAGAAAACAGAAGAGAAAGGGGAGACATGATAACCACCTACAAAATTCTCAGGGGAATTGACAGGGTGGACATATACAAACTCTTCAGCACGGGTGGAACACGAACAAGGGGGACACAGGTGGAAATTGAGTACCCAAATGAGCCACAGAGACATTAGAAAGATTTTTTTCAGTGTCAGAGTATTTAGTAAATGGAATGCATTAGGAAGTGATGTGGTGGAGGCTGACTCCATACACAGTTTCCAATGTAGATATGATAAAGCCCAGTAGGCTTGGAAATCTGTACACCAGTTGATTGACAGTTGAGAGGCGGGACCAAAGAGACAAAGCTCAACCCCCGCAAGCATAAATAGGTAAGTTCAGCATGTAGAGACGATTGCTGTGATAGGCAACACTCTCACTAAATGCTGGGAATTCGGAGGAATTCATTTGGTTATGATAAATGCAGTTAGTGGTTTGTTTCTGTAATAAACCAATGCTTTAAAATTTAAATTAATAATAATATTTTTTATTCTTAAAAACGTCTAAAACATGTCACTCATTTATTGATTTTTCTTTACACTTTCATCTTTACTTCGAAGAAAAATATACCAGCATAGTAGACATCATTAGTAGAGAGGTGAGTCTACTCATTAGTAGACCGCATAGGGGCGGCTAGTTTATTGTGCACCCCGTACCCATCCTGTGAGCGGTATCGCAAACAGCATTACAGAGGGCACAAGGGGTCTTTGTCAGACCTCAACTTAGATAATTACATAAAGAATTTCATCTATCCTTCACACTTTATAACTACGTTAGCTAGAACAGACATCACCCAGACATCACTCGGTACCCCTACTCAAATCTCTGAATATGTTAGACATTAAGTCACTGCACATTCTCTCATGTGTATTATACATATATAAAACGCTAAACTATAATGCCAATCCTGATCTCAAAAGCTTCATAGAAGGTTGTAACAGAACCCATGAGCACCACACTAGAAATAAATACAGTTTTGATATTCCTAGAGTACGACTTAATCAAACTAGAAATGCACTACAAATCAAGGGGCCCAGAATGTGGAATGACCTTCCCAACCATGTTAAAGACTGTACCTCTCTCAACCAGTTTAAGTTAAAAACGAAGCTATACCTAATAAATTCCCTGTAACCTACCATACCCTTCTATTGTCAACCAATGTCTG
>NC_091191.1:9453595-9479407 GCF_040958095.1 Procambarus clarkii
AGAGACGGGCCGAAAGAGCAGAGCTCAACCCCCGCAAGCACAACTAGGTGAATACAACTAGGTGAATACAAGGCTGTTTACATGTCCATGTGACTGAGGGCTGGAGCGTGTTAGCATATCTATTCGAACAGGCATTGATTATTCGCACACTAAACCTCACGTGTTTAATTAAATTAATTAAAGAGTATATCAACAAACCCATAAGTCATACAGGTTTCATTTCCACCTCCGCCAGAGCCATCAGTCACCCCATCTCCCTCAAGTCTTCACATATCTTAGCCGTACTGTGCATTACAAATTTGTATTTCATTAATAAATATTGAATTGAAATTGAAATAAGTTTATTAAAGGTAAAATACACACAAAGGGATGAGGTAGCTCAAGCTATTCTCACCCCGTTCTGTACATCGTGTTAATACATACATAGACACACATCACAAGCAATAAACGTATTACCGAACATTCTGAGAGATAAACATATACATTTCCTAAGATTTGCCATAGGCACAGTGTATGTAAGCAAAAGTCATCGACTTTTCAACCTTCAATATGTACATGTATATATAACATTAACAATTGCCCGAAACGCTATGCGTGCTAGTGGCTTTACAAGAATGTAAAATCAACTTAATTTCTATGTTCTCTGTTAACCCTCAATGTACCTTCTTATATATAAATATTTATATATAAATAAATAAATAGTGTAATTAGCTTCACAAGATTGTCATTTGCTTAGCTACACGAACTGTGAGGTTCGGTTCCTGAACCCAATATCCGCCTCTCTAACCATTTCCACCACCGTCCACGGTATGGGTATGGGGTGCATAATAAAGAAATGAAGCTAAATGAATTCCAGAAAAAAAATATATGAAATATTGCCGAAAGAAAGGCTGACATTTTCAAGACAGGCTGGAGGTGTACTCGGACCAGTTGGGTTATGAAGTTTATGTCGGCCAACATAATGTCTTTGTCGGCTGTTTATGTCGGCTGTTTATGTCGGCTTTGTCATTTATGTAGGCTGGTGCCAACAACAGCCTTACGGATCAAATTATTACCTTGATAGCCAAGCTGCGAGAGCAGAAGAATTTAGAAACCAGTTACAAGTAAACCACCGAATAGCCCCACACACACAGAAACAAAAACTACCCTAATGTACCTTGATATTGCCGGCCAATCCTGTTGACGTCAATTTCTTCAACCGTTGAGCAAATTCTGCACTCTGCAAGCACTGTTTTCCTTGCTGATTAACGTACCCAAATCACTAGGTCATAAGTACTAGCCCAAAGCAATGGTCAGCAAACAGTTAATTTCAGTTTACCCTACGATATATAACACGTTTTCTTTTGATGTCTTCGGTTATTTTCTACTACAAACTTGGCAATATATTTATACAATGGTAACTAGCATATATATATTTCTTGCGTCCTCCATGGACATGGTCAGAGATCTGTAAGACAGCATATAGCGTAGTCGGTTATTAAGCACTCAACCACAGAAGGTGATTGAAGTACTCTTATTAATATGAAAACCAGCATACATTCTCGGCTGTTCTATCTAGACAGGAGTTAAGAGATTCTCCAACACATAGTTCACACAGCCCCCCCCCACACACACACAAGTCTAACAGACCCTCCCACACTCACACGATCACCACTAAACTCGTCTCAAGAGTTATGAGAAATCTTAAAGTCTCCTCTGAACTAGGTCAAAACTATCTAAATCCCATTTTCTATTGACTTGCAGTATTTACCTCCCCAAACTCCTATCATTTAATACCAAACTCTCTCGTACACTAGTCACACAACTAGGACTTTACTCAAGCTTCTTCTCTCTCTTTACTTTCTTCTGCCCTTTCATATGTAAGTTTTTTCTTAATATTCTTCTACCAAGTCATAGTAAAAATGAAGCGAGCAAACCTTTGTGCTTACTACATAGAGGAACTTTTGAGCCTGATGGCGCTACGCTCTTCTGTTTCACTTGCGCATGCGCATGTTTATTTTTTTTTTATTTTTACACAAGTGAGTGCAGGAACGGACAGCTTCTGGGAACGAAGTGTTCTTGTATAAGCGTAGAGTGTTCTTTAACATGTACCCACCGTGTTCTTGAGCACGAATGCAATGTTCTTGTAAATTTGTAAATGTGACGTATTCTCACATATTCACTCAAGTGTTCTTGCGTCTATATGTAGTGTTCTTGCGCTTGTATGTAGTGTTCTTGCACTTGCTTGTAGTGTTCAGTGTCAAGCACCTTAGACTGCTTGGTCCAGCGACGACGGCCTTGCACTCCCCCGTGGCGAAGTGGTACCACTGGCGTTTCGCCAGCGCTTTGGCCTGGATTCGTATCTTGGCCGTGGAGGATTGACTGGGCGCCAATCCTTAACGGTAGCCACTGTTCACCCAGCAGTGAATGGGTCCCTATTTATTTATCAAACGATTTGGTGGGTCGTATTCCGGGGAATATTAGGATTATGAACTTGCCCGAAACGTTATGCGTGCTAGTTAGTGGCGGCCTATCCTATCGACCTAGCCTATCTGTTGTCTATTCTCGCAGCCCGAAATAGCTAGCCTAGTATCTGCCTTCAGGGGACAAACTAGCCAGCCTAGCATTTACCTTTCTCGCCTGCGGTCAAACTAGCAGTTCCTACTTAGCTGGATAACTAAACACTAAGGGTTTATGGCCTCCCGTCAGGTCTCTAATGTCATCATCCACACGAAGGTCTCGTCCTTACCACCACCGGTTAATTGAACCTTTCCGTCACGCTAATTACCTACCAATCGACCGTTAGAGCTCTTTGTTTCCAGAGGTCGTTGAAAATCTTTGTCTAATTTGCTGACCAGGATACGTTAATGTGACGCAGTGCTGGGTCGTGGCTGAAAGTTTGGGTCGTGGCTGGAAGTTTGGGTCGTGGCTGGCAGTTTGGGTCGTGGCTGGAAGTTTGGGTCGTGACTGGAAGTTTGGGTCGTGGCTGGAAGTGTGGGTCGTGGCTGGAAGTTTGGGTCGTGGCTGGAAGTTTGGGTCGTGGCTGGAAGTGTGGGTCGTGGCTGGAAGTTTGGGTCGTGGCTGGAAGTGTGGGTCGTGGCTGGAAGTGTGGGTCGTGGCTGGAAGTTTGGGTCGTGGCTGGAAGTTTGGGTCGTGGCTGGAAGTTTGGGTCGTGGCTGGAAGTTTGGGTCGTGGCTGGAAGTTTGGGTCGTGGCTGGAAGTTTGGGTCGTGGCTGGAAGTTTGGGTCGTGGCTGGAAGTTTGGGTCGTGGCTGGAAGTTTGGGTCGTGGCTGGAAGTTTGGGTCGTGGCTGGAAGTTTGGGTCGTGGCTGGAAGTTTGGGTCGTGGCTGGAAGTTTGGGTCGTGGCTGGCAGTTTGGGTCGTGGCTGGAAGTTTGGGTCGTGGCTGGAAGTTTGGGTCGTGGCTGGAAGTTTGGGTCGTGGCTGGAAGTTTGGGTCGTGGCTGGAAGTTTGGGTCGTGGCTGGAAGTTTGGGTCGTGGCTGGAAGTTTGGGTCGTGGCTGGAAGTTTGGGTCGTGGCTGGAAGTTTGGGTCGTGGCTGGAAGTTTGGGTCGTGGCTGGCAGTTTGGGTCGTGGCTGGAAGTTTGGGTCGTGGCTGGAAGTTTGGGTCGTGGCTGGAAGTGTGGGTCGTGGCTGGAAGTGTGGGTCGTGGCTGGAAGTTTGGGTCGTGGCTGGTCGTCTGAGGGGAATATGAGACTCACAAGCCAACATATTCACAGGCTGAATATGACTCAGGCTGACAGACAGACAGACAGACAGACAAACAGACAGACAGACAGACAGACGCACGAACAAACTTACAACAATCACTTGCTTTGTGTGCAAGGCAGCAAACCTGTGTATGTTTACTATCTGTCAGCCTCTTTCACTATAGTATTTCCACTGTTTACATTTTAAAATATAAAAGCATGAATTTACATTCATGCTTTACCGAGGAACTCCGGCACGATAAGACCTATCTACTGCGTCAAGCCAAGAAAGGCAGATACATGAAACTGTCGATAGCAATATATATATATTTTGCAACATTGATTCAAATCATCTCTCTCTCTCTCTCTCTCTCTCTCTCTCTCTCTCTCTCTCTCTCTCTCTCTCTCTCTCTCTCTCTCTCTCTCTCTCTCTCTTCACCGATCAACAGCTCATGGAATAAATTACAAGTACCAATTTCAATCATATTTAAAAAAAACATAAACATGTGAATACAAAATGAGGTCAAGAAGTGACCTTAAAGGATCTTAGTGACCTGTGGCACTGTGAAGACAGACCCGAGCTTCGTGTCACTCTGACCTTGCCCCGAGGACAATTAAGATAACCAGAGTAGTCAAGACAGATTATAGGCAGTTGGCTAAACGAGGCTAACAGCCAGAATGAGGGCAGGTGTAATTAACGAATCATTGGTGGAATACTGAAGGTGTTTCGAGGGGGGGGAAGGGATAACGAGGGGAACCTAATAATGAAGGATAACGAGGGACCCAAGTACACAAGGATAACGAAGAGGACCCCAAGTACACAAGGATAACGAGGGATACCAAGTACACAAAGATAACCAGAGACCCAAGTACACAAAGATAACGAGAGACCCAAGTACACAAGGATAACGAGGGGTTGGAGTTCACAAGGATAACGAAGGGAAGTGAATGAACAAGGATAACGAAGGGAAGTGAGTGAACAAGGATAACAAGAATAAAACAATATTTGCACATAACTACCCCTTTCAAAGCTGGAGAACGTGCAGAGACCTTTTACTGCTTTAATCCATTCATCTAAATTATCGAGACAGCTTAAAATGCCTCAATTTATAGTCTTTTAGAGCGCAGGCGAGAACAAAAATTGCACAATAACTTACCCTCGGAAAATATTTAAAAGGGACTCGTTCCGAATCAGCACGCGGAAACAGTTCTTTGCGAGACCACAAAGCCTGGCGGATCTCGCGATTGATGATTGATAAAGATTAAGCCACCCAAAAGGTGGCACGGGCATGAATAGCCCGTAAGTGGCGGCCCTTTTGAGCCATTACCAGTATCAAGAGCTGATATTGGAGATCTATGGAGGTGCGACTGCACCCTGCGTGACGGGAAATGTCTCCCGTGTGGATCTCGCAATATACGCCGCGTTAAAAAGTCACCGGCGTCACTGGGCAAGCTTTCATCCCTACACCTGTCCCAGTGGCACTGTCACGTTGCCTAGGTATCATCAACACGTTAGTGCATTTTCCTGCAACACGTTAGTGGATTTTCCTGCAACAAACGTGACTTGACAACGCAAACACTAGACGTTGCTGGAATGAGGCTTTTAGTCAGAATTTACTCTTTCGTTAAAATTAAAGTTGAATTGCAATCATAAGCACAAGCTTGGGTTTCTGGGACGGGTGTAGAGGTTGGTAGAGAAGGCAGTTCACAACGAGGGGCTTAACATATTGCAGGTTATTGCATATTATTGAATAACTTGCAGACTGTACTCCATTAAGGGGGGTACTGTTAGGGCCCGTTATTGAAGACAGTCCCTTGTTAGCACAGTCTAAGATGCCGAGTGCTTGAAGGGTCTTATAATCCATGGTGCAAATATCCAGTCAAAGGTCCCTGCAATGTAATGCAACAGCACAGCTCATCTTGCATTCATCCAGCAACTGTTGGCACAAAATGTTCTTAAGAGATCAACAACCCAATGGCACTCCCAGAAGCCTTATTAATGGTCACTCAGTAATGATGGTCAGAGGATGGTGCCATTTGTTGTAGGATTGTTGACTAGTTATTAACAGCCGTGGCACTGGCTTGTAGCGGCCAATCACTAAACAGCTCTTTCTTTTGTTGACCGGAGCTGCCTCTGCCAAACAGCTCTTTCGTTTGTCGACCGGAGCTGCCTCTGCCTTCTTGTATAAAGAAAGGCATATTTTCTGAGCGAGGCAGAGTAGACATACACGAGTGGAAGGCGATAGTTGGTTCACATAAGTGCCGCAACAGCGTCCACTACGGGCTCACCATAGCCCGTGCTACTTGGAATTTTTTGTCCCAGGTAGCGAATCTTAAACAACAAGAATTCGGGACGGCTTAATCCCGTCCCGTCACCTTTCCTATCTACAGTGATTTAATGTGATGGATTTTTCTTCCTTAATAACTACAGCTGACAACTTAGGCATCCATCTTGAAACAAACTATGCACGTTGTTGGTGTTGGATCTGACATTCTCTCTCTCTCTTTCCCCAACCACTTGTGCTGGACTGTAGAGCGACGGTCTCGCTTCTTGCAGGTCGGCGTTCAATCCCCGACCGTTCAAGTGGTTGGGAACCATTCCTTCTCTCCTGTCCCATGCAAAATCATTATCCTGACCCCTTCCAAGTGCTATATAGTCGTAATGGCTTGATGCTTTTTCCTGATAATTCCCTCCCCCCCCCCTCTCTCTCTCTCTCTCTCCAATATCAAGACTATCTTCCTCCAATATTTCTCCATATTACCTTATCGTAATTACTCTGTTGCTTTCTTACGTATCATCAACACTGTTGTAATATCCTCGTGTGTCTGGTCGTAAATGCATATCTCTCCACTCTCACCTTCCTTCCTCCTATAATTTGCCTCACCCCAACCTATATTCCCCTTTCCGTACCTTTCATATTTTTCCCCTTTACCTTTTTGCACCTTTTCACATATTATTTCCCCTCTCTTCCTTCACATACTGTTTCTAGGTACCCCCTTATCTTCTCCGGGTGCCCTTGACCTTTTCCAGGTGCTACCTGACCTTCTCCAGGTACCCTTGACCTTCTCTGAGTACCCCAGACCTCCTTCGCGTACCCCCTGACCTTCTCTGGGGTACCAAATGACTCCCTTTAGTGAGCCCCTTTCCCCCTCTTTCACCCCTTCCTCCTCCAATGCACCAATGCCCAGTCTTCTCTCCCCCCTCCCCCCCCGGGGTCTGTCTGTCTGTCTGGTCAGTCGATAGATACACGTGGCTCAGCATGGGTGCTGGTCCTTCTAGTTCAGCCGCAGCCACACACCTGACTGGCTCACATGAGGCCGCTGTCTGTCTGGTCCAGACGCAGTTCGACATCTGACTGGGTGACTCACTTCGCATGGGACGCGCACGCCGCCGTGAGTGTATGTGTGTGTGCGTGCGTGTGTGTGTGTGTGCCTCACTCCCCGGCGTGCGTTACCTATGGACTCACGTCCTCCGCGTATTCTCCTTTTTTTCTGAAGGGATATTCACACGCGTTTGATTACGAACGGTCGCCACACGCGTGTTTGATTACGAACGGTCGCCACACGCGTGTTTGATTACAAACGGGTCGTTACACGCGTTTGATTACGAACGGTCGCCACACGCGTTTGATTACGAACTGGTCGTTACACGCGTTTGATTATGAACTGGTCGTTACACGCGTTTGATTACGAACGGTCGCCACACGCGTTTGATTACGAACTGGTCGTTACACGCGTTTGATTACGAACGGTCGCCACACGCGCGTTTGATTTACAGTGGTATTTGCGAGGCGGTCAGTGAACCGTCACCTGTGGTGGAAGGCGTGTTATGCTTCAGCTAGGCCACTAGAGACTAAACAAAAAACAAAGCTATCAAATTAATATCGAGTGTTACCATGTATCAAAAACCCCAAAAATGTGATTCCTTAGTTGGAGAAATATTTTTGGACGAAAATGTTGTGTTCGAAACTATTGAAACGATGATAGCATTAATTCCGTCAGTTTGTGAATGCTTCCTTGTGACGGGGGTAAGTGAACGAGGCTCGAACCCTGCAGATAAGGCTGGCACACAGGAATAATAGTGTTATAAATGGATATGGAATCTAAATATTTGTGGTAATTAAGACCAGTTGGGGGAGACTTTGGGAAGAAGAGACAAGCGGAGGAGAATGACGGGAGGTGTGTGTGTGTGTGTGTGTGTGTGTGTGTGTGTGTGTGTGTGTGTGTGTGTGTGTGTGTGTGGTGTGTGTGTGTGTGTGTGTGTGGCTCCGGGCCTTCCCATAACACCTCCACCACCTACAACAAACACATTATCGTGATGTATCAATGAGAAAATCCGCAGGAACCGTGATGAGGGTTCGAACCTAAGCGCTGGGGGTGTTCCCAGATGCGTAGTCGACTAGGGCGTACATAGATTCGAACCCTCAACACGGCTCCCGTGGATTACCTCACTACCACCACCACCATCACCCTAGCTAACACCCCCCTAACACCACCACCACCAGCACCACCCCCAACACCACTACCCCCACCACCACTACCACCACCATCACCACCCTAGCTAACACCCCAAACACCAGCACCACCACCACCCCCAACACCACCACCACCACCACCACCCCCAACACCACTACCACCACCACCACTACCACCACCACCACTACCACCACCATCACCACCCTAGCTAACCACCCCAAACACCAGCACCACCACCACCACTACCACCACCATCACCACCCTAGCTAACACCCCAAACACCAGCACCACCACCACGACCAGCACCACGTGCCGCCTAGCGTGTCTGTCTGGGGGGTGGCGGGGGAGGGTGTCGTAGCCGCGCTTGGTCCCAGGTGAACCAGTCAGTGTTCTGCCACCAGACAACCTCACCTGTGTGCATGACTTACCTGCCTCCATACTTCACACGTGTTCACCGTGTACCTGCGTCCGTAGCTTACGTGGATCGATAGCTAATTAATGTGAACCTTGAACATACTAATGTCTCCTTAATGCCTTTAGACTGACAGTGAGCCGTCCAGCAAGAGAGAGAGAGAACAAGCCAAGAATTCTTCCCCCACAACGAGGCCGTGACCCGTACACAGTAACAGCCAGTCTGTTGTTGTTGTTGTTATAGATTCAGCTACTCGGAACAAGTTCCAAGTAGCACGGACTATGTATGGTGAGCCCGTAACTTACCCGGCACAGGAGCGGGGCAAGTAGCACGAGCTATGGTGAGCCCGTAGTGAACTTAGCAAGTAGCACGGGCTATGGTGAGCCCGTAGTGAACTTACCTGGCACAGGAAACGGTGCGTTATTTAGCGAGTCTGAGAATGAGTTCGTTATAAACCCCTGTACTGAAGACCACACAGCCAACAACATTACGTGAGGTGAGTCGAAGGGCCTATAATTGCCCTAGTCAATGCTTAACTTCACTCGTGTTATACAGGACCAGGATTTATCAAACTTTTACCCAACCACTTACGAAACTTGTACATCTTTCACGAATCATAGCGGCTTTGTTTACGTTTTTAAACGGTTCATGAACTTCATAACCCAAGATTAATATTGTTATGAACACCGTCGTAGTGCCTCGGTGCTCGTAGAATGTTTAATACATGTAAACAAAACCACCATGATTTTAAGAAAAGATGTACAGGTTTCGTACGTGGTCGCGTAAAACGCGAGACAGTAGATAGGCGTGTGCTTGACACAGATCACAGCCTTCACAACCTGCTGAAGGTGAGATCATGAGGAATAGGTACCTCCTTTTAACACTTTAATGTTCACTCACAAAACTCGCGGCGTTCACACGCGTACGTGAAGATACGCACACGCGACCACCCACGCACACGCGTATACAGCTGTATCGATTTCATCCATAGACCTAGCGGATGAGGGTGGATCAATGCTCACCCCTCACTCCTAGTGAGGGGTCTCTCTCTCTCTCCTAGTGAGGGGTTTCTCCGCTCTCTCTCCAATTGGGGTGGGTGTCTCTATGTGAGGAGTCACTCTCTCCTAGTGAGGAGGGGTCTTTTTTCAGGGTTTCCATGTAGCATCCACTTGGCCTGATAGGTAGAGGAAAGGACTCAAATTTTCATGGTCGGCGTACGATCCCTTCAAGGTTCAAATGGCTGGGCATCTATCACTCATCATATTCCAGCTCCTTATCTTCATATCTCAGCTTTTTGCCCTCATATCCCAGCTCCTTATCCTCATATACCAGCTCTTTGTCCTAATTTTCCATCTCCTTTTCTTCATATCTTTGTGACTGACGGTAGGAGTGGCAGTGACGGCAGACAGTGATAACAGATATCAAGTGCCGCCTGTGAACCACTGTAACACCTGTGTTTCTCCTCGCCAGCACGATGGAGTCGACGGAAACGGTCGTCGATGAGGAGAGGAAGAGGCGGCCCCCGCTGCTGCGACGACACACGCTGGGCACGTCGCCGCCAGCTGGCCACCTGGGCGGGGGCGGCGAGCGGCGGCGGGTGGCACGGGCGGCCTCAGAGGACAGGTGGGCGGCGGGGCGTGGCGGTGACAGCACCCCATGTACCACGAAGAGAGGATCCACACATGCGTCTTCCATAGTGGCGAGGGCCCGCCGCCTCGCCTGGTCTGGCATTCCTGCGCCGGACGTAAAAAACAGAAACAGCATCGACGTTAGCTAAAGCCAGCAAGCGAAGGAGTCTCGCCAGACCCCAGAGTTGCGGCACTCCAATCTCGGGCGTAATACCATTCCAGGATGTGACTCTCACTCTACCAGAAGCCCAACATCGTCCTTTGGGAAGTGACAAGTTAGAGCCAGAGGCAACAGCTCTGCCAGCAACCATCGCTAAGGTAGAGGTTGAGAGCCAGGCGAGGGACGAGAATGACCAACACACCAAGACCTCAACGAAGGTGATCCGTTCAGTTTCCTCTCCGGATATTTTCTACACAGGTCCCCCTAAACTAGCCAGCTACACAGACGAATCTCAAAACAGGAAGCTGGATCTTGAGCCTTATGACGGTCTTGTCATCCAGAAAGCTCCCTTGATAACGCAGGAGGCGAAGCGGATTGAACTTTCAGACGAAGGTGACGAGGCAGATGAAGAAGATAATGCATCGGAACCTCAGGCAGACTCCACACTTCGTGGATACCGGTCTAGGAACGGCTTCGGCTTCATTCCCTTTAGTAAAATGTTTACTAAACCTCTGAGAGCGTCACTGCTGCGACGCTCGTCACAATCTTCGCAAGGGGAGCCAAACCTTGGCGTGGAAAATACCTTCCAGACGTTGAGTGAGTCTGAGAGAGACGTTATAAAGAGGACTCGGAGCGCTCTGAAGCAGAGAATTAACTCCGCCAACAACAAAAGCGCTTGCAACGGCAAGAAGAAGATCCAGCTAAGCATTGTAGTTAATGCTCAAGGGGATACGGACGAGAGCGCTCAAGCGTCAGATGAGAACAACGAGGTCCCTCAGCTATCCTTCACACTACAAGACTGCACTGCAGAAAGACAAAGCAAGACCAAATCTTCCAGACACAACGACCGCGAGATGCCGCCACCGCCGACTAAAACATCTAGCGTCTCGAGTCTCTCGAGAAAGAAGTCCAGGACCAAGACTGAACCGAAAGTGTCAACAACGATAACTAAGAAGGCAAAGAAGAAGGAAATACCAACGATAATGTCAGAAATTAGCCCCGTACCCAGCGACGTGGAGCAGGGACTCGACTCTAACCAACACGGGCCGCTGGCGGAGATGCACGCTCTCCACATCAGAAAGAGAGCGAGTTCGACTCTCCCCGACGATGGTTGCGGCACCGACGCCCGGGATCGGGGCTACGACAGTACCCCCGACGGCCTCTTCGCCCCGGCGCGCGGGGACCTGCTGCAGACGATCATCAACGAATCCAGCATGTATGCCCCGGTCAGCAAACGTGGAGAGGGAGAAAGTAAGTATGAGCAGGTTCTTGGACGCAGGTTCGAATCCTCGTCACGGCCCTTGTGGATTTGTTCATAAGTATGAGCACTTGTGGTGTGGTAGCTGGCTCTGGTGGTGCTTCTGTCACACGGTAGCTGGCTCTGGTATAATATTAATTTAGATTTGAGAAAATTCCCATTTTAAATGAACATCATGTTAAAATTTATGAATGCGTCTGTGGGGTCGCAACCCGTCCTCGACTCAAGTCCATTCCATCCAGCGGTCGACACCACAGATGCATTCATAAATTTTAACATGCTGTTCATTCAAAATGGGAATTTTCTCAAATCTAAATTAATATTATAATCTATTAGCATATTGTGCATATATAGGCATAGGTTAGGTTAGGTGTTTAGGTTCTGTTGGCGATTATTTGTATTTGTAGTACGCGGGTGAAGCATTTACAGCGTTGTGGTTCGAACAAAATTCGTCAGTGAAACACTTGTTCCGGATATGTTCGAACGTCAGCAGTTGTGAGTCGTGTGTAAACCGCTTTCATTCATAAACAGGGGGTTTGGCGAGTGCATGGAATCACTTTTGGATCTTTGTTTGAAGGACGGGTTGAGAATTTACCGCGTTGTGGTTCGAACAAAATTCGTCAGTGAAGACACTTGTTCCAGAAGTGTTCGAACGAAATCAGTTGTGAGTCGTGTGTAAACCGTTTTTCATTTATAAACAGGGGGTTTGGCGGGTGGATGGAATCACTTTTGGATCTTTGTTTGGAGGACGGGCTGAGCAAGCAGCCTGTCCTCCAAATGCAGCTCGGACAGAAATAGACAGACATTTGGAAATGTTAATTTAGATAATTAGATACGACTTCCTGAGAAGGGCAGGTATACGTACATAAAGGGGTACATCCACTGCTTCTTGGTGTGTATACTCACTGCTTCTTGGTGTATACCCACCGCTTCTTGGTGTGTATACCCACCGCTTCTTGGCGTGTATACCCACTGCTTCTTGGTGTGTATACCCACCGCTTCTTGGTGTATACCAACTGCTTCTTGGTGTATACCCACTGCTTCTCGGCATGAATACCCACCAAAAGTAGCCCATAGAACCCACACTTATAATTACCAACAAAGACCAAATGCAGAGTGTAACACATGAAGGCAATGTAACAACGGGCTCACCATAGCCCGTGCTACTTGGAACTTTTTGTCCAGGTAGCGAATCTTAAACAACAACAACAACAGAAGGCAATGGAAAACACACAACACAAACTCAAAACCTGCCGATATTATGGCAGTGGTATATACAAATATGGGCTTTCATGAAAAACTAATGGGATATGCATACATAAGAAACCCCCCCAAAAAATATTGGAATATTCTCAATGCAGGTAAATGTTCCACACATACAATAAGATCTTTTAAGAATTTGTCAACATTTAGTGTATCAAAATATTCAAAACAGAGTCCACTTTATAACTGCCGACCTAAATGAGGCAAAGGTAGGTATAGGCCTTAGGCCCAACGCCAAACCAAACTGTGAAACACCAGTCCACAAAAAGAGTGTGAAGTGTTGAGCGTGTTTTTCGAACTCGCAAAGCCTCGTCGTGTCACGGCTCGGCGTTGTGTTTAGGAATAAGT
Source organism: Procambarus clarkii (assembly GCF_040958095.1). Taxonomy (NCBI): domain Eukaryota; kingdom Metazoa; phylum Arthropoda; class Malacostraca; order Decapoda; family Cambaridae; genus Procambarus; species Procambarus clarkii. The sequence continues at coordinate 9,466,827 of NC_091191.1, forward strand.
AGTCTCTCTAACGCCTCATGCCACCAAAGAACATTACCACACACAACAACTCAACCCTGCACCAATTCACAAGTAGTTCCATTAGTCCGTTGTGGTTAAGAAAGACTACTGACGTTCTCAAGGATCGGGGGGCGGGTTGGGAAGGGATGGAAGACTATCCGAATTGTTGGGAGGGGGGTTAAGCGTGAAGTGACAGCCACCTGTGGCCTCTGGGGTCGTCGACCCCCCACCAACTTCCCCTGAACACCGCTTTACATAGCTATATCTCACGGTATCATGAGCTCAGCCTGCACATCTGTCTCTGTTCGGAGGGGCGGAGAGGGCACTAACGCCAAGACCTGTATGTGATACAGGTTATACACGCAGGTGAGGGGCACATGGCACTTATACACACTACTGTGAGATACATGCTACAGTTATACACACATGAGTGGCAGCCATATAATTAATACTGACATACTTTAACACCAATGCAGACACAAGTTAAGATACGAAATAAGGCGACACGGAAACAAGGGAGATATTGAGCAGGAAAGAAAGTCACGGAACAAGAAACAGGGATAAACGAAACAAGAAAACATGGAACAGGGAGGCACGGAACAAGATACACGAAACCACACACACACACACACACACACACACACACACACACACACACCACACACACCCACACACACACACACAACACACACACACACACACACCTAAACCATCTCTCCCAACAGGATGCACCTTGAAGTGAGGATCAGGACGGACCGAGCGATGGTGTCCACGGATGAGGACGAAGTCAGCGAGATCGAAGACCGAAGAGGACCCGCCAGCCACAGACGAGCCAGAACAATCCAACGGTCCGCATGAGCTGGGTAAGAGCCATCGTTGAGGGGATTAAAACGTATATAGAAGAGAATAAATCGGATGAGGAAGAGAGAAAAAAAGGGGAGTAAAAGGTTTTAAGAAAGAAGAGAGATAGGAATTTATCTCTTCCATCTCTACCAGGAAGGACTTTCTAGTTCTAAAATGCAATGCTGTTTCCTCTTATTCAATATTTTCTCTCTTGCTAAACACAGTTTTCCCTTGTTTGTGTTCATTGTTTTCTCTCTTGTTATCCCTTTTTCCCCTAACCCTTCTGCTTTATAAATTCCTCTTCGAGCAGTACCTTATTTCCCGCTCTTGCTATACCAATTTTCTCGTAATGGTATACACATTTCTGCTCCTCTGTACTCCTATTACCGCCTTCTGCTGTTCACATTTTCTTTCTTCCTGCTATAATGATATACCATCCACCTATAACCCATTTACTCTCCTGCTATACCCATATATACCCTTTTTTAATCCTCTGCTCATTTCTGCCCATTTCGATTCTCCTGATACATTTACTTTTACCCCCTTCAATACCCATTCCCCCTTGCAGCTATACCCCTTTCCCTTGCAGCTATACCCCTTTCCCTTGCAGCTATACCCCTTTTCCCTTGCAGCTATACCCCTTTCCCTTGCAGCTATACCCCTTTCCCTTGCAGCTATACCCCTTTCCTTGCAGCTAATACCCCTTTCCCTTGCAGCTATACCCATTTCCCCTTGCAGCTATACCCCTTTCCCTTGCAGCTATACCCCTTTCCCTTGCAGCTATACCCATTTCCCCTTGCAGCTATACCCTATTTCCCCTTGCAGCTATACCCTTTCCCTTGCAGCTATACCCCTTTCCCTTGCAGCTATACCCCTTTCCCTTGCAGCTATACCCCTTTCCCTTGCAGCTATACCCATTTCCCCTTGCAGCTATACCCCATTTCCCCTTGCAGTTATACCCCTTTCCCTTGCAGCTATACCCCTTTCCCTTGCAGCTATACCCCTTTCCCTTGCAGCTATACCCCTTTCCCTTGCAGCTATACCCCTTTCCCGTGCAGTTATACTTCTTTCCCTTGCAGCTATACCCCTTTCCCTTGCAGCTATACCCCTTTCCCTTGCAGCTATACCCCCTTTCCCTTGCAGCTAAACCCCATTTCCCCTTGCAGTTATACCCCTTTCCCTTGCAGCTATACCCCTTTCCCTTGCAGCTATACCCCTTTCCCTTGCAGCTATACCCCTTTCCCTTGCAGCTATACCCCTTTCCCTTGCAGCTATACCCCTTTCCCTTGCAGCTATACCCCTTTCCCTTGCAGCTATACCCCCTTTCCCTTGCAGCTATACCCCTTTCCCTTGCAGCTATACCCCTTTCCCTTGCAGCTATACCCCTTTCCCTTTCAGCTATACCCCCTTTCCCTTGCAGCTATACCCCTTTCCCTTGCAGCTATACCCCTTTCCCTTGCAGCTATACCTCTTCCTCCACACAGCTATGTTCCCTCTCCTGCTCCTTCCCTTCCTATACATCCTGGTAACCCTGGCTCTCTCTCTCTCTCTCTCTGTCTCTCTACAGATCCACCGAGTGCCAGGACTCCTGCTGCCGCTACTGATGCCACTAGGACACTGCCTCACAGAGGAGCCCGAGGCACGGTGCTGCCTGCCAACGCACGCCCACAGCCCCAACACGCCCACACCGCCGTACTCAGGGCCAAGGAGAGAGACAAACTCAGGCAGATCCTAGAGGTGCGGAAGGGTGGGGGGTGGTGCATTTTGCTCCCTGTATTTACTACTTGTGCCTGTAACATCAGGCTGTTATACCTCTTTGACCCCCCGCCTTTCTAATCGTCTTGTGTAGTGTTGTGTGTGTGTGTGTGTGTGTGTGTGTGTGTGTGTGTGTGTGTGTGTGTGTGTGTGTGTGTGTGTGTGTGTGTGTGTGTGTGTGTGTGTGAACTAGTTTAATGTTGTCATCAAGAGTATGACTGCTGTCAGTGGATTAATGCAATGAATATCGATTAATTGTATTTGTATCATATCTTTACTTTTAATAATAATAATAATAATAATAATAATTACAAAATAATATTACTAGTGATAATATTAAAATAATAATATTACCGGCACAAGCGATAATAATGATAACATTCTTTTTTTTATCATCATCAACATCTCTTTTTATAATCGCTGTCAACCTTGCCTCAGGTGTGCTCAGACAAGGTGGAAGAGTCCAAACATCTCAGACGACGACTAAGGGCCGGCGGAGTCTGGGTCTCCCTTGACACCCTACAGAGGTCAGTTTCAGGTCACATCGTGACACGAAGTAGCGGAGCCGTATCTTGACACCCTTCAGAAGTCAGGCCATAGCGCCAATGCTAAGTATCGGTTCAATCCCCTTGACATGATTTAAATCTTCTAGAGGTAACAAATCTTGTGTCATGCATATCCCACATACCTTGTCACTTAGAGAGGAAACTTGCCTCATGCCTTCGACAATTCCTGTGTCTTTGACGATGTTTAAGTTTCCAGAATCTTATTTTGGATATTTTCTTTCAGAGGATTGATGTCCCCGACGGAGTACCGGGTGTATCAGGACCACCTGAGGTCTCTGGAGGAGAAAGAGCAACAGAAGAAGAGACCTATTAGAATGAGCACCTCTCCGTCTAAGAGGTGACCGGAGGAGGCTCTGAGGTCTTGCTGGAGACAGTCTGGATCTCGAGGCTTTGTCAGGCGTAAACATGGGACCTGAATAACAAAACGTCCTGGGGCGAGATTCACGAAGCAGTTACGCAAGGACTTACGAACTTGTACATCTTTTCTCATTCTTTGTTTACAATTATTAAACGATTAATGAGCTCCGAAGCACCAGGAGGCTGTTTATAACAATAACAACAGTTGATTGGCAAGTTTTCATGCTTGTAAACTGTTTAATAAATGTAACCATAGCCGTCAAAGATCGAGGAAAGATGTACACGTTCGTAAGTACTTGCGTAACCGCTTCGTGAATCTGGCACCTGGAAACTGAATGTTTATTCTTACAATGAAGTTTTCATGGTCTTGTAAGGGAGTCTCCAAGGGAGTCGCGTCTTGGTAGACGATGCCACTGACTCGGCAACCTGCACCCTCACACCTCCAAGAGATCACGAGGCCTCTCACCGCTACAAAGGTCACATACCAACAATCATTCTTGTGTAATCAAGAAAATAACAAGAGATCAACTACTTACGCAGGCGATGAGTCACAATAACGTGGCTGAAGAATGTTGATCAGACCACACACTAGAAGGTGAAGGGACGACGACGTTTCGGTCCGTCCTGGACCATTCTCAAGTCGACTTGAGAATGGTCCAGGACGGACCGAAACGTCGTCGTCCCTTCACCTTCTAGTGCGTGGTCTGGTCATCAACTACTTACGGAGCGTGGCAACCTAACCTAACCTTCTAACCTAACAGTAACTATGGGGAAGTTAGGGCTAACTCTTTATACTCTTCTACTACCCTTGTTGTACCAGATGCGATATAAGTTATATATTCCGATGTTCGAAATCACGATTCGAATCTGGCCTTAAAGGTGTGGATGAATGGAGGTGGCTTCCACAACCTATTCTTTCAGTGCATTACACTCGGACAAGGTAAGAGGATTTCCTTACATTTCTTCGACTCATTTGAGTTATCAGCTTTCACCCTCCTCCCACTTTCTCTTCATTTTAAAAGAGTCTGGCCTTGTCTATCTTCCTCTCCCACCTCCCCAATTCTATCCTGAAATTCTAGATTACCGTGATCAATCCCCGCGGTTCTCAGTCCCTTAGTTCCAGGCTTCTCTAATCACGACGACGATATACCCCGAGAGAAAAAAAAAAGTGATGAACAGTGAAACGTTCTCAATTTAGTGGCTGAAAGCACTGCTCCATCACATGTGGATTTTAGTTTTGTGGTGGAGGACATGCAGTTAGTGAACGAAACATTCGGAAACGTATGACCGATGTTTTCTGAGAGACAAACCGGAATGATTCCGGCGAAATAATTATGATAACGAAGAGAATATTTTTCACCCACGACTCCTGCAAGTTGCATGTGAAGGTTTATGTTATAAGAAAAATATTCTGAACTCTCATTATCATGTGAGAATGATAGGTTTCCCCTCGGGGTAAATTTAACATGAGAGGGGTATCATGAGGGGTATCACATGAGGGGTATTACATGAGGGGTATCCCATGAGGGATACCACATGAGGGGTATCACATGAGAGGTATCACATAAGGGATACCACATGAGGTGGTAAATGATCAACAGAGTTGTTTTTATATGCATTTTGTATTGTGTACTGATGTATGGGTCAAGTTTATAACTCTTTTAAGAAAATTTGAGAAATATTTGGAGTTTTATTCTGGTTTGCCTTCAAGAGGGGGGGGGGATGGTGAATGTTGGTTGCGTCTTATTCACTATCTCCTCCTCCTCCTCCTCCTCTCTTCCTCCTCCTCCTCCTGCTCCTCCACTTACTCCACCACTGTACCTATAACCTGTGCTTGTAAAAGCATCTTAATCACCTTCAGTGGCTAAGTGTTTAATATCACACTAATTTCTATAGAAGCTATCTTACCCTATCAAAGTAGGAGAGACATAGGTGTATGTATATATATATATATATATGTAGATATGTGTAGGTATATGTGTAATATGTGTATGTGTGTGTGTATTTGTATACAGGGCATGTGGAAGCTGGTCACAATTGCATTTCACCTTTGTAAACGCGCATTAATGACTATGTAAAAAGACACCTCGAACACTGTTTATGTAGGACAGACGTAAATCTGTGTATTTATGTCTGTAGGTTACCTTAGCATTTTAAAAACACTACAATCACCTTCTGTGGTTGATTATTCAATAAATCACTGAACTATACATTTAACAGATCTCTAACCCTGTCCACGGGAGAACAGAAGAAAATGTATATATGCTGGTTAGCATTGTAAATGTCTGGCCACGTCTGTGGTAGGAAAAAAAACTGCCTTATGCTCCTCCTGCTTACCTAATAGTGCTTACTTACCTAACCTATCTGTCAGTGATTAAAGGAAAGTTAGGTGTAGATCTTTATGGGGGGCATAAAGAGTTAGACCTTACTACTAGCTGCTGTTCCATCATGCTGTGTCTACTCTCTCTCTCTCTCTCTCTCTCTCTCTCTCTCTCTTCTCTCTCTCTCTCTCTCTCTCTCTCTCTCTCTCTCTCTCTCTCTCTCTCTCTCCTCCCTCACCACCTATCAAAAAGCCCGCCATAAGGGCAGAAGAGGTCGTGTGTAGGTATATTTATGGAGGCATTAAGATAATTAGGGAATATTAAACCGCGTAGCCCACGCTCGGGGAAAGCCATCTGTTATCTTAAATAAGAGAGACTGAGGCTGGCCGAGATCACGCTATGGGTACATACTCTCAGCCATTTTGCACAGTGATTGCTGTCGGGTAGGTGCCCCCCAAGGCAGTCATACACACATTCCTTCACATTTTGCATAAACAGCACAACAAACTGACACACCAGAGAATCCTATTAATCCAGTGGATGATCTGGCCGAGTATCCCCTTAAATACCTCACGAAACCTAGTTTTTTTTGCAGCCTCATTAAGGGAGATGGGCGATTGGGTCTAGTTACGCGGGAGACTGAACGTTATTGGCTCGTCTCTTTATCATCGACGAACCCACATTATGTCTAGTTAATAACATAGTCCCTAAAAGAGTTACATTACAAGTGCCTCAAAACATGCGACAAGACGAGTAAGAGCAACAAAAAAGAGTGAATTTGGTTCATGAAACTTTTGTTTTATTCTGTTCTATGATTCGAGTTTATCATTGTTTTATTATTATATTTTATCTTTCTGTTCGATTATTCTATTTTTCTGTTTATTTACTCTATCAATAACTTTTAGTATATTTTGGCACTCTATTATTTTATTTTATTTTACAATTCTTTTCAATTTGACCATTCAGTTTTATTATTCACTCTGTTTTACTATTCAATCACTCTGTTTTATTATTCAATCACTCAGTTTTATTATTCAATCACTCTGTTTTATTATTCAATCACTCTGTTTTATTATTCAATCACTCAGTTTTATTATTCAATCACTCTGTTTTATTATTCAATCACTCAGTTTTATTATTCAATCACTCTGTTTTATTATTCAATCACTCTGTTTTATTATTCAATCACTCTGTTTTATTATTCAATCACTCTGTTTTATTATTCAATCACTCAGTTTTATTATTCAATCACTCAGTTTTATTATTCAATCACTCTGTTTTATTATTCAATCACTCTGTTTTATTATTCAATCACTCAGTTTTATTATTCAATCACTCAGTTTTATTATTCAATCACTCTGTTTTATTATTCAATCACTCTGTTTTATTATTCAATCACTCAGTTTTATTATTCAATCACTCAGTTTTATTATTCAATCACTCTGTTTTATTATTCAATCACTCTGTTTTACTATTCAATCACTCTGTTTTACTATTCAATCACTCTGTTTTACTATTCAATCACTCTGTTTTACTATTCAATCACTCTGTTTTACTATTCAATCACTCTGTTTTATTATTCAATCACTCTGTTTTATTATTCAATCACTCTGTTTTATTATTCAATCACTCTGTTTTACTATTCAATCACTCTGTTTTATTATTCAATCACTCTGTTTTATTATTCAATCACTCTGTTTTACTATTCAATCACTCTGTTTTATTATTCAATCACTCTGTTTTATTATTCAATCACTCTGTTTTACTATTCAATCACTCTGTTTTATTATTCAATCACTCTGTTTTACTATTCAATCACTCTGTTTTATTATTCAATCACTCTGTTTTATTATTCAATCACTCTGTTTTACTATTCAATCACTCTGTTTTATTATTCAATCACTCTGTTTTACTATTCAATCACTATGTTTTATTATTCAATCACTCTGTTTTATTATTCAATTCATCATATTGTTCTAGTTAGAAAGGCGGGGTCCAAGACCTAATAACTCGATTCTGCATACACAAATAGTAAATACACACAAATACACTTACTGCACGTGACTAGGCTGCGTGGTGCGGTAGCCTAGCCCGATGTCTGATGGCTGTCTGTACATCATATTCCCCCCTCTCGTCTTTACACAATCAAGGCTAGGAGCCTTGATTGTATGAACCCCATTGATGTTTTTTTATTATTATTAATACATGAGGTACATCTGCATTAGTGCAGCTACCCTAGACTATATGAAGGGGAGTACAGTGTGTCAAAAAAGCTAACTACGTGATGCTAAAAAATCCCCATCACACAGGATGGTTAGTCATACAGAGGCATGTGATGGGCAGTCTGCACTGGCAGACTCCAGAAGCATTTTGAGGATATCATCAACACAAGATTGAATAAGGTAGTAGTGGTAATAAAAGTCCCCATCTCGCAGGATGGTTAGTCATACAGGGCCATATATTTAGCAGCCTGCACTGGCAAATTTTGGGTACACTGTGAGGATATCTTCAAGAATACGAGAATGAATAAAGTAATTGCAAAGCTCCAGGTACCTCATGCATTGACTATGTCAACTCTGCGGTGCTTTCACCTCAGATTTGACTGTCTCACTCCCAAGCTCCTCATTAGTATACATACACCTGATATAACCGATCTATGCAGCTCAATATTAGCCTCTTTGGACTCATCAATCTTCTATCTCCCCCATCTCCTTTGTCACGTAGTAATACTGGCTTAGTGGTCTCGCCTTAGAATTATCTTACCTTCCCGTACCTCCCTAGATCACAATCCTTCTTACAGTTGTATATCTCATCAATCTTCCTCTAATTCAAGACTCTACCTTTATTTCCTTAAACACTCTAAACAAAAACCTTAACACCCTCCCTTCCCACCTCTCACACAACTCTGTATTTAACCGCCAGATTCAAACCATCTCTCACTCCAAAACTGACGACAAGCTGGACATTGTACACAAAATAAAAACTAACTTAAAAGTTGCAGGTAAAAGGGGTGGTAACAAGAAGAGATTGTCAAGGATAATTCGATAAACAATTTCAAAAGGAAATACGATAGGAAAAATGAAGAATGAAAGTCATTGCATTAACGGCCATGAGGCTGTTAAGGCTAAGTGTGCTCAGCCTAGGAACTATTACTGGACCACTACACACACACGCACACACACACACACACACACACACACACACACACACACACACACACACACACACACACACACACACACACACACACACACGCACACACACACACACACACACACACACACACACACACACACACACACACACTCACACACGCACACACACACACACACACACACACACACACACACACACACACACACACACACACACACACACACACACACACACAGGCAGTGATGTGGTGAAGGCTGATTCTACACAGTTTCAAATGAAAATATGATAGAGCACAGTTGGCACAGGAATCTGTACATCAGTTGATTGAGGGTTAAGAGGCGGGACCAAAGAGCCAAAGCTCAACCCCCGCAAGCACAACTAGGTGAGTACACACACGTACACGCATGCACACACACACACCTTTCCAGTCTTCGATCAGAAAATGCAATGCCTTTCATTTCTCACGTTTTTCCTTCTATTTACTTTCGAAGTTGCTTGACCAACTTATTACAGTTTTACGACAAGATGACAGCAGCCAAACAGAAGAGAGAGAGAGAAAGAGGAGTGGAAAGACTGCATCTTCCCGGATTGCCAGAGAGCATTCGTCACTGTCCCAGACTTGTGTTCGAAGCAGAGAAAAAGACGATACGAATACTAAGCAGGATGGAGGGAGATATCAGAGTGGAGAGAAGAGTATTAAACTGGATGAGGTATTAGACTGTCTAAATGCAATGAACTGAGTATCACAAGAAACAGTACCGGTGTCTTCCTAATGCAGGAAATCAACGCCCAAATGCTAGAAAATAAGTTTACATATCAATGCTTATTGATGATGAAAAACTAAATGGGAAGAAACCAAAAAAGACGAGTTTTCAAATAAATGCAAAATCAACTAGACATATCCAGAAGTGGTCCGCGAAATGGCTACTAGATTTTAACCCCCGGCAAATGCAAACTTATGAGGATATGAACATGGGCGAGAAGACCCCCCCCCCCCTTCCCCTAAATTCATTGCAGAATTAAATGTAGTCAGCCTCTTGCTTTAGAAAAGGAGAACCTTTTGCTGGTAACCAACACCAAATCTAATACAAGAAGCACATATTCCTGGATCTCACCCCACTGCATTAAATAGGGAACAGGGGAAAAGGGTGCACACACACACACACACACACACACACACACACACACACACACACACACACACACACACACACACACACACACACACAGCATCACAGCTCCGACCTACACACCAGCCTTCAGTTTTAACACATGCATAAACCATAGGGGGTAAAATCAGACTTTGTGTTGATGATGAGTTCTGAATCTAATCTAATCTACATGTATACGATTCAAGTCAGAATATTGAAGATAGACTACGCCCTGGTGCTATGTCCCCCTCCTCTATGTCCCTGTGTTTTGTAATCTGTGTCCTGTAATCTGTATAATATCCTCTATGTTCTGTGATCTATGTCCTGTAATATGTGGCCTGTTCTCCCTCTATCCTGTTATTTGTGTCCAAGCGTGTCCGTACCCTCTGTGTAACCGTTTTCTGTAGTCCCTCCATTCCGGGGGGCAGCTTTTACATGAAACACGATCATCACTGTTCATATTCTGTGTTCCTGAAAAAATGCTCTTTGATTAGTAACTTCGAGTGGAGGTGGGGGGGAGTAGAGAGTCCGCGGACTGTATTGCCTTCTCCCTAGTCCACACTCTCTACTTCCGGTTTGGTGTTGTTGCTGTTATTTGAGCTACTCAGAACGAAAGGTCCATGTAGCACGGGCTAAAGTGAGCTCGTAATTGAGCTCGGTTATTCGCGATAAATGAACAAATCCACAAGGGCCGTGACGAGGATTCGAACCTTCGTCCGGGAGCATCCCAGACACTGCCTTAATCGACTGAGCTACGACAGGGGTTAAAAAGGGTTGAAACCGAAGTTCTACTGAAGTCGATTATGGCCGTGTCTGGGATGCTCCCGGACGCAGGTTCGAATCCTCGTCACGGCTCTTGTGGATTTTTGTTCATTTGATGCATCACGTTAGTGTGATCTCTGTGTGTAATAGTGTAGTGTAGTTATTCGCGATAACCTTGTTACTGTGATATTGAAGTCAAAGTATTAAATGGAAGGTGGGGTTTCCTCCTTTTCTCCCGTTTCTTTATCGCTTCTGTCTTAGTGCACTGGTTTTAGTCTCGGTTTTAATAACATTATCTTGGTGGCGGATATAGATGCACACAGTGATACCGGTCTCAACATTTGCATCCTTATATATCAGAAGCATCGTACGTCCCATTCGTCTCCAGGTGACTTGCTGAAGTCACGTGACCTGTATCCTGGCGAAAGTGACGTTACATCCCATCATTTATGTCTCCTGATAACGCACATTTTGATGAAAAACGAAAAATACTGCCTCATCACATAATTGAACATATACCATCTCAAATTACAGATTAGCTGGCATTTATGTATGGTTCTCCTATGAACATCATAACGTTACGATGGACTGAGGCATTGAATAAGACACAGATAGAGAGACAGACAGAGACATAGATAGACAGAGGCAGATAGAAAGAGGCAGACAGACAGAGACACTAAAACAATGAGTTTCGTTGACAAGGAAACACGAAAAATCTATATTTGTATAGAGAGCAATTTAATTTCGAATTTATATTTGTGTGGTGATTGCGTGGTGAAGGATCAGGGGTGTAATGAGGAAGTGAGGGCCAGGGGGGTATGATAAGGATATGATCAATTCACAACCAATTGATCCTGGGTTCGATTCCAGGCAGGGCGGAACATTTGGGCACGTATCCTTGAGGTAAATGCCCCAACCTACACAATAATCCCCAATCCCCAATCCCTAATAATCCCCAATAATCCCCAATCTCCACCTTCTTCAAGCTTAAGCTTCTTCTAACTCAAATCTAAGAAAAAAAAACAGTTCCCAAGTTCTCATATTTCTGCCAAACTTAACATTACTGATTGTTTAAAAGCTTGACAAAAGCTAATTGTAGTTACTGAAAGAAATAAGGAAAAAGATAATAAAATTCTAAACACTGGATGCGAAAACAATATTGGTGTTAAAAACATTCACTCAGGTTTTGGCTAGGAAGTTATGGAACAAATTACTTCTTCAAGCCAATTTGGAGAAGAGAGAGAGAGAGAGAGAGAGAGAGAGAGAGAGAGAGAGAGAGAGAGAGAGAGAGAGAGAGAGAGAGAGAGAGAGAGAGAGAGAGAATGTGTGTGTGTGTGTGTGTGTGTGTGTGTGTGTGTGTGTGTGTGTGTGTGTGTGTGTGTGTGTGTGTGTGTGTGTGTGCGTGCTTGTGTGAGTGTGCGTGTATGCAGGCGTGCATACATGTAGTTAGTGTGAGCTTTATGGTAAAAAAGGCCACACACACACACACACACACACACACACACACACACACACCACACACACACACACACACACACACACACTTGGCAATCTAAACACCTGCTCGGTGTTGACCATACCTGCACGCACCTGTTACGTGTGCCGTCGTCCTAACACCCTTCTTCCTGGTCTCAGGAGTCATACATACATCCATAGAAACACATCACACG